>NW_023270807.1:93351280-93496770 GCF_011800145.1 Mirounga leonina | reverse complement strand
AATTTGTTTTAGAACTGGCAATTTGCTTACAAGCAACAATACAATCCTCTCTTTGGTGTGGAACATCCAACTCTAACTGGCAACACTTAAAACCCACTCTTAAACGACAGATATTTAAATACTGTGTTTGCTTACTGTTACTCATTAGAGACCCAGAATCTGGTTTATTCCGAATCCAGAAGCAAATGTGCTTCATTAATGACAACTGCCATTCTGCCAGGGTTCGGGCAGTGAGAGAACTGCAGTTTGTTTGGCCCCTTTCTATGGAAAGAAAAGCCTTCAGAAACAGTGGGGGAGAAACCATGGGGCCGTAAAGTTTTTACAGTCTCCTCTTTTCTCTCCAAAGAATCAATAAAATATTTTCCTGTATATTTCACTGGGGAAGACCACAGCACCCTAATTCCCTGGAGGATGATTTTAGTGCCAAACACCTTGGAAATGTCCCATACGTCTATATTGTCATCTGCAAAAAAAAAAAAAAAAAAAAAAAAAAAAGCAAGCTCTAAATGCTTGCTCCAATATGAAGCCAGATAAAGAAAGGAGCCCATTTAGGAGATTCCAAACAGACTAGGGCTACCCTCCATGTTTGGCTGAGGAATCATGTTAAGAAGTTCAAGGCAAGAATTTTGTCAGTATTCTGGTTGTATACACAAAAAGAACCTTCTCTCGCTGGATCCAAGACATGCGCATGTCTGCAGGGGGTGAGGACAGCGAGGAGCCTGAGTGGCCCTTTCTATTTTGAAACATAATGGAAATGCATCATGGTCTGTCAACTGCTTCTTCAGACTTGGATGGGCTGGCTCTGGTCGCAGGAAATAAGTTTGTGGTGACTCAGGAGGGTAGGGTTTTTTCCTTTACTCCTGAATTTAGTAAGGATGGCTGAATAGATTTAAAAAATACCATTCCGAGGAAGCCCCTGACTCGGGACGTGTACATTGAGTCTGCATCATTCACAATTTTGAAGTTTCTTTCAGCAGCACTAAAATCTTTCAAAACAGGATTTTCCTATGAGAGACGGGCAATTTCCCTGACAGTAAAAACAAAACCAAAACTGTTTAGGAGGCTTACCCCAGCCAATGATGCAGAATTTCAGTATATATCTGCGAATGTAAGTGTTAAATACTTTAACCAGGGCAATGTACATGTGAATTGCTTCTAGCCCCATCCAGGTGAAGGTTGCAAGGAGGAAGAAATGGAGCAGGACAGCAACGGCTGTGCAAAGACCCTCCACGTGAAACGAGGTGATCCAGCCATCCAAGAGGAAGAGGAGGTTCAGGAACAGCAGGGCTGTACTCAAGTTCATCAGGATTTTGGAGGGATAGTCCCTTCGCAATTTCCTGAAAAGGGGAAAAAAGAAAGAAGAGAAGGAATACTGTAAATTAATCTTTTAAGCACAGGCAGTAAATTCATATGGCTCCACTAGGAGGAGGAGATTTGTGTTTAATTAGGAGTATTTAAAGATTTTATGAGTACTTGGCAAATTATAAATTTTTAAAATTTTTTTAAAGATTTTATTTATTTGAGAGAGAGAGAGAGAGAGCATGTACAAGCAGGGAGAGGGGCAGTGGTAGAGGGAGCAGGAAGCCTGACCCTGGGATCCTGACCTGAGCCGAAGGCAGACGCTTAACCTACTGAGCCACCCAGGTGCCCCTAAAGTTTTTTTAATATTAATTTGATTTCAAAACCGTTTCCAATTGTTTATGAAATTTCTAATTAGTTTCAATGGATTTTTTCTTTAATCCAGGAAAAATGCTAGTTATAAAAATGAGATTTTTGTTAAAAAAAACACAATTTCCTTAAAATTTTCTGGAGTTTCTTTTAAATGAGGTAAGGATCCTTTTAAAAAAAAAGTCCTGTTGGGGTTTAAAAAAAAAGTCTGAGTGGCTCAGTCGGTTGAGATCATAAGATCTCAGTCGCTTTAGATCATGATCTGGGGTCCTGGGATGGAGCCCTGCCTCCAGGGTCCCTGCTCAGCAGGGAGTCTGCTTCTCTCTTTCTCTCTTTCCCTCTGACCCTTCCACTCTCCCCGCTACTCATGTTCTGGGGCGAGCTCTCTCTCTCTCTCTGAATGAATAAATAATGAATAAATAAATAAATGAAGGACCAAATAAAAAATCTTTATTAAAAAAGGGTTCCTGTTTCAGGACTAATTTTATAAGATCTGTGAAGTAAATGTTCTCATTTACCATGAAAAAAGCACTTTATACAATTTTTATTTATATGTTAATCATCTCTTACAGGTTTAAATGCATTTTATCCATAGACATACAATAATTATAAATTAAGATTCTATAGCAAGAAAATTTATGTTGCATGATATATGTTATGAGAAACCTGAACACTAAAGTTGAACCACTCTACACAATTTGAAAAGTAAGTATTTTTAAAAGCAAAGGCAATTTTCTTATTCACATTTAGGGACAGTTAGCACTAGGTTTTGACAGATAAAAAATACTTACTCAAAAGCAACATATGTAAGGAGAGTTGCTGCTGAAAAGATAGCAGATATCCCACACCCAATATAGGTGATGAAGGTGAGAACTTTGGTGTTTCTTGCATCTATCTGTGAGGCAGTTCCTTGAAGGTCCTACATAAATCACGGGAAGCAGCTGTTAAGAATCTCTCTTTTCACGGGAACGGTGTTTTATTAGAAAGTTCACTGCTAGCACTTACAGTCTTAGCTCAATCTGAGGGGCTAAAAACAACAGTGCGAATCAATATGGAAGCTTCCATTTATTGTACTCTTGCAGATCATTCCATGAAGCAAAAGTGTAGCATTATTGAGAGAGTTGCATGTTGTTTTCCATCATTACCTGATAATCCAAACTCTTTGCCCACCGGAATAGCCTGAAGAGCAAAACCACTCCCCCCACAAGTAACTGGGGAGAAGGTCACTGCCTTGCATAATAAATGATCAGACCCATTGCTAACATTTGCAGGGCTAGGGACAAAAGTACAAATAGAGGCCACCATGGCCAATGTGAGCCCTCAGGCAAGCCTTGGCTTCTTTGTCCAGCAGGGAGGGGCTCAGCCAGTGGATAACCAGAGCCTGGTGCCTCTGAGCTTAGTGCTGAGGATCTTAACTATGGTCATTTCAAAGCTTGGCATGTATTGGGTTGGGTGGTCTTTATTTTTTTATAAATGAGAAGCCATTACGGATTTTTAGATTACAGGGGTTTTGTTTGTTTGTTTGTTTGTTTTAATCCCTGTTGACTTGAGAGGGCACCATTTAAAGTGTTAGGGGTTGTGGAATGGAAAGAAGTAAACACTTTCTAGCATATTAACATGAAACATTAATTTCACCACGCAGAGGTAGACTTGTAAAGTCTGGGCCTGGGAGGGAAATCTTTCTTTCCTTCCTTAAATAGGGAATTGGGTTAGGGATAAATCTTGCGTTAAGACCATCCACTCAATCCTGGTTGGAGAAGAAAAGACACCTCCGTTATGCAGATGTTCAAAAATGGAGTCTTCTTGGAGAAAGGCCATATTCTAAAGGGGATATCTGGTTTAAAATTTTAGGTCTTAGATTATGAAAAAGAAAGTTTGCTTTATAAGCTTTTCATTTTATGTGTTAATTCTCTTTAATTTTCACCAACATGTCAATGAAATTTATTACTCACATATAAAGCCTCCAGTAGGTGGTGTTTGCTTGTGAGTATATGTGTATGAAATGATGAGAGGAGATTCAGTCTGTGGTTTGGCTGAGGCAGTAGGAAACAGGTAACAGCACTTCTGTGGCTCCCAGGAATGCCCAGTGATCGAATTCAGTAGACACAGGGGCTCTGGGTCAGAAGGTACTGAGCCTACCCTTCTCTCCCAGGACTCTGTCCAAACACTGGAATGACCTGAGACTCCCCTGACACATGGAATGGGGTTCAAGTCAGGGCCAGTGGACTCACAGATAGGTTACCCTGACCATCATTTTGGTTACGCCAGGATTTCATGGAGCAGAGAAATGGTCTTGAAGAATCTCCAAGTGACTTGTCCTTACCTCTTGAAAAACTTGTGGCTCCCATCTAGGTGAGGGGGTGAACTTGCAAGCCACAATTAAAACCACAATTTAAAGTGTAAATTAAATAAAATAATGTTATTTACTATTAATACATTCACATACAACTCTCATGTTGTTTTGTACTTTTAGAGAATGAAGAATATGATAATATTTATTCCTCTGACTAGCCAACATGAAAATGTACTAATGTTAAAAGTATTAAAATCAGTTTTACTACTAGGAAATGTTAACAGAGGACATTAAATCCTTCACACATTTGTAGATTAGAAGATATAATTATGGGTCTGGGGTACATCTTTTAACTTCCCATATGGTAAATGTATCACAGGGCAATGTAGACTCTGGGAGTATCTTATATAAGTGGATAAAGAGTTTGTAAATCAAGAAAGTCTCTTGGGGGGGAGGGGTGAGATGCAGATGCATCATTTTGGGTGACAGCTGGATCACCTAACATAGTACCTGCTATAAAGTCACATTCAATCCAATGATTGATAATGCAAAAACAATATTTTATCAAAATTTTCACAGTTCCCTTCTATGTTAGTAAACCCAACATTATCTTCCTCTTTAACTTTTCTCTCTCTCTTTCCCTCCTTTCCTCTCTCTTTCTCTCTCTCTTTTTTTAAGATTTTATTTATTTATTTGACAGAGAGAAGCACAGCGAGAGAGGGAACACAAGCAGGGGGAGTGGGAGAGGGAGAAGCAGGCTTCCCACTGAGCGGGGAGCCCTATGCAGGGCTCGATCCCAGGACCCTGGGCCCATGACCTGAGCCGAAGGCAGACGCTTAATGAATGAGCCACCCAGGCACCCCTCCTTTCCTCTCTCTTAATTCAAGAGTCTCATGGTGATTTTATCATCGCTGTTAATGCTACAGAAAAAAAACTAAAGTAGGGTTCTTTTTTATAATTATTGTTACATATTTTAAATATGCGATCTCTGCTAATTAGCAAGATTCAAGGTACAGATGCCAATTATCAGGAAATAATTCCCAAAATACATAATCTAAAAAGGCTGACTTACAAAAAGAAGCATGCCTTCCCAAATTATATCATTTCAAAATGAGTTTAGAGATTTCTCCCCTACCATCAGAACTCCAAAGTGTGTGAGGTGGTTACATAAGCAGACCGTCTCGCTCTCATCTGAATCTCTCTGTGCCACACATCCTGACGTGTTCCAAAATCCAGAACCTTCTGTAAGAGGAAGTCCACAAACATTGTGAAAATAACAGCAGGCCAGTTCCTTTTCTATAATGGATGATATCTTCTTTAGGAAAACATGCCTCAGTCTTTTCTGCCTTGCAGTTTATCAGTCAAACAGATACTATTTATTCTTTTTTTTTTTTTTAAAGATTTTATTTATTTATTTGACAGAGACAGAGACAGCGAGAGCAGGAACACAAGCAGGGGGAGAGGGAGAAGGAGACTCCCCGCCAAGCAGGGAGCCCGATGCGGGACTCGATCCCAGGACCCCGGGACCATGACCTGAGCCGAAGGCAGTCGCTTAACCAACTGAGCCACCCAGGCGCCCAAGATACTATTTATTCTTAAAGCTGCCAATACTTAGAATAATTGAGATTCCCGGAATCACAGAACGTTAGTGCTGGATTGGCAGTGAGAGATTATCTAGTCAGTGGTTTTCAACTGTGTTCTATTGAAGATCCTGCAAAAGTCTGATTCTAGTTTAACTCTTAATGTATTACAAAATAAACTTCCATGAAAAGAGTATCCCCCTTTCAAATAATGAAGTCTCTGAAGATCAACACATTTTTTCCCCTTGTTTTAGCCTCTACTTTTGTAAAGACATCAGAACTAACAGAGGTCAGTGTTCTTCTAACATGCTATTATGTAGACAGCAATCATGCACAGTGGCAACTTATTATAAATGCCTTTAATGCATCTTATCTGACTTTTATGGTAGGATGTGGAATATGAGCAACTCATATATTGAGTTGCAAGGTGATTTCATTTTTAATTATGTATCCAGTAAATCCATTTTCTCAAAACCGTGAAACCAAACAACAACAAGACTGTCCAGTTGTGATAAGGCGTATCAAAAACAGAGGTTGGGACACCTGCGGACTCCATTTCTACCAAGAAGCAGCTTGTACTGGTGCTGGTTTAGAGTTAGGATAATCCCACTGGGGATCCCCAAGGGAAGGTGACCTTTAGGGGGCAGAGGTGGGAGTTTTCATAGCTTGTCCTTCCCATCAAAAAGATCCCCACAACTTATACCTAGACTTCTCCCTTAATTTTGCCTTTTTCTCTTAATTGTCAAATGTCATTTTGGAGGCAGTTCATTTCTTTCAAGCAATATATATGTATTATAACCATTTCTTATTTATAGTCCTTTAGTATGCTTTCCTCATAATCTGAGGTCTGGTAGCTAGATTCTAAGTTGTGTGCCTCATGCATGTTAATAATCTCCTCAGAGGTGTCCTTAAAAGAATGAGATCAGCATATATCGATACTCATCTAAAAGTGGCAATCAAAATGCACACTGTATTTTATAAATAACTGAAATCAAAGAGGTTGTTTGGTAAAAAAAAAAAAAAAAAAAAAAGTCAAGTTTACTTATTTCTTCTTGCAATGAGTAAAAAGTTGCAGAAATTCGGTTCACTTCCCCAGCTACCTAAACTAATCTTTGCAGTTCAGTTGTCATCACACTTACACTGTGACTCACTCTGGCTGGGGTGGAATGAAAGGAAACGGGGGTGTCTAACAATGTTTAAAATTCAGTTGTTCTTAAGACAGCCAATATTTTAAAACTTACCGTTTTTGTTCAGATCCCAGAAGGCACAGATGGGATGAGGCACTGCCTATATTAACATAAGAATAAACATGTGAAATTGTGTTTAAAATAAGTGAAAAATCTTATGATCTGAATATGGGAAAAGAGCCAAAATGCTAAGGTTTTCATGAAGAAAGAGACCAGTATTAGTCATGCCGATACAACCTAGGAATGGCAGGCCATCCAGAAGCATCTCCTCTCACGGAGACTTCAAGTGGAAATCAACCATAACCTCCTGAGGAATCGTGCTTCCCATTTATCTAAAGGTTACTATATATGTCCCACCATAAAATGCTATCCTTAGCATTTATCAAAGCTCTTTACATTATAACTTCACTTCATTTTCAAAATTCTCCTTTACGTCTATGTGCCCGGAATTCAAAGTAGGGATTCAAACAGATATTTTGAACATCCATGTTCATGAGCAACGCTACTCCCAAGAGCCAAAAGGTAGAAGCAATCAAAGTACTCACTGACGGATGAATGGATAAAAAAATGTGGGAGATATACATACATATATATAAGGAATGTTATCCAGGCTTAAAAAGGAAGGAAATTCTGGTACATGTTATAACATGGATGAACCTTGAAAAAGATTATGTTAGATGAAATGAGCAAGTCACAAAGGACAAATACTATAGGATTCCAGCTACATGAGGTGCCTAGAATGGTTAAGTTCACTGAGAGGGAGAGTAAAATGGTGTTTGCAGGGGCCCAGGGGAGGGGAAATGGGGAGCTACTATGTAATGGTCCATGGTTTTTGTTGGGAAACATGAAGCAGTTCTGGGGATGAATGGTTCGATGGGCGCAGAACAACGGGAATGCACTAAAATGTCACAGAACGGTACACTTAAAAATGGTGAAAATAGTAAATATTATGTAATGTACATTTTACCACAATAAAAAATTCTTCATGGATGAAGGAGCTGAAACAAAGGAAGCCAAAGGGTAGAACAAGGACGTCTCAGAGGGCTGGATGACAAAGCCAGGCTAGTTCTTAGATGACCTAACTTCCAAGCCTCAGTCCTTATCAGCCAGCTTCCTTCCTGCCTGCCTTCCTGTCTGCCTCATAGACGGGAGAATCATGAGTGGGGCCCTTTGGAAAAGAGGGGAGACCCTGTGCCTGGCCTTACCTGGGGCCAAAGGAACCCCCATATAATTTTATCAAATAAACAGATGAGAGCAAGGGTAATGAGGCAACAAAAAAGCAACATTTGCCAAGATTCTAGATAACTGCTAACCTCTCAAAAAATGAGTCAACCCTGCCCTGTTTCCCTTCTGCTTTCCCAGTAGCAGTCATTTCTGACTTAAAAAAAACAAACCCAAGCCTTTTAATGGCAGGATTGTGCAACAGCATCTGCATCTAATTTCTCAAGGTAATGTGTCGTTCCTTAAAAGGAAAAGAGGGGTCCTTTTCTTCACTCTCATTCTTCTGATGACTGAATCCCAGAGGGGAACAATTCCCCCACTTGCCAACATTTACCGTGACATTACAGCACCACCTGCTTAACTGCTCTCCCCTTTTTGGAAAATCGCCCCCATCAAAAAAGTACCAGTAGAATAAAGTTCTTACCATGTAGGAAAAAAAAAAAGGCCCCACACTTCTCTGAAATAGTCTGCCTCTGTTCCATTGTCCTTTGTAGCATTTTCTTACCTGGTTTCTCATATGTTTGATTTTAATTCGAACAGGGTCCTTCAGACCCTGGATAGTAATGTTTCCAATACTGCATGCCATCACATAACTCACTAAGGTGCCTTTCTTGGTTTCTACATCCTTTTAAAGAAAAAAAAAATGGATTATTAGTCAGAAGTACACTTGTATTTGATTTTGGTGCTCCCAAACACACAAACTGTCAGCACTTTTTACATTTAAGATTTTCAATTATAGAACATCCTGTTTATAAGATCAAATTGCTGGCTTTCCTGAAAGAGCTTTGCTATTTCCCTTATTATAATAAATACATTGAGGGAACATTATGAGCTGATCCTGTAAGGCAGTGTTCATAAAACCTCACTCTCGATTGCCGTGACTGATGTCAGCCGGTTATCGTCTGAAACAATGCGAACCCAGAAATAATGGACTCATAAAAAGCCATGAAACAATTAGATCACTTCCCTGCCCTAGAAAACAGATGAAGTTGTTTGCTGCTAGAGAAGTATAAAAGAAAGACGGTGTGAAAAATTAAAAAACAACAACAATTCATCTTTCACATCCCTGCCAACAGCCTGATGTGTTTAGTAACTTATAATTCTACTAGATGAGGGTCCCATCCAAAACTTTTTTTAAAGATTTATTTATTTGAGAGAAAGAGAGAGCGACCGCGGGTGTGGGGGAAGAGGGAGAGGGAGAGAATCTTATGCAGACTCCATGCTGAGCGTGGATCTGGGGAGGAGGGGCTCAGTCTCATGACTCAGAGATCATGACCCTGAGATCGTGAACTGAGCCAAAACCAAGAGTCAGACAGTTAACTTACTGCATCACCCAGGCGCCCCCCATCCAGAACTTCTACCTTCTCTGATTGAATACCTGCCACCCTCTGTAGCTTCCCCTTCAGAGACAAGGTTGTCAGGATAGCAAACCAGTGAATCCATGCTGCAAAATGAGGCCAACAGTGTGTCTCTCAGCAAGACCATCTCTTACTCCTTCTTCCCTTGTGTTTTTCTTGTCAAACCTCCTGTATTTATCTATTGCAGCTTATAAATCAGTTGTTTGGGAATAATTACAGGATTTCTTAAATGCCAAATAAATCTCGGCATTCAGAATATAGTTTATTACTTATGTGTGATCGTGCTCAATAAAGTTGGTAATGGCTTGTGGATATCCCGTCTTTTCTTTAAAAAAAATACTCATACCTTGTTCACTATGTTAGGGCAGTACCAGAGAACCCTTAAAATCTTTTGACTCTGCTATAAATTTACTTTAAAAAACAAACATATGTTTCCTAATAATATGTTGATTGGGAGATGCCAAGAGAGAAGGGAAAGGTAGCATGCAGAAAACAGACTCAAGGGGCGTCTGGGTGGCTCAGTCGTTAAGCTTCTGCCTTTGGCTCAGGTCATGATCCCAGGGTCCTGGAATCGAGCCCCGCATCGGTCTCCCTGCTCCACGGGAAGCCTGCTTCTCCCTCTCCAACTCCCCCTACTTGTGTTCCCTCTCTCGCTGTGTCTCTCTCTGTCAAATAAATAAATAAAATCTTAAAAAATATTAAAAAAAAAAAACAGACTCAAAATGAAACAATGACAGATTCTAACAGTTCTAACCTTTCTCCCAAACCCCCTCCCTCTGGGCTCAACCTCTCCTCTGAACAGAGTCTCCTCCACCACCCATCACATTTTTGTGACACATACTGCATTTTTTGTTTTGTTTTTAAAGGTGGTGTTGTAAGCCTCAAATAATTTTAATAAATACAGTTTTATCTGTTCATAGCTATTAAATCCTTCAGAATAATTTGTAATCACATTATTAATTTACTCAAAATTTTTATATAGCTTGTTCTAAAACATTTGCTGAAACAATTTTAAAATTTTAGAATTATTGTAAATGATTTCATGGTATAGCTTTTTCTTATCTGTAATTTATTTTGCCACGCCTCTGTACATGACAGTTGGAGGCAATTCTATTGGCCCTGAGACTTGGCTGTCTTCTCTTACACAGATGGTGTTGTTTGGTATATGCTGGGATCTTTAATTTAATAGATAACTGTTATTTTTTAAAAAGCTCAGTGAAACTAGTCTGGATCGGGTTGCACTTTCAAAGGAAACCAGAGGTCACCTGTGTTTGCTGGCAGTGGACTTTCTAGTATCTAGAAATGATGCCAATAAAAATGACAATATGTGCTCAGCACAATGCCACCCCGCTCTGGGGATGTGTGAAGGCCAAAGGTCATTTGAAATATTAATGGGAAAACTGATTAAAGCCAAGAATGCTGCTCATTATGTAAACAGTGCTTCCTGCTGAATTAAAAAAAAAAAAAAAAACAGAAACAAAAACAAAACCTTTCCTTTGGCACACAATTTCTTTGACTCTGAAGGTCTAAATTGCTGGAGAGCATAAAATATTTAACAAAAGGAATAATAAATAGTCCCTTCTCCACAAATTCCATTCCTAATTGTACCATGCAAGTCTTAATCTAATATTTGATTTATTTAAAAAACCTAAATGAACACATTCTGTAATAAGCATATAATTACCTGAAATAAAATGCTTAACTAATTATGTTAAAATTTTTCATTTTTGAAGACACAGTAGGTTAATTTCTCTATGCCTCTTGATATATTTTCAAGGAATCCAAACTTTCGTTTTTTCCTTCTGAGCAAAGAAACTCAATTGGCAATTGAAAAATAATTTAATGAACCCATACCTGGAAAAGTCCAGTTTTATTGAAGAAAGTAAACTGTGCTCTTTTAACTAATACAGAATCTTCTTGACTTAAATCCTCAAGTAAGTTTGGAGGTAAAATCACAGAAGCCAATGGATCCATTTGTCCACTCTCAAAATCCATCTGTCACACACAGAGAGATACACGGGTCGAGTAATGACAAATTACCATGATAACTACTCCACATCTGAACGAGGCAGGCAAGGGCTACTTGGTTAGGGCTGGGGTTTCCCTTTACCTCCACTGGAGTCACTGCCGCCCTGAATGAACCCCTACCGACAAAAGCCTGGATCTCATCTGGGTTTTGCAAATGTGGAAAAACAGAAGACGCACTGATTTTAAGGCAAAATGAGAAATCAACAAATCGGTTAACCTCTTCAAGAGTGAGATTTACACTTAATAGACTTTGAGCTTTTCTCAAAATACCTAGTGAAGGAAAAAAAACAAGATTGGAGTTGATCTGTCTGATTGCTGAGACTGAGTATCTCTGCACAGAGGAAGCAGCAGAAGTTTTCTGAATACTCTTGGATATCGTCTTTCCCTGAACCCACAGATCAGGCTCAAAGGTGTCTTCCCATAAATGGATTCGGAATGAGACTGAGGCTGACCAAGTTTTCACTCTTAAATGTGAAACAGAAATATCCAAAAGAGCCACTACTCTCAAGCAGAAAAATGTCCTTCCTTTTATTCAGATTCTTAAATATTTCATCTTGGTTTATCTCCAGAGTGGAGAATCAGCACGTACCAATGTGTGCTCCCCCGTGTCAAGGACGATGTTACCTCATTTCATCTGCCCACGTGGCTAACACTAACATACAGTAGGAACTTGAGAAGTATCTGCTGGAAGGTCGCTTCCACCGGGCAGAGAGGCTCTCCATTAACCTGTCCAGCCTCATCACTGCCTACCCTCCTCCCAGGCTTCACGCCACTGGTCCTCAGCAGAGTGCCATTCAAAGACCAGCACAATCAGCAACGCCTGGGAACCTGTTCCAAGTGCGAACTTTGGAGATCCACCCAGGACCTACTAACTTAGAATCTCTGGGGATGGGAGCCCGCCATCTGTTCTGACAAGCGCTCCAGGTGGTACAATGCAGTTTGACAACCACTGGTGTGGTGGAATACATGACACTTCTTCCCACTTGGGCCCTGAATAAAGCCCTTTCTTCTGACTGAATGGATCCGCCCCACCACTCCCAAAGGGGTTTCCCACTGATGGTTGAACACTCAGTTCCACTGTCACCTCTTGTAGAAGGTAAGCTGACTACCCCATCACATGGGTTCTAAAAGGACACCTCCTCTCGGTGTCCACATACCTGTGGCTACTGCTATTATTAACCTCAGCCAGGGCCCTGACCTACCTGCCTGCCACCCCACCGACCAAGATCTTCAAGCAGAAACTGGCAAGTGATCAGATAGTTTTCCTTTGTCTAATTAATTAAAATTAAACACTGGCTCATTACCTGGAAATAGGATTCATTATTGCTTGGAAGACCGATGCTAAAATTTGAAATTTCATTTGTCCCTGGGGACAGGGATGAGACTCCAAGAGCCAAATTCCGAGTTGTAATATTCACATGTGATGTGCTACTTAGGTCTATCTTGAAGGCCAATTCGTCAATTGTCTTTAAAGCTCTAAAGAAATGACAATACCACTGTTAAGTAACACGTTTTATGTACTTGTACACATGCGATTTGCAGCAGAACAAAATACAAAACCAGCAAAACTGTCTTTAAATTTTCTGATCTTAACATGAATACCAACAAAACTACCCCAAACCACAATAACATCAGTTTAAACACAGAATCATAGTGATGAATGCATCCTCAAGAGAAATGTTATGCTTTAAGGAATACCAACAATTAAATCACCCTAAACAAATACTGTTTTTCACCTCCTAGCCTTTCTTTCCTCATATAAAAAATACCTTTTCTATTTTATAACTGAGTGAGAATCAAAGGAAAATAATGAGGTAAAAGCATTTTTTTGGACTCTAAAACACTATAAAAAGTTTGTAATTATTATGTAGATAAGTAAAAAATACATTTTAACAAATACAAAATTTTCATTGAAGAAACTTGGTTGAAAGGAAGGAAACAAGAACTATTAACACATTAAGTGAAATAACTGGATGCACACTAATTGTGTAAAAACAGGTACATTTTATATGCCCTGGGCATTTTCATTCCTGAAGTACAACGACCACAAAGCTATGGCATTTCCATGTCACAGTCCGTAGGACAGAATTTACAGGGACCAAGTTATGCCTAAAAGATGTGAGCTGAATGTTTGCTAAGTGTCTCTTTTGCAATCAAAGTGTCCTATGCTAATATATATAATAGCTTATCTTTGAATTAATTCCAGTTAACGTCTTTTCAGATGAGAAATGACATACTGATTATGTTTTTCTGGGGCTATTTATATATCTTGCCAGATGGACAATCCTAATCATTTTGTAAATTATATTTTTCAAGAAAGAAAATAGAGAACTTTGAAGTTCACTTTGTGAATGATCTTTGGAACTATCCATGGATCTTCTGGAGATTTAAATGATGAAAGCTGGCCACCAAGCATTCAGATAACTGAGAAATTATACAACATGTATCCAATAAATTTTATTCTCCAGAAGAAAAAAAAAAACAAACTTACTCAGAAGAAGACTCAAGCAAGTCACTGTCCGGACTGGTTAAGATATTGGAAAATATATTCATTAAAGTTGAACCAAGCGTTATATCAATGTTTTCTTCTTTATTCACAATCCTTTTGACCTGTTCTACAATGCTGGTAATATTGGCTGAGCTTAAGGTCTGCCCATCACTAGTTAAATTTAAAATCTGGTTGGCCACTTCATTTACTTCTCCTAAAAAAAGACAGAAAAAACAAAACACAAAATTTTGAACATTTCAGGAATCCAAAACATACTAGGATATTTCCACTTCAGAGTCCCAACTTTGGAGGGACCAATATTCATATATAGTTCTAAGAGAAATGTACCCAGAATCACAAAAAATAAGTTTATAGCTGCTGCTTAAAAATAATACACAACTAGGGGCTCCTGGGTGGCTCAGTCAGTTAAGTGTCTGCCTTCGGCTCAGGTCATGATCCCAGGGTCCCGGGATCTACCAGCAGTTGGCTCCCTGCTCAGTGGGGAGTCTGCTTCTCCCTCTGCCCTCCCCCCCCCCCCCAGCTCATGCTCTCTCTCTCTCTTTCTCAAATCAATAATAAATAAAATCTTTAAGGAAAATAATACACAACTATAAAACACTGACAAAAATATCAATTTATTTGTTACATGTTCTCTAAAATTATTTATTTTTAATCTCTAATAGAATAAGCAGGACAAAAAGTTATCAGGAAAAACACAAAAGTTTTACAAAAAGAATCAGGAAAAACAGAATTTTCTACCTTAAGTGAAACAATCATTTGCTTAAGCTTTTATTATCACAATGGTTATCATATAGCAGAAGAATATATCTGAAGAGGATGAAAACTATGAAGTATGAAGTCATTTCATTTTGCCTGTGAGAACTGAAGGAAAATTGCTCACTTACTTGAACAGTTGGAGAGATCAGGAGGCCCCCAGTAGGCTATAGATGTGTTGGCAGGGTCACGATAACTGGGGAACAAAACAAGGTATTTCAAATATTTGGCATAAATGACACTTTAATTGACAAAACTGGTTAATAATAAGTTTGAGAATTTGCCTTGATGTCTACGTAAATTTCATTTGAAAATAAAATTGTAATACATTGAAATAAAACTCCCACTGAGAATTCTTATTAGAAAAAAATCAGGTGCCATGCATCCTGGAAACACAATACTAGCAATAGTGTGTGTCCTAAGCTAGGATATATCCGGTTACTAAGGTTAAAGGCCTATTTGGTAATGTGGCTCAAATACCTCTTTAAGAACTTTGATAAAATCTGATTTTGATTTCACATAACTCTGTAAAGCAGATTATAATCCACACTTTATAGGTGAGGAAAAAGACTTAGAGAAATCAAAGAATATTCCGAAGTCTCACAGCCAGGAAGGGGCAGAGCCTTGTTTCAAACTAGGGTCAGTAACTCTCTAAAGTCCCTTCTTTCCTTCCTACCATGTGTCAAGCACAGCAGAATGTGCAAAGTTTGGGCAGTTTCCATTTTTGACCCCCCCCCGCCCCTCACCCCTGTGAGAAAACTCCAACTGGGGGTGAGGAGTATTCAGTGAATCCTCTGCAGTCGACCTGTCTCTGAGGTTTCTGTTAAACACTTAGGAAAACTCTACACCCTGACAGTCTGCATTAGCAGCCTGCCCTAGCCTAGGATCCTGAATTTATTCCCTCTTTTTCTGCCTCTTCTCACTCCAACAATAACCATTCCCAATTGTTTAAAAGTTTTGGAATTTCAGACGCATGTTCCAAAGCTGGAAGTTAGTGCCGTTCATCCACATGCTTTGCTCTAGAGTCACCCTGAGGTTCCCAGACTTCCCCATCTTTCTTTGGAGAAAGCTAAATTAGCATGGCACTTGGAGTAAAAAGGCTTTTCTGGGTAACCTACCTGCCTTTTTACCCTCCATGAAGTGTGATTTAGGTGTTCACAGACTTTCCTGTCCTTCCCAATCACTATACAATGTATGGGGACTACCATGCAGCCAGCCTGTGTGACCCAGGCAGGTAGACAATGTGCAGCTTTACTGGCAAGATTCAATAAAAGCATTACCATGTCCGTGAAGCATAAAAGCCCTGTTTCCCTGGACAGGGAAAGTTGTATACAGAAGGTGGGATGAGTGGCCAGTGATAGCCTTTGGGATCCTCATCAGCAGGACATAAACCTATGTGAAAATAAGAGCCAACACAGAAATGTTAATCTATTCTTTGAAGTAAAAGGTGAAAGATAAGAGCAAAATGATGATGTTGGTACTTAGGTATTTATTTCATGTAATGCTAAAATACTAGTTTTATTTTTAATGTTCAGACTTTGTAAACCTTTAGAAATTAGGAACAATAAACATATAGTACACTTCAGACACAAAAGTTATTCAAATCAAAGTCACACACTTATGGGAGTAAAATCATTAAACATACATCATTATTCTAATATAAATCGTTAGCTGGTAACATTAGTAAAATAAAGATGTATTCAAAAAATGAACACCACATACAATGACGATCCTGAAAAATTCAAAATGTAATATGATCTTTTTCCAAAGGGGAAAGCCTACAAAATGATGCATCAATCCTGTTGTCATTGAGTTGTAAGCATATTTTATGGAAACATTTCCAGCTATTCTGAAAGCATCGATTGCCTGGAAGTCTGCTGGGGGGATGGAGAGAGGGGACCCATTAACCAGTGCCACATGCCCCTCACCTGTGCCCTCATCCTCAAATCATCCCACCTGTTGTTGGAAAACTCTCTGGGCAAGAGTCATGGCATCAGTAATTCAGATTTTACCATTTTAAAAATATCCAAATAAAAGCAATATATCAACGACAATAATTTCAGGACTGAAAAATAGCAAATTAAACCAGACCATTGGGAACTGGTATTGGAGTCACCAACTTAACATTTAAAGAAATTTCCCATCTACATTCTAAGCCTTAATCAACATCACCAGGGTTTGTTCTTTAATATTTTCAATTAGTAGAAACTTTTCCTCATAGGCCCACTTGCAGAAAAACAATAAAGCACAGAATTTTTTTTTTTATTATGTAAGTCACCATACATCATTAGTTTTTGATGTAGTGATCCACAATTCATTGTTTTTTTATAACCTCCAGTGCTCCACGCAGTACGTGCCCTCCTTAATACCCATTACCAGGCTCACCCATCCCCCCACACCCCTCCCCTCCAAAACCCTCAGTTTGTTTCTCGGAGCCTGTAGTCTCTCATGGTTTGTCTCCCCCTCTGATTTCCCCCCCTTCATTTTTCCCTTCCTTCTCCTAATGTCCTCCATGCTATTCCTTATGTTCTACAAATAAGTGAAACCATATGATAATTGACTTTCTCTGCTTGACTTATTTCGCTTAGCATAATCTCCTCCAGTCCCATCCATGTTGATGCAAAAGTTGGGTATTCATCCTTTCTGATGGCTGAGTAATAGTCCATTGTATATATAGACATCTTTTTTTTTTTTAAGATTTTTTTTTTAATTTATTTATTTGACAGAGAGAGACAGAGAGAAAGAGGGAACAGAAGCAGGGGGAGTGGGAGAGGAAGAAGCAGGCTTTCCGCAGAGCAGGGAGCCCGATGTGGGGCTCGATTCCAGGACCCTGGGATCATGACCTGAGCTGAAGGCAGATGCTTAAGGACTGAGCCACCCAGGTGCCCCTGGACCACATCTTCTTTATCCATTTGTCTGTTGAAAGGCATCTCGGTTCTTTCCACAGTTTGGCTATTGTGGACATTGCTGCTATGAACATTAGGGTGCCTATGGCCCTTCTTTTCACTACATCTGTGTCTTTGGGGTAGATACCCAGTAAAAGCACAGAATTTAAATTAAGTCATATAAATTATATGTCTAGGTATGCAGAGAGTTTTCTGGGATTCCACAGCCTCTTAGAACAGAGATGAGGACGGCCGGCCCTCACAGAGCTTCCCTGTCATATATAATCCACCATTCATAAAGCTACTCCTCGTGGAGACTCATTAGTGAAAGGTAGCACGTGTACTCTCCCCTGCCTCAAGAAGCCCCATTTGTTAATAAGCAAGCACTTTCCCATAGAGGCTCAGAAACTGTTCATGATGATGACATCAACAATGATGATTTGCATTCTGCCACCTCTATGAGTTCTCTGTAGTTGTGTAAGTGGACATATTACATATGGGTAATTCCTTATCCAAGCAGGAATACCTGCTTCTTTATTACACCGGGATTCTGGCCTCAGTGGGAATCAGCCTCTTAGAGACTGAGAAATACTTGCTTCCCTCACTTTAGCCTCCTGTGTGTGTATAAGGAAAAGAGTCAGTTTCTTCTTCTCTTGATCTCTATTAATATGTTTAATCATAATATAATCATATAACATTAGAATAATAACTTAACTTCTTATTGTCCATATTTGTGATCAATTTTTCTAAAATATTCCCATCAAACCTCATTTATTTTTTTCAAGTATTTAAGTGCTAGGGAATGTGCTGGGTGCTAGGGGAGGTGGGAAGTGAGGGTGTTTAAAAAAAAAACCTAACAGGTATTCTCAAGCCAGAGGAGATTCCTGTTTAAAGAAAATATCCATAAGAACATAAGTGAGTCCAGTCAAATATTATGGTCTTCTAATTGGTATGGTGCTCTAGGTATCTGGAAAGCATGAAGTGGAGGCTCAAAGGCAAGGACTCCTATTTATGCATGATCATGTCATACAATACATCATAGAAAAGACAACTTTGGGCTGTCTTTAAAACAGTGATGTGATAAGCAGGTGGATGGTGGGAGTACAGAAGAGCAGTACGGGCAAGACATGGAAAGGCAGGAAGGAGCATGACGTGTCTGGGGAGGTACACAGAGTACCACGTGTGTGGTTGGAACTCAGCATGTGAATGGCGTCTAGGTAAGAACTGACTCTCAATCCTGGATAACTCCCAGATTTCTGGCCTATTCCTATAAAGAGAGTGCTACCATTCATGAAGACAGAAAACATAAGAGGAGATGTTTTCTAACAACAAATTGCCTTTTCTAAGATTTACCTCTTTAGAGTTCCCATATGTCCACATACATAGTCTTTATTCCTGAAGTTGAAGCCAATTCTGGTCAAGGCGATCCTGGCACCTCGCTCATATTCTTAGTTTTTCCAGAATATGTCCCCCAAATAAAGTGTAAACTCTCCTCTGCCTCTTCCATTCCCTTAGATTCATAGGTATTGATGTCTCTGATGTTAACCATGTCACCCATTTGTTACTAGGCCACCAATATGATGAATCTCATCATCAGAAAAAATAGTTTTAAATAGGCAAACTATGCACAGAGGAAGAATATTGTTGTTGCTGTTTCAATAAAACCTGAAGAATTACATAAAATACATATAAAAAAAGGCACTTACCCAGTTGCTTCACACTCACTGCATATAGCCTCAAGCCTTCATCCAGGGACTCGTTATTTTTTAAGAGCTTCTGTTGAATGTCTTTTCCTTCTAAATTGGGATTGTTGGTAGCATTGTAAACTAGAAGGGCCCAAATCACCAACCTAGAAAAACATTTCAGATATAATTGTTGGAATTGCTGACTGGTTGTTTTTTGTTTTTGTTTTTTTTTTTTTTATTTTGTGGAAAAACAGAACATTTGGATATGGTAGTAAGAGGGATGACCTTGAAGTACTGAGACAAGAGAAATAGGCCAAGGCACTCAGAGACTCTTGTGGCTGCATAAATTATAATGTTAAAAACATCGCAGTATGGGGGCGCCTGGGTGGCTCAGTCATTAAGTGTCTGCCTTCGGCTCAGGTCATGATCCCAGGGTCCTGGGATCAAGCCCCGTATCAGGCTCCCTGCTCCACGGGGAGCCTGCTTCTCTCTCTCCCACTCCCCCTGCTTGTGTTCCCTCTCTAGCTGTGTTTCTCTCTGTCAAATAAATAAATAAAACCTTTAAAAAAAAAAATCGCAGTATGAATAGAGTGTATAGGATATCACATGTATAATTCTATCATATCATATCGTTATCACCTCATTTAAGAAATATTTTAAGTAATATTTATAGCATACAGGCAAGAAAGGGTCATACTTGTGGTTTTTTCTACATTGTTTCTTTGGAGCCAAAAATAAAATTTTTTAGAAAAATTAAATTCCAACAAATCTGACTAAACTGATCATTTGACTTTAAAATTATTAAGGGTGTTATTGTTTACAAATGTGTTAAACTTTCTCCAGAATTGTGATAATGATTTTCCATCTCCATGAAGCATTTACAAGTATGTTGTACAGTGAAAAGTTACAAAATAAATACTTAAAATATCCATGGTGATTGGCCGGCACATTACAGAAGGAGTTTACAGACTGTCTGACCTTGAATGTCTTTAAAAAGAAAATATTTCTATGAGAAGCAGCGATGTATCCTAAAAGCCCCATGAAAACCTTTGGTTCTACATTTTGAAATAATATAATTTTCTGTTCCACTGTAATCATAGCTATAGTCAATAGCAGAAATCAAAACACGCCAAAGTCAAGGCAGTAGCACTATTTTTGAAATAAGTATTGCCAGTAGAGAGGCATGGCATATTGTATTTATAAAATTATGTAGGTATCAATAAAAATGAAATAGAATATTGATATATTTGTGGTGCTAAAAAAAAGAAAGACTCAATGAAATCTATGTTATTCAAGGTTAGGTGAAATTAAAGAAGAGCTCCACTTTTTCCCCTGAATATCTGTGTTAATTTCAAAGACAAAGTGTGGAACTGTTCTCATAATTCCGTCCGAAAAGCTATTTATTTCAAAAATGATCTACTCCCCAATGTTCACATATAAGTCATACTTCAGGTTGAGTGAGACATAGATGTAAACAGAATGGTGAACTGTGATAACTTAGTAATTTTTTAAATGGCCTAGGAAAAGTATCCTCTGATTAAATTATTGTTGGAAGATAAGCTTTGCTACTCTAGTTACTGAGAACTTAGCGTTGGGAACATGACCTTTTACTTTTATTGAGAACATAATGAGCCCAATGCATTGTGACAATACTGAATACCCAAATTCAGCAATTCAAGAACGCCCATGCATTTTCACAGGTCTTATCTCTGTATTTTCCTTCTCATCCTGAAAACTGACACTAGTTTATGGTTCCCCCAAGTTCCATCAGTTGTAACCATCAATCACCCTTTATTTGAATAAACCCATCTGCGGCTTCGGTTTCCTGTCTGTCTAGACAATAGAGGATGAGAGCATTATCTGAGATTATGGTCTATGTTAAGTGTTACAACCAAATTGAAAGAAAAAGTTTGGAAATAAATGTGTGTGTAAAACTAGTAGATTGTGGTTTTGAGAAAAACTATGAGGGACTACAAAGACTCATCAATGCGCATAAGAGCAGTAGAGGAGAGGAGAAAAAAGGGGAAAGACTATAAGAATACATTTTAAAACAATTTTAAAATGATTAAAACATTTTTAAACAATAGGCTTTTAAATAAAAAAAATTTTTTTGAAACAAAGAGTCTAAGATTCGTACCAAAGAAAAACTAAACATGTAGACTTTACCATATACATGGCCTTGGTTCCCTCTCCCTATAATTTTCTGTGAAGTTACCTGTTGGTTTGACAGACAGAAAACTGAGATTCCATGAATTTAAATGTTCTTCAAGCAAGTTTCTGAGATACTGACATAAACTAATGATGGCTGACTTTAGTATTACTGGGTGGCAGAAGAATCATAGGAGGTCCACTAAAAAGGGCAATGCTGACTTCCTGAAGAGGATTCGCAATTGGTGATACCCCAAACTAGGGCAGCCTCAATTGTTAGACAAAGTGTCCAGCAAAGGAATCCAGATCTCTGATCCGCTGTTCAAAGCTCAACATGATCTAGCAATACAGGTTAGAGAAAAAATTATTTGGCTAAATAGAAAAGTCCTGCCACCATCAAGAATATAGTATTAAAATAATTATTCTGTTCTTCAGATCATAAAAGAAAAGGAACAAAGAAGATAAAAACAAATTTCCCTCCTCAGATGGCGAAAGCCAGTCTGCTGAATACATACCGAAATGGAAAGTTTCAATTATAACTTAAACACATCTGCTTTTCTAATATTAAACAGAAAAAGGAAAAAAAAAAGAAGAAACTCTGGCCAACTCTCATATGAAATTCTATTTTTATATTCTCCTAGTAAGAATATATCAGCTGAAAAGAAGTATATTCCATCATTATGGTTTAAATCTGTAAAATCAATTCAGTCCATTGAAACTGAGCCAACCTTACATGAACTTTTGCTTTTCAACTATTTTTTTTTTTTCCTCTTCTTTGGAAATGTAATAGACTACCTGAACACAGCTAAATTTATTTAGGAGTTTAAGTTGTTTTTAATTACACAGCACTCTGAACAGCTAGCCTTTATATGCCAACTGATTCTGTGTGATGGGCAGATCTGTTGAATTACCTGCCTGCTTAAATCATGGTCTAGATAGAAATTTTAAAATGGAGACTTCCAAAAATTAGCTATTATTAGATGCTACTGTAAGTAAGTACCTTATTTAAAGCTGTAACTATCTTTTTGTTTCTTTGACAGTCTTCTCGAAATTTCAATGAAGAGGTAATGGATTATCATAAATAAAGTAAAAATACTAAAAATAATAACTCCTACATTTTAAATGTTCTACTTCTGAATTACTTCTCATTGGGTGTATATCTCTATCCATTCTACTATTCGATGGTCTTAACTACAAGGAAAAAAAAAATTAGTGCACTAGTGCTAAAGAATTAACTTAAAAGTGCTACCTGATTAAAATGTTTCTCTCTTATCTCATTATTTTCATTTTTCTATGGGTCAAAACAGAGAGTTAGAAAAGGATGTTACACTTTCTGTAAGACTTTGTCAGTGTTACCTTTGATCATTCACAATGCTTCTCCTGACTTTAATCTTGTCCTCTCCCGTGCTCTGGTGAAAACTATAAATACAAATATATATATTCATTATCAACCTCATCTGTCACATCATCAACAACAAAATTTGAGGAAGTAAAAGAGGCAAAATGAACATTCTAAGCCAGTATTTCCCAATATGTGTCCTGAGGTTCCAGTTCTTTTCATATGCCTGAGATCGAATGGCTCCATTGTCAAGTAAGTTTGGCAGCTGTGCGCCCTTGCTCTGTTTTCAAGATTCTCAATGCAAAAAAAAAAAAGATTCTCGATGCATGTTGGTTATACTAAATAATCTGAGATGTTCAGATATATAGAAATCTGTTTCCGTTTGTTTAAGAATGTACTTTCTGAGCTAATTCAATATGTGATCCCTTTTTCTGTGTTAACTTACGACATCTCTTGGGTTCACAGAGTATCTGTTTAGGGTTAGTGACATACACTTTTGAAAACTAATTTAAAACTATGAAAACAAGGTACAGAGGAGGATATGTGGATGATACTATTTGCCAGGCAGTTAAAGTATTTAAATAGGATAGCAAAAGATATTTTTGAAAAGCTAGGTGCACACTGTAAATGTCTTATCTTATAGAAAAACAGTCTCCAAACTGGGGGTGCTATCAATGGTTCACTGGGGTGTGAGATGAAACCAACAGTACTTCTATATATATTTGATTATCTTCTTATAATCTGTGATATATTTATAACATACTGGTTAAGTAAGACACAAATTTATTTAAAATCACAAATATATTTTGGGAATACATAAGTAATTTTTTTTTAAAGATTGGGATCCATGATCAAAAAAAAAATTAAAACCAATTGCTGCATCATTGAAGATTTTTGTGCAAAGAAATGCCATAATATAGAGTTGTTTCAGAAAGACTATGAATATGGTGCATGGTTGTATGTACTGGTATCAAGTGTGTGGGGTATAATCAGAGAGATATAGAGTAGCATTGAATTAGACACTAATTTTTATTTTTCAAATCATTCATTCTGTCATTTACCTGATATTAACCACATAAACAGTGTAGTTCCAATTTTGGAAGGTTGAATTGAGCTGAAAAATACAATGGAAAAGGGTGAGTTCTGGTAATACTTTCTAAAAAATACCTGAATCTAGTTTCTTTCCCCCAAAAGATAAGTTGTTATTGGAATAAGACCCTGGGAAAATCCCAG
Organism: Mirounga leonina; assembly: GCF_011800145.1. Taxonomy (NCBI): domain Eukaryota; kingdom Metazoa; phylum Chordata; class Mammalia; order Carnivora; family Phocidae; genus Mirounga; species Mirounga leonina. The sequence goes on along the minus strand of NW_023270807.1, from coordinate 93,472,883 downwards.
AGAGCCAGAGGAGTGAAAGAAAGGTAAAGATAACAGTCACTGGATCATTATATGCCAAGAATTTTACAAAGGTTGTTTCTTTGATCTCACAACAACTAATGAGATAAGTATTATCTGCTCCCCCACCCTTATAGATGAAGAAACTGAGCTTCATGGAGACGAAATAGCTTGCCCAATGTCCCCAGTGTCCCCAACTAAAAAGTAGCAGATCCCAGATTGGAACCCAAGTCTGTTTGTCTGGAAACACTCTACTTTCCTCTCTAGCCCATATTATAATGGGCCCCAATGTAGTGGTTCTTCGAATTAGCCATAACAATGAGGGTTACACAGGAGGATAAGCACAGTAAATACCATCCATATTCTTCATTCAACAAACACTTGGTACAATAACACATATTCTTCTAGTAAGTATCACCTTATAAGGATATCAGTAAGAAAAATTACAAATTAACAATACAAACCTTTAAAAACACAAACAAAATGAGTTCAACATTATTGGGAACTATGTTAATTATTATGTGGGTTATTTAACAGTCTTATGGGTCTTAGCACCAGACTTTTTAAAGAAGCAATGTATTATGGATTCCTCTCAATATAAATTACAACCTTCCATGATGCATTGTCCAATACAATCACAAATGGGATTTCTTTACTGATATGAAATCTTCCTATTTCTGTATCACCTCCAAAGGGTTTTTTAGGTCTTATTTCATACACACAGTTAGCCTTCCTTGCAAGCATTCCTAAAATTGAATGTAAATTCTACAAAGTGCTGACAAAAAGTATTAAATTATTTTAAAATTATAAACAGCAATAATATGAATCAGGGACACCACTTATGTTTTCTCTAGTATCAAGCATCTGCTTTGGTATTTTGCATCTTAAATGAAAAGTTTCCAGTGAAGTTTAGCTTCAGATGAGAATGAAGCTATGTTGAAAACTACGCATGTAATAAATATAAATGTAAAATTATAGGCTGCCTAAGGCACAGATTCTCTAGTGAATGTTTATTTCCCAGATTAATAATATTAGTAGTGGCTTATTTGAGAATGAAAATAATTTTATCTTTTGAAATCATTCTGACTTAAAACAAAAAGAAGAATTCTTGAAAGTAAATGGGTTGCAAGACATTGGGGAGGGTATGTGCTATGGTGAGCGCTGTGAATTGTTATGACTGATGAATCACAAACCTGTACCCCTGAAACAAATAATGCATTATATGTTAATAAAAATAAAGTTAAATTAAATTAAAAAAAGAATAGGCTATTTCTTTAAAGCTGCTCTCCATTTGGAAATGAAACATATCTCCCAGTGTTTGAATTAATTACTGACTTTAATGTATAAGTCCAAAAAGTCAGCAGCAGTATTTTTTGTTGACTTCTATTAGAGAATGTCGCTCCTCCCCTCAATTTTATAATAGAATTGTTATATACATCCTATTGTTTCCTGTGGTCAGCTTGTTTTAAAGTGTATTGAAAATAGGACTTTTCTTAATATAGACCCTTCAAAACAAGATTGTATTGTCATATTAACTTATTCTTCAAAGATAGAGTCAGTCACCATTACCTCTCAATGTATGCTTTAACTTTGTTTTGCTACCAAGGGCATGTTTACTAGATATCTTCTGCATAAGAAAACCCACCTTTCTCAAAATGTATACTAGAGTGACTTTATTCAGTGTTTGAACTGTAATAGTATTATATACAAAAAGCAGTACAAAGTCCCACAGTATGCAGCAGACAGAAAATAAAATAGAAAAAAAAAAAGAAACCTATGGAAGATGAAATTTTTGTTATGGAGACAAAAAATAAACATAGGTGATATCTTTAAGGACAAGAAAATAAAATGCTAAAGTTTCTTTTTACTGGAAATTACAAAACTTTTCATTAATAGAATACTGATTAAATAAATTAGTATACCCTAAATCTCTATCAACAGAAGACTTGCTAAATTAATGACCAGCCAGCCACATAATGGAATACTATGCACTGTTTTGAAAAAAAAAGAAAAGGAAGGTCTGTGCACACTTTTGATGTAAATCTGGCAATAACAAAAATAAACACAATGTAGAATGGTATGCAAAATATGTTTTTAGTGTAAAAAGGAGGAAAAAGAAGTATCTATAGTTTTATTTTCTTTTATATACACAAAGAAATTCAGGGGCAAAAAAACAAACAAGAAAAATTAACAATGATTTCTAAGCAGATGGGTTGGTCTCCAGGGAGATGAGCTACAGAGATGGGTAGAATATTTTCATGGCATATTTTGTTATGCTTTTTGTTGTATGAATCAAACATTCAAACAATTAAATAAAAATATATAATCTATTTTTAAAGTTCTGCTGAAATTGTAGGGATATAATAGTAAATAAAGATACCTATGAAAATATATTTCTATTTGTGTGGTACTTTTCTTCTTTTTTTTTTTTTTAAGATTTTATTTATTTATCTGAGAGAGAGAATGGGAGACAGAGACCATGAGAGGGGGAGGATCAGAGGGAGAAGCAGACTCCCCGCTGAGCAGGGAGCCCGACATGGGACTCGATCCCAGGACTCCAGGATCATGACCTGAGCCGAAGGCAGTCGCTTAACCAACTGAGCCACCCAGGCGCCCCGGTACTTTTCTTCTTTAGACAATAATAATCTATTAGGCTTGTCCCTGATTCAAATGCACCTCCCTTTCTAGGCATCAGCATACACCTCACTTCTATGTCTATTCAGAGTATATTATATATATAAGGAACAGTGTCTATGTTTCCATGTGATCTGTGGATTCAGTTAACCAGACAGTAGAGTCCTCTCCAGATTTCCAGAGATTAAAGGATTCAAAACAAAGAAGAAATTGTACAAGTTCACTTACCCATTCTGCTACCTTGCTCTGTACTTTAACCTCAGGGTGACGAAGGATATTTTGAATCACTATGGAAATTCTATAGACAATTCCATCTGTCCATTGGAAATAGGATTTAGTCCGTTAATTATATTTTACAGTCATATAATTCTCAATTTAAATTTACAATCACACAATTTCACACAATTTAAAAGAAATGCCTTTTTTGGGAGATACAGGTTTCTAGTTACGGAATTAATAAGTCACAATAATAAAAGATACAGTACAGAGAATATAGTCAATGGCATTGTAATAACATTTGTATGACAGACAGTAGCCATACTCATGCTGACCACAGCAGAACATACAGACTTGTTGAATCACTATGTTGTACACCATAATATCGTGTGTCAGCTAGACTTCAATTAAAAAAAAAAACACCTAAAAAAATAAAACACCTTCTATACAGGTACAGAAAATTTGAGATATCTTGACTTTATGTTCATTGACCTTTGTAACTTCTTAGAAAGAGGTCTCAGTTTATTCTTATAAATAATTCACTGGTTCTCAATTATCACCTACGTATTTCCTTAATTCTATAGATTTTAGATACGGAATTCCAAAATTTTTTCATGACTTCTTCATGTACAGTTTGATCTCTTATAACAAGAAACTATCATTTTTTTTGTATGTTAGAAAGAATGACAGAGTATAAGGTATGCAAACTTGAGTGGGATGATGGACAGAAGTTAACCTGAAAAAGAATAGGCATACACATACTTGGTGCCCTCAGCCCCTTATTCTTCCTTTTCTCTTTCCCTTCCCCAATATAGCATTTACTTCTACTGAGTCATTTACCAGATTTTTCATAAATTCATTTATTCCATAAATACAGTCACTTGTATCAAAGTAAAGGGGGAAAAGAAAGAATATTTGCAGACAGAATTTTAACTGGACTAAGTTGCTTTAAAAAGAAAATCTTATGAGAAAAGAAGGTTTTGCTTTTTTCTTTTTGGGACAATCTTTAAAGTAGCCTGATATATATATATATATAGTAAATGCAAATTGAAGTCACCAGCCAGGGTTTGCTAAATCTTTCTAGATGTGTGTTATAGGGTACCTTACTATAAGCAGCTAATAAAAAAATATCATTTAAAAATATCATAGGCTATACAGAGAAAAACAATTGAATCTCCATTATAGTCAGTCATCTTTCTTCATGCTTATATTTTGGTATATCTTAAGTTAAGTATGCACAGAAAACGTAGAAATATACAATTAAAACAATGTTGGGGAATAGATTTAATAAAAAAAAAAGTTGGAAGTCAGTAGAAAAAATATAAAACTCTGCCTCTGGAAACCCCCATATCTACCAAAATGCAAATTCCAGTCCCACTACTAAAGGAATGCTTTTCCAGTATGGGATCAGAATCTCATGCTAAAAATTTTGCCACCCCCAGGTGTAACAATATAAATATATGAAATTGGTACAAGTCTGAGGACAAGTGGTTTAACTTATGCAGACTAGGTTATTTAGCGTCTAAAGCTTTTCAGGTATTTTAATGATATTGATTTTATGTTCCTCTAAAGATATTCTGAATTTAAGATATTTAGAGGAATATATTCAAAACAAATGCTATTAATTCAGATTTTTAAAAACGCTTTCACATTGTATTATATCATCATATCAAATCATGGACATTCTGAATGACTGAGGAGAAATTCAAATTGCAGAGGTCCAAGAGTCATTCCAGGATCCTAAGGCTATCCTGCGTATGCTCCCTAGTGTCAGCAGAGTAGCTGAAAAGCTACCACTAGATGGAGACCTAAAGCATATGTTTAAGAGTAGTGTTCTTTCACTCTCAGGAAAATAATGCAAAATACTAAAATTCATTATTTTTTATCACTGACATTTCTGAAATGTTTTAGAAACATTTAAGATAGTCTTCTTTAAATTTTAAATATTTCCCGCCTCATTTTTTTTCAATCTGCTGTTATTTATACATGAGAAAGACATCCAATATCAGAGACAGCCTAATTCAATCTATAAATACAGCACTCTCCCTAGAGTTATATTGCTTATAGCAAATAAAATATGTGAACACAGAGAACAACATAACATCTCATGTTAGATTCTCTTGTGCTATAGATCATTTTCAAGCAGTCTCCCTGCAGAAGCCTTAGAATGAGGTATTTATACACTCAGTGGAGTCTACTTGTTATATTATTTTAAAAATTTCTGAATAATGTAGCCAACAAGTAAACATGAGATATGTCCAGGAGTGAACTGTCAAAGCAAGATAAAATGTCCTCCAAAGAATTGGTAGGAGGGGTTTTGGATTGCAGCAAAATAATTGGCTTAAGCATTGTTGTTGCAGGAAATGCACAATTAAGACATCCTGATTCAGGCTTTCCCACGTCATCCTAGCAGTCAAGGGGTCTTCTATGGATGTAACAACTCCCACAGTGTCTCAATAGAAAAGCTAATCACACATTTTCATATATTCCATTCCTAATAATGACATCCAAGCCAGAATTCATGACAGATCTTTCTTGAGGTGGGGTGGGGCGAGGGGAGTGGGAGTGGGGTGGGGAGAAGCATTTATGGGTATACCCATTTTTCAATAGAGGACTCTTTCAGTCGAGCAGAACCTCAAAGTAGAAATCATTGCTTGCTGTTACAGATATGGTATCAAAAGGGTATATTCCCGTCAATAGGTCTTTCTCCAATTAATCATTTTTTTGGTCCTTCTTAACACTCTTTTTAGGGTTTCTTGGGAGACATAGAAATGACACTACGTATTTATTCTATATTTAAGGGTGTGAAATACAGGTTTGAAAAGGTAGATTTTAAAATATTTTTTTGAAAAGAGAGATGTGAAAATATAAACCCAGTGTTATTTTAGAGTCAAAATCATTTCTTTGAACTGGTGATGAGGCAATTATAACCTGACAGTCACATTTATAATATGACTGGAGTTCTGCTCATACTACACACATGATTTTAGATGCCTGGCATATATAGCTAGATTGATTGTCCAATCTATACACATATCCAGAGAATATTTTTTTTTATTTGAGTAATTAAATGTACATTAAGAATCTAGAAGCAGTGACACAGTTAATACCTGTAAGCTAGGTTTTTAGAACAATAATAAGGACTAACAGAGTTAGTTCCTTACTTGGGTTACTTGGGTTGACCCCACAAGATTTAATATTCAGTAGCAACAGAGTGATGCTTCGGGCACAGAAGAGATGATTTGATATGTGAATAATAATTGGCCCAAGAGCTCTCCTTAAGAATGTAATGTAAAAGGCAAAAAGTTATTTGTGGGAATACCTAGATTATCCATTACATACAGAAATATCTGTTTATGAAAAGTAACTTAAAGATACTATTTTCCTAGGATACATTCTGAGGTATCAGATAAAAGTCCTATTGAAGATAACAAAAAAGAACTTTACACAGAGAAACAGAAACACTTCATAAAGTCTAGGAAAACAAATTTCATTGATACACTGAAGAAATGTGTCTGACCATCAAACAGTCTCAACCCCCACCCCTCCCCACACCAGCCAATTACCACTGATAGATCCAGCAAAACTCTTTGATAAGCCAGAATTTAAAGGACTGGATAAGTTAGATGACAAATGTGATAGTTGTGCCTATCTTTCTTACAGTGAATAAAATAGGATTCTCTAATATATCAGATCATAAGCCTGAAAACGTTTACTGTGTCAGTTTCCCAAGGAACACGAAAAGTGTATCTAGAATTGCTGACACTATGCAAATGATGTAGTCTACGACATGACATTAAATCCCATTTATTCACAAGGTGAATAAGTAATTCTCTTTCCAATTATTTCTAATTTGACTACATCAAAAAAAATATTAATTAGATTATAGTCTGTCTCTAACACTTTGTTACTCTCCCTTTTTAAAAAGATAATGAAGGCTTCAGGCATAGGGATATGAGAAAGCAATAGCATATAGGGAGAATTCAATAACATTGTTTTCATTACATTTATTCTCGCTTTTCATTTCTATTTTACAACAAACAGTACTGATTTTATAATAGTGATATCAATTTTCCCATATAAATGCAAATGTTTAAGTAAAAATGTGAGTCAGTTTAGGGAAAAAACCCATCAAATCAATAGTGTAGGTGGTTCAAGGATGTGGTAAAAATTGTTCTGATGGTACATGGATTTGAATACACAATTTTGAGAATATTTCTACCACAGGGATGATGTTTGAATATTCTTAAACGCTAGCATTACATTTTTATCAAGAATCATCTAAATTGCATTTTTTCCTTTAATGTAGTCAAGTCAAACCATTTTAACTGATTCTAACATTTGCTTGCTTTGTTGAAACTCCAATGAAGGTTATGACGCAGAGAGAGATGGCTGAACAAGGCTCTCTTCAAGAATGTCAGAAATGACATGATTGAGTGAATCCAGCTCCACTCCACCAAGTCAAGGACTCTGAAGCATCATATAAACGTTCTTGGGCAGTAGAGGATGTGCCAGTCCTGGAGGGAGAATGCCACAGAGGCTCTTTGTATGCTCATACAAAGCGAAATACTTAGTCAGAATTATAATATTCCCATCTCCTGGCTGGAGTCCATGTGAAATATGCACTGGGAACATCAACCGCGGCTGCTTTTCTGGGGGTTGCTGGAATGTTTGCCCCAACATAAATCTCCTTGGTGTAACTACCAGAATAACCATAAACACTTCCCTGAATCGATGTCTTTATAACCCTAGTGAAATTTATATCTATGTTTCATGTAAAATATTCCATACTTCCAATTTAAATGTCCTCACAGAGGAAGTTGGTGTAACCCCCGAAGCCAAAGAAAAAATGAACTCTGTGGGTTTCTTTTCTCTGGGTTTTGGTCCCTGGTGATATGTTACAGATGTTTTGGCCTCACAAGTTAAATGACTGGGGTTGAGAAAATTCCTTTGTTTCTAATAGGTCATATTTGAGAATATTACTGTATGCGAGGCAATGGTGTGGTCACCTGATTGGAATTTCTCTTTTCTAGAAGAGACTTAAATCATTTACTCTGAATTACCAAAAGGCTATGTAGTCCATATAGGTGGCAGACTAAATAATAATTCATGTTACCTGGCATTTTCCCTGCTCATCTCTGTATCTCATATAACTGCCCTAGTTACAAATTACAAATAATATAAATAGAGAAGTATATATGGAAAAAGAGGCAAGGAGTATTGGCACTTAAATTGAAATTCTGTCAGCTGAAAATTGACTTAGTTGATATGTAATCACATTCTAACCATTATTCTTCAACAAATAAAAACAGAAAGCAAAGTATTACCATATAAATTGATGCAAATGTCATGAACACTTAAACATAAATAAAGTTGGCTTCAGTGAAAAATTACATTAGTAGCATAATTTAGTTTTTTTGAAATTATAAAATTCTTTAAGAAACTAGTTTCCTGAAGAGAATAATCTGACAAAATATCATGAATATTTTTTCAGATATCTAGTATAAAGCAAATTAATCCCTTTAATTAAATGCTTTTCTCTTAAAGCTTCCTTTGAAAGCAGCTTTTGCTAAAAGTGTACCAGAGTCGTACTGGAAATGTACTCATACCGCCAGTCATTAGAATAAGGAACTCAAGGGAGTCAAGTGATATTTATTTATCTTACTAATCTTTGCAAATGTCCAGAGGTACCGATTGAGTCCAATAACAGAAATTTTGTTTGAACATTAGATAGTCCCACTCTTAGAATACAATTTTTTATCACATCAGACATACTATGAATATAAAAGGTAATGATTTCTTACCATTCCATTGTTTATCGATTCTATTAGTAACAGGCATGTTAGTGGTGACAGTGGGTGGTGTACTAGGAGAGTCTACAGTAGCTGGTAATAAAGATGAGAAAGATGTAATTTTGCAAGGAGCCCATGGCAGTTAATATGGATGAGCAATCTACAATTAATGCATGAAAATATACAGAAGAGGAACAGAAACCATTTCTTGCTACTAATTACAACAGACTCTAGGGTTACAATGCATAAAATGAAGCAGTGCTTCCCTATGGCACATTAAGAATCACTTCCTATGGCCTTTGCTGTCACATTGTCCAAGAGTTTGGAACCGGCACTGAGGAACAAGAGGAGAAACATTTAGATTCTAGACCCAGGTCTGCCTGTCTGCCCGTAACAGGCTGATGACCACAGAGTGAATTACTAAATCTTTCTAAAATTCAATTTCCTAAGTTGGTAAAAAGAAACGGCTAGAGAAGGCAGTCTGTATTGCATCTATCCATTAGAAAAATTATCTCAACTAATTAGTCTTCCGCTGAGGCTGGAGAAGTAAAGTCTCAGAGGAAAATGTATTTCTCCTTGAGAAGATAAATGTAAAGAAAAACAAGAGAGAATGAAATGTATAGACTATATAGAATATAAATGTGTAGAATCATTTACAGATCCCAGTAACTCTACTGAATGTTGATGGATAAAATGGATTTCGTAAAGACAAGCCTTACAGGGGAGACATTTTCAAGACATTATGTTATAGCTATGCTTCTTATACTATTAAAACTTTCAAAGATTAAACCCTATGTAATGCTTTAATATCTTTTTAAGGGATTCTAGAAGAGCTGTATAGGTAGTAAAATAATTATACATACTATTTCCCTTTAGCTTATCTTAGGAGTATGTTTGTATTAGATGGACATTCATGTGTACAATGACCATTTGTTATATATCTCAATTTTAAAAATATTACCTAAATTTAAAACATGTGTGTGATTGTGCATTAAGTGATTAAGTAATTATGATTATGATTACCTTCTGAAAGTGAAATTCTTTGATTCAAAATATGCATCCTTAACTAAAATAATTTTCCATTCCAAAGTAATATATAATTCTTAAAAATGGGGATTCTTTTTGAAGTTTTTATTTTTTAAAATTATGAACAATCAATTACATTTTTCTTAGTGCAAAATACATCAATGAATTTAAAAATGCTTTTTGGCCATTTAGGACATGGGTGGGGAGTGGGATGCTGGGCATCTGGTCTTTGACCCAAGGAATGAATACTATAGGTATCTCAGATTAAAAGAAAAAAACAATTTAAAAAACCCTTCAGATCTTGAACTAAGCAAAATTAAAGTTTCTTTCTATTTCATTTAACTGTTTTAAGACTACAGTGAGTTTGTGGAAATTATGTAATGACTTTATTTTCATAGATCATTCATCAGTAATAACAACAAGAAATACTGTCTCAGAAAAGAAGCAAACATAATACTGTATTACATCCCTTCTCCCTAACTACTCCCCCACTGGAACCAGAGAAGAGAGCTTAGGTTTCCATCTACTTAGAAGCACTTCTAACCCTGTCACTTTCAGGATATGATCCTCTTAATAAGAGATCCAGCTTTTTCAAAAGGCATTGTCATGATTCTTAATGTGGTACATAGAACACATTACTTCATAAAGAAATATTTAATAGAATAAATGGATGAAAATGGGTCATAAGTAATTAGGAGGAGCAATGATAAAATTAAAGCAAAATACTTATTATTTTAAAACTTTAATTATGTATTATTAGTATGCAGCTATTTAGTACATAATATAAAATTGGAATACTTGCCATAGTATAATCATTGTGCATTATAACAATACAATTACATTAAGATTAGTTTAATATAACTAATTTTATCTTAATATTTAAGTTATATTATACACCATGAATTGCCTTATGGTCTTGTCTCAAGCTTAACCGAATATTTAACTTAATTTCCCCCTTGTTTTTTTACACATGAATACTTTTTCAAAATATTGCATGACTATATTTATATGGGAACTTTATAATACTCTTGAGAATAAAAAGAGGGAAAACATGAAATAAATCCTTGTTTAATAGCATATAATCATTCACATTTAAAAACCCAGTGCTTTATGGAAATATGGTCATCCAGTGTGTGAATGCATTCTTTCTCCACAGTGTATGTACTGTGCACCCACACAACTAAAACACATCCAGAAATTCTTCTGTTTTGCTGGTTTCTGGCTTCTCAAGTGAAAATTAAGATAATAATCAAAATAATTACAACCACAATATCCAAAATAGCAAGTAGGAAACAGACTCCAAGAGGACGATGTTGGCTCCCTACCTTGGCAGAGGGTCCCCAGATCGGCACAGTTGGCTAGTTCTGCTGCTGGGAGTGGGATCAGGTAGGAACCTTGATCAACACAGAGGGATTATACAAGTTTGATTGATGATTTAATGACATTATCCCAAAAAACCCCCAAAAAACATGAATCTTATGGTTGGTATATTGGGAGCTGCCCTAGAAGAGTCCATCGATAATACTCCAACATCAAGAAAGTCTCTTAAGGTCTTTGTGTCTTCATTTCCACAAGTGTAAAATCAAATTATTGAAATTTCCCTCAGAATCTTTAACTCAATTTATTGGCTATCCACACATGGAAGGAAAAGAGGTGCTACTGCCCAGTAGAGTTTGTGTAAAAAGTCCAGGGCCTTTTCACAGAATAAATTATAAAGCTCTGGTAGAAATTCATATAAATAAAGTAATAAAAACATCAAAGGTAAGTTTCAAAAGTGAACTTAGATATTATTAGTATTCATAAAATGCATATTTGGGGTTCACGGGCACCAGCCTATGTGATTTGCAATTCCAGAAATATGTTTCTGTGACTTCAAGTTGGTCTCTGTGTCTTTTTACTTCAAGCTTTTTTTTTTTTACTGACTCATCCTCAGCAAGAAACAAGATTAGAGCTGGCTTTCTAGTAGGAGTAATGGATTTTCTCTGTTACACTAAATCTCCCTGACAGTTAACAGACTTTTACCAACAGGTTGAGACTGGGGATGATGGGCTAACCTTATCACAAAGCACCTGCACTATGCATAAAGACAGAATACATTCAAATATTTATATATGAATACACGTACACGAACACATATATTCAATTTTAAAAGGACATTTCTATGACAGTGATTCCTTTCTCTCTTTTTTTTTTTAAAGATTTTATTTATTTATATGAGAGAGAGAATGACATAGAGAGCATGAGAGGGGGGAGGGTCAGAGAGAGAGGCAGACTCCCCGCTGAGCAGGGAGCCCGACGTGGGACTCGATCCTGGGACTCCAGGATCATGACCTGAGCCGAAGGCAGTCGCTTAACCAACTGAGCCACCCAGGCGCCCCAGTGATTCCTTTCTAATATTTAAACATTTTCCAAACTGTCCTGTGGGAATAGTGCATGAAGGCAGAGCAGGTATGTGATCTAACAAAAGATGTCTAACTAGGTAATTGACGTGCATAAGCAGAAAGCCTCCCAACAGTTTAACAGCACCTCATGAATCATGATTTCTTCATTCTCAACTGCCCCAGGCACCTAGCCCAAGGAAGGAATGTTACTTCAGAAAAACCCAACTCTACAGGCAGGTCTGTGAAGTTAACTGGCAAGAAGCCCTCATCATAGACATTTACATGTTCAGTCAATAAGATGTAATCACTGTTTAGTGTGTGAGGCACACAGGCTAGAATAATGCTCTAAGATAATGTCACTGCTCTCAGAGAGGCATGAATGGGAGATAGAGTCACAGTTCTCTGAATGCTGTAAGTACTCACTGGCTCAAAGGAGGGCATAACTAGCAGCTTAGTGAGAATGGGGCACAGGGAATCCATTACAAAGAAGGATATCTGTGAGTAATATCAAGACAAGAGACTAGAGATGGATACTCCTAGCAAACAGAATTACTGAAATACATACCAAGATGACAGTGCATTGTGACCTGGGTGACCTGGCATTACTGGGGTAGAGTACAGGAATGATCAGATATGTAGGTAATGGATACTAGTGGAAGGCCTTATAGAATGTTGGCACCATGAATGGTGGGACTCTGTCTTCCAGTGCCATATCCCACACGCATAGTAGGTGGGTACTCAATCTTTACCGAATAAATTTCTTGATGCATCATGAAGACTGATAACATTTTGAAATCTTTCTTAAAGGAAACGGAAAATAAGAAAGGTTTAGTGAGAAAATTAAGATTTAAATTTGAAACCATTTTTGAGGCTCCATGGCCAACTGAAAGGGAATATACGATAAGAATATGTAATAGTATTAATTCAGGCTTGATATCATGAGTACAATGAGGAGGGCAAGAGAGAGATGGATACAAGATGTCCAAAGATAGGATATATAATATTTAGTAACTAATTGGAGAAGGAAGAAAGAAAGAAAGAAAGAAAGGGAAGACTAGGGGATATTTTTCTGGTTTCCAGCTTGAGAAACTGGTACATAATGATGTCGTAACAGGAAAGAGGAAATACTAAAAGAACAGCAAACTTAGATGGGGTGGGTTGAATGAGTCCAGTAATGGGAACTGAGGGGCCTGTGTGACATCTGGATACATGGGCAGGTATACAGGGTTTTGTAAGAGGTCTAGCCAAGAAACAACGCCACAGAATCTGTAGATGTGTCTGGGATCACTCAAGCTAGAATGGAGATTTGATGGAACCAGAGATATTCCTATATTTAAGTATCATACTATTTTTTTTAAAGAGCTCTAAATCTGAGAAGTAAAAATAGTTCTTATAGAAGGTGGTTTTATAGAATTCAAGTGAAGAAAGTTTCACAGAAGGCGTGGCCATGTCAAGTATACTAGAAAGGTCAAGAATGGTCAAAACCAAGAAGACCGTTAACTTTGCATTGGAATTTTGGTGGTAACTGTACAGGAATTAGTTTCAGTAGCGTGAGAATGATGAATTCATGACCACCATTTGAGAAATGAATGCAAAAAGAGGAAGCCTGGCTATGAAAGAAAGCAGAGATAGGGAGGGTGAGTTTGAAAGACTGAAAACTTAGACAAGTGCACTATGGAAAAAGGGCATCTGAGTAGGCAGAAGTTGAGCCTTGCCTTGTCAGGACCGAGGTAGAATTTTACTGTCAATGTTTTCTGTCCACTATTCTTTCTCATAACACTAAATTTAAGCCCCATTTTTTTTTTTTTTTTTTTTGCAGAACCTTACTTCTCTGTAAGGTACCTATATTTTAGTGAGGAACTTCTGAAAACTAAAAAGGCTTCAAAACTCAAAATGAGGAAACATCAGCCACTGCAACATGAGAGGGTGAGAGACCCTTGGATGGAGTTCCTGTGCTTCTCAAATCACACACAATGTTTGCTGTCAACGGTTCCTCAGACCTCTTCTGCCACTGATAGAATATCTCTGTTAGACAAAGAGAGATAAGGAGATGCTGTGGGAAAGAAGTTTCTAGACTCACTACACTTCCAGTGCAGTATATTAAGGGGCTTAGAGGTGGAAATGAGGAAAGAATCAGAAGAGTTATGATTTAGAGCAAGATATTTAACAATTTTTTTTTAACATTCCCTCAGTTTCATTGTATGGTAACAAGTATAAATCCAATATGTGACATCCTTGTCACAGGAAATTGTAACACTTCTCAATATTTAAAGTATAAGTTGCTCCTTTTTTGGGTACTTACAGTTTAGCAAATTGATGCTGCTTTATAAATACTCAATAAACACTGTTTTATGATGATTTAATATAGCAATAGAAATTAAATCTGAAGACTACATGGTGTAAGTATAAGTGACACATGATTTTTAAAAAATTTTTTTAAGATTGTATTTGTTTGCTTGTTTATTAATTTACCTACTTATTCATTTATTTATTTTTGAGAGAGAGTCAGGGGAGGAGCAGAGGGAGAGGAACAAGCAGACTCTCCACGGAGTGTGGAGCCCAAAACGGGGGCTCGATCCCATGACCGTGAATTCAGGACCTGAGCTGAAACCAAGAGTCAGACAGTTAACTGACAGAGCCACCCAGGTGCCCCAAAAGCGACAAATTTAATTAGCAGGAAATTATATTGATAAATGAAAGCTTGTATTACAAATACACCAAATTACATAAACAAATACATAAAATATAAAGAGTGTACACAAACTTTTCATTTCCACCCAGTTCCATTTTCAGCATACCTGCATAAAAAAAAGTCATTCTCACAATTTTCCTATGTGGACATATTTATGAACCAGATTTTTAAGGAAGAAGAGACTATTTTCTTTCCTGGATCATGATATAATTATTATCAAGGAATTATATTCAGAATGTGACCTATGTGTGTTCACTGATGTTTGTGGATACAACAAAGGTTTTTAAAGGTATTTACTTAATATTAACTGCAAAATTTAGAGCCAAATTTCCTTGAAAAATGTAATCACCAAAAATGAACAGGTGATGAAAAGCTGCAAAGCTGTTAATCTTTTTTCTCTATCGGTTGTCCTTCCAAAATCTTGCCACTGAAAGAAGCCACTACTTACACAGGGTGGTAAAAAAGACTGATGTGTAGCCAAGAATTTGTCTTACATTCTACATAATGATAATCCAAGTAATAGCTAAATCCTCACAGCGAGTTGCAATAATGAGAAAAAAAATAATTGCTTTCAATTCCCTCTTTGTAGTTATTAAATTGAATTTTATAATTTTTCATAAATATATTTAAAATAACATTTCTGGAAGCCATTTATGCTCATAAAGAGTTTGGGACATCTTCAAAAATAAAGTCCTTTGTAAAGTAATTTTATCTTGATTTTATTATTTAAAAAAATAATTCAGTTATCTACAAATGATACACTCACTAATTTTTTTAGGGATGAAAGGAAGGAGCCAAGAGTGAGTCACAATTTTATGGCTGTGAAGGACAGAACTATAACAACTGAAAATGAAAGGGAAGGAATCCAAGAGTTGATGAAGCCTTGGTAATTAAGCACAAAAATTTGGAAGTGAAAACAAAAGTCAGTACGAATCCAAAACTTTCTAGAAAAGAATAACCAAAAAGTTGTGTACTTATGAATTGCACCTTATCTCTACATCCACAAGTGGCTAATAAATGGAAGTGTTTAATAAATGCTTGTTAAATAAATGTAGTTTGTTTGAACTTAGACCATTCATTGGGTTATACTATACCACTCCTCAGGAAAGAGCATTATCAGGAAAATAAATAAAACTGGTATAGAAGGCACTGTTTGTTCTTTGTGTAAATTGGTGGACATTAGCCAGTATCTAAACTTGAATCATAACACAGGCTAATACTGCAGTTATAATTAAAGAGTCCACTCACTAGGAAAACTGTCTCTCCGTGGAGGTCATAAAACTGAATATGTTTAATAAAATTGTGTAAATAAAATATGTTTAATAAAATAAAATTATAAAATAAAAATTCTAGGAAATAGAATGATGTTATAAAATGAAAAAGGATTACTGCTAAATAAAGTATTTCTTTCTGAAAAAGACGGACAAGATTAACTGTGTTAAAAAAAATAAACTGCTGAAAATTTTTTAATTAAGGTATTTTCCCCAACTAGGCTTAGAATAGTGTAGGAAAACAAAAGAGTCTAACTCTGAAATTGTTGAAACATTAATTAATAATATGTTGATTTTATTAAGGCTAGGATATTTACTATTGGGAACAAATGACAGAATGTTTTAATGTTAGATATAATCAGTTCTGTTTTACCATCTTATTTTCATACTATAATTTACTCAGCAAAAGACCTTTGGAAAATCTATTCATTCTTCCACCACAAGTTGAATCTGGAATTAAAGGTCATATTTACCAGACACTGTCAGTCCAATGGAATGTTAGGCATGAAATTCTATTTTCCCATTGGTTACTGTACTGATCATTAGTTTTTGGAAATTACTGTTACCATAAACAGCAAGCCAAAATGTTCCAGAAAAAAACGGAAGGTTAAAATGTTAATAGAGCAAACTATTTTTCATTTGTTGAAGTTCTGCTTAGCTAATAAGCTTAGATATCATCTCTCTTACAGGTATTTCCTGCCAGTTAATAAGTGACTTGTGTTCTTCAACTCCCAAGGCTGATGACTGAGCAGCAGGAAACTCCCTATCCAGGGATGACTCCTGAAACACAGCCCAGGATATCTGAATCCACAGAATGCGGTGTTTGGTGTCATCGTGGAATGTCAAGAAGACTGCTGTAAAAATTAAAGGAATTCAAGCACACTGAGTCTGTAACTTGTGCTACTCTTTCAATGAAATCATTTTGAAAACGTACAGATGACCACATTACACAAGCATATGTTCAATGCGTCCCAGTAATCTTAAGTCTTGGGAAAGGAGTCTTAAGACAGTGTTAAAGAAAATGTGAGGACACCCAGATATAAATCCTGGGGAAGGGGGACAGGAGATGTGCATGTTAGTCCAACTGCCTTGCCACTTACTTTTTTTTTTATTTTTTTAATTTTCAGTTTCCTGCCCTTATATTAAGGGAAGGGACTGGCCTAGGTTGGGAAACAGAAATGCCTCCTAGAGCCAGAAGGCCATCTAAAGATGAAAGGAGCCTCATGATTTTTTGGACTAGTTTCAGGGATTGACAAATTCTCTCTGAAAGGGCCCGACAGTAAAAATGTTAGGCTGGTGGGCCATGTTACAGACTCCCACCATCACCAGCTCTGCCCCTCTAGCACAGAGGCAGCTACAGAAATACAGAGCCTCCTAGACACGGCTGTGTTGCAATAAAACTTTATTTACAAAAATAGGTAGCATGCCACAGGCCTTCCTAGTTTGCCAACTCCTGGTCTAGAGGATTTCCTAGAGAAGTTTAGGAATCAATCCATGTATATCCCTCACATTTTATCATACTAATGTATCCAAGAAGCAAAGCAGGAAAGAAACCCTATTACTTTTGTTTAAAACAAATGTAATATTTATGCCCTGGAAAGCTACTGTTTTCCCACAGATCACTCCTGGGCCTTCATACTCATCACCTGGGCAAGAATTAGCTCACCACTCTAGTATGTCTCCTCTTCTAGTCCTGCTTATTCCAAAACACAGTCTAATTTATACTTGTAAGAGACACAGCTCTAAAACTGAATTTCCTGGGTTCACCTCCTGGCTCGGCCACTTATTGATTGACACTGGATACGTTACTTAATTTCTTTGTGCCTTAGATTTCATATCTGCAAAATGGGGTTAGTAATAAAACCCACATCATGGGATCTATGTTGTAGAAAAGAGTGAATATGTGTAAAGGGCTTAAAACAGTACCTAGAAAATATGTATTGAATATTCAAGTTAAGTATATAATTTAAGTGTTAGCAGTTATTAATATACCTACTCAAAATTCTTTTTTCGTTGTCATAGTCCTCAAATATTGCCCCGTAGAAAGGCAACCATTAAAGGTCTATATTATGACTTTTTAATGATGACCAAGGATGTGGTGAAAACAGGCCACTGGAGTAAAGATAACCACCCTGGACATAGGCAGAATATCACTGCCCTCTCGCTGCTCACCATCCCACACCAAACACACACACTTGATCTTCTCAATTTCCTCACTGAGTGAAAGACTTCTCAGGGGTCCCTAACCACCCTCTGCAGCTAGCCAGACTGAGAGGATGCTGGGGAACACCATTAGCTCTTACAGAGTTCTGCAGCCTTCTTCTGGAACATGCTTGTGGTTTACCCTCTGTCCAACAACCCACAAGGAAGTACCTCTCAAACCGCATCACTTCATAGCCTCCCACCATTTGCAGGAGCACCGTGGACCACACGGAAGGGTGGGTGACTTACACTGAGAGGTAAGTGACAAAAGTTCCCCAGAGCAGAAGGGCACACACAGGTCAGGGAAATGGAGGAGGTGGTCTCAGGTCTTCAAAGGGGTCCTACTTTGTTCAAAGTATTGGAAATGAAGTTCTGATAAAATCCACTCCAAAGTCACATGAGAATTACTTTTTAACATCAGACCCCTCCTTTCCTCTTTTAATGAGAGTTATCTCTGTGACTAAAAAGTATATGTTATCAACACTTTAGATTTAGTCATACGACATTCAAAAGTGATAATTAACTTCTCCTTTTTGTATTTCAGTCAGTCCTATAATAAAATAAGGACTTCCATATGTACATAGAGAATGTCTGATAGAAGTCTATTTTTATATAATGTTGTTATATAGAATTATTTTCCTAAATATTTTGCATTTAGCTACTTCCGGTAATATCACATTTAATGTTTCTCAAAGAGCAACCATCGAAACAAACAACAAATGCTCATTTTCCGGCAGAGAAAAAAGTTCAAAGAAAAATTTGATAATTTCGGATTAACAAAGATTTTTCCATAAAATGGACAGCTTTGATATTTTGTCCTGGCTCAGTAAATACCATTCTTTTTCAGTGGTGGTTGTTTATTTAAATAACATAATGGAAATTTCATAATAATCAACTTTTTATTGTATCTTCTTTGTGATTAAAAATAATAACTTACTAATTTCTTTGGTTTCAGTCCCGGTGTTAACCATTCTATTTGCAGTATGACAGTTACAACTTCTGTTACCTCAATAATAAACTGTGTAACATTTTATGACATAGGGAAAACTTTAAAATGGTACAACCAAAAGCTTTGATTGAATAAAGGCCTATAATCAAATGTATACTATGCATGGCTGAGCATATAACATTTTAAAAATCAAAAAGTTCATTAATGACAACTACATATATATGTATATATGTATTTACACACATGCACACACATATTATGCATATACATAGAAACATGTACGTGTGTATGATTTCTTGTTGACCAACATTCATAGAATAATGCTTTAAAAAAGGGGGGGGGGTAATATGCCCAGACTTACCACAGCTTAGGTTGCTTTCTGCTTTCAGAGCTAGGGTGGGGATATTCCAGAAGTCATTTTGCCAGTCGACCACATTCCCTTTCACATGACAGCTGAGGTTGGAGAGGACTTTGGAATTCATGGTAAAATTCCAAAGTCGAAAGTTATAAATGTCCCCTTTTAGGGAGGCAATCTCATTGTGACTGGAGCCTAACAACAACTTCCCATTTCCAGGAATAACTTTACTGATGGTAGAATCGCACGGAACGGCTTCATAGTTTTTTTTGAAATTTACACCAACAGAACCCAGAGAATTATTCCAAATGATGCAGAGCTGCTCAAAGCTTTCTGTAAAAATGTCTTCTTTATCCTTCACAGGTAACGCGCTGTTTAGGAAGCATTTTGAGCCAGAAATAGAAATAAAGTAGCCATTCTTGGCCTTTCCAAAGCTAAGTAACTGTGTGAAGGATGTATTTGAGTAGGAGAAAGCTATCCATTCGTGGTCTTCCTTGCCAATTTTAATTGCTTCAAAACAGAGAGTGAAAGCGCTGAGGTCTGGAATAGAGACACTTTTGGCAACAGATACCTGGTAACTATCTAGTGTCTGGGGTAAAATGACCTTCTGGTTCCTTAAGGACACAGCAACTAGGACAAAACATAATAACAGATAAAATATATTAACTTCAAATATGAACTAATGAGATGCAAACCATCTGATAATGCCCACCCCGCACCCCACCACTCTGGACTGACTGACTTTTGACATCACAACTCTTTCATGACTCTCTGTCACCAACCCATCACCTTGTACCAATAATACTAACAATATGTAACCCCACCCATATTAACTCTAATCATGATGGGATCTCACACCAAACCTTTTGAGTTATAGTCAACCAAGTTGATAAGTATCTTTTTTAAATCCCTGACCTGGGAGAAAAAAAACAAAAACAAAAAACAAAAAACCCAAAACCCAAATTAAGGAAACTACTTTTTCAGGAAAGCTCTGTTTATACATTAAGATTTTCAGAAATATGTTATTTTTCAAATAATTTTCTAAACATAACAGCTAATAGTTCTATTTTTCATTAACAATAGCCTTTTACTCTTCCTAAACACTCCTATGCTACACACTCCCTTTCAGATACCCCGTATCTTATTCATTTGCCCCATCACCAGGCCATTTCAGGAACAAAGGTAAAGATAATCCTATTAAGGAGAGGAAGTCTAATAAAAAAATAAAAATAAAAATGGGATTTTAAGCTATATTTCCTTTACGGTGGGGCATCTGAGCTCCTTCGCGAGGGAGAGCGAGGAGCAGAGGTAAAAGGGGCAGACAATGCAACTTCCTATCCCAGCTCTTCCACAAAATGCAGTGTGACCGTGGACATGTTACTTCACCACTCTCGATCTCAGTCTCCTCATCCATAAAATGAAGGACAATAACACCTACTGCACAGGTGGTCAATAGGAATTAAGTTAATACCTGGCAAGCACTAGAACAGTGCCTGCTATAACCAATATATAGCTAGCATTGATTACTAATGTTACTGATTACTAATACAGATTACTATTATTATCTGCATAATATATTCCAAATAAAATGCATTAGCCTAGTCTTTTTGTGACATATGTGAAATTATACAGTGGATTTCACCTCATGGTAATATAACAGACATCATGAAACATGTACTGATTGAGACAGAAGTAGCTCTCCTCAAAAATTCTGTTTAATGCTAGCTTCAAAGGAATGCTAGTTTGAATATTTTTTAATATACACCAAGAACAGGTCTATGGTAAAACCAGCATTTTAATATAAATATTCTAGTTAAAAATCCATGATGGAATTTAATAGAATCATGGATTTTAGTCTACTTTTTAAATATAAAGCACTTTAGAGGTCTATTTACCCAAAGGGATATTTATATATATGAACCCAGTATTCTACATGTATTATTAAAAGGTCTGAAAGGAAATATGTCCATCAACATTTTATTAGTGGTTATGGCTGGGTTATAGATACATGGGCAATTGTGCTTTGCTTCTTTTTTATTTTCAAATTTCCTATAATATTTTACAATTTTACAAATTTTAAAACATTGTTTGAAAAATTAAAGCAGTTTTCCAATTAACCACACATACATCTAATGTCAATCACAAAAAACACAATATATAATAATGAGGGTCATTTTCATAATGGTGCCTTTCTCTTTTGTTTCTTTTTTCAGACATGACATCTACTTAAGAAGCTAGTCTTGAAGCTTGAGTTTTCCTTAAGGAAAGAGAGGTTTTAGAGAGACTGAGATTATTCAAAAGTTTTACTATGCCAGGATCTGGGAAATATGTTTGATGGAAATATTTTTTTTTCCTTTCATTAGTCATTTTTAAGGGGCTTTCCTCAGGCTATGTTGTTTATTAGCTTTAGTTATAAATAGCTCTTTTTTATTTTAATTTATATGCTAATTTTTTATATTTGTCCCCCAGCATAGTTCCTTAAAAGTGCAACATCTTAAAAGCCTAAAATAAAATGATTTCTGAATAGGAATGTTTTAAATGTTCAGTGAAGAGCTGTCAGAATTGCAGCTTTTAATTATTAGCTGTGGAATATCTACAATATTTTCCAACCAGCCTTTAAATGTTCTGCATATAAACAATATAAACAAATTCAGCTCTACTGTAGCCAGATTTTGGATCTGGTAACTATATATTGCTAATGAGAATGTTCAGAGAATATTAACAGATTCTTGCCCTTAAATTCTAATCCTAATCATTCACATTCACATAAAAGCGCATAACTCTGTCTTCTGGTCCTGGTGTTTACTGTAGGACATGTTAAATGAAAGCAGAAGGTTGGCACTGCCTTTGGTTTACATACCTCTGATGTAGCTGGCATTGAAACCTTTCTTCTGGATGCTAAAGTCGCTTGAAAAGGACACATGCATCTCACTCGCACTTGAGTTAAATGATAGGCCTTTGGCAGTTGCGCCACAAAATTTAGTCTGGCTCTCTCCATTATCAAGGGATAATGAGTCATAAATGCAATTGGGAGCTTCTTCAATGTCGAAATCATTAAACGTTATCTGAATGATATAGCCGGTGGGGGCTCGCAGGGTCCACATGCAAGCCTGGCTGTTAGGGTAGTCGTTAGGGTAGCACGGAGAAGTAAATGTCCCAGAAGGGCTGGATAGGACAACCCTGCAGTTGGCGCATCCCCACACTGTTGGCCAGACAAGAGAGAGACAGAGAGAAGGGCGGGGATCAGAGACATACAATAAACCGAGAATACCACACACTGGGGAACAATCAAACAGTAAGCATTTTAAAATACCAAAATACAATCATGCAAAATAAAAGGAGAATGAAACCATCTAAAGGAGAAAAGGAAAAAGCAACAGAGGAACAAAAGGTAAAAGAAAAAGAGAAAATTTTAGAGCAATGATTCTTAAACTTGGGGGGTCATATACTCTAAGAATCTGAGGAAAGTTACTGTAACTCTCTGTCAAACACTTAAAAACCACTACACTCGGTACACTGTTTTAGGGAGTACATGAGGCCCCGGGAGGCAACAATGGGTTTCCCAAAGGTTCACTGGCCCAGGTTAAGAATCTCTACTCTAGAGAGTAATTGCACTGGGGTAAGGCAGTTATAGAACCATAAAGGTAGACAGAAGTCAGTATTACAACCATGGATATAAAGGAAGATAAATATTTAGGAAATAAATGTTTAAAGAGAAATCTACTAACAAAAAATAAATAAATAAGCAAATAAGTTATCTTCTGGCAGATTGTACTTTTTCCTAAAATTCAAATAAATAGCATCACCTTGCATGCGTGGAATATTTACAGTTTTGAAAATACTTTCACTTATTTCATTTGTTCATTACAGTTGTTAAGTCTATACTTATGTGATTATCTCATTCATTCATGCATGCAGTGAATATTTATTGGGTGCCTGTTACATGCCAGGCACTATTCTAAATAGTATGTATTAATCAGCAAGAAAGATAAAGTCTATGTCTGAATGATTCTTACATGTCAGTTCTGGGCCCAAAGATAAACAAATAATATAATGACAGATGGTAGTAGGAGGTAGGAAGATACGTAAAGCAATCTAGTCTTTCTCAATTATGAGTCATCTGGGGCCTGGTCACCAGCTGGGACAAGGAACCTAGGTCTACTGTCTTTCTGTCTGGTGGTGCTTTTGATTTAATATTCATGTTTCTTTTAAATATTTGTATAAATTTAGGCAGTGATTTCATTTATTCAACATTCTGGATAAATAAACCACCATAAAACTTACACATACACTTTAAAACAATAAAATACTTTAACCATGTTAATGGAAATCACCCTAATAAATTTGTGTTCCTCCCTCTTTTACTGGGTTGAGTAGAATAAATACACAATAACTTTCCTTGAACATGGTAGGTACTACCAATACTACTTCTTCTTCTATGATACAGTGATAATATGCAAGGACTTACCAGATATGTTACACTGCTCAGGTTAGGTTTTTCTTTTTCTTTCCCCTGTGGCCACCCTGTGTTACGTACCACATCCTTGACAACTCTGCTCCCCATCCATTCTTTCTAACTTGCCCTCCCTCTGCTCTTCCTCCCTATGTCTTTGATGTCTTATATGGGGCCAAAGATAGAGGAAAACAAATTATGATCACCAAGTGTTAGCCAAATGCCTTCTCTCATGCACCTCTGGAGTACCACGTTCTTCTCTGTAGCTTCAATCAGAGCAGTTGCGTTACTTCCACTTGTGATATTATTTGCTTATTGTCTGTTTTTCCCACTATTCTTTGAGCCCAACAAGAAGAGTATATACTGTTCTATTCACCATCTTACTCCTCAGGACCTCACTGCATCCCTGGTACATGGAAGACTTTCAATAAAATTTGTTAGATTTGTAAACAAATAAATGAATAGCTTAAGTCATGCCTCAATTAAAGAAGGACTAAATACAGTACATGAAACTAAGCCAAACAAAGTCTAAGTCAGAAAAAAGACAGTGCATGAGCTCTGGAATGTCCCTTTGGATGGGGGTTTGGGGCTCTTTCTTCCAATTATTTCACTCACAGCGTAAGATTGAGAACACTGGGCCTCTCTGACCCTTCAGCTTCCTGTTACTGTACCTTGGGCCCAAGAGAGAGAGGTAATCCTAGTAAATTAAAAATAATGTATGCAGTAAAAGGAACTGAAGAGCAAAAAAGTAAAAGAGAAAGGAAAATAAGGTACAATCTCTGTGTCATCTCAACATGCATGACGCACCATCATTTTTCCAAAATAAATGCCATCCCTTACATCCAAAACCTAAGTAACGTTCATGACTTCCTTTATCCTGATGTATATATTTTTTGCCAATGCTTCTCTAAGAGCTGAATGAAAAGTACAGGAATGTTCAACCTGACTGAGCACATGGACTCTGCAATCTTGAACAAGTTAATCTCTCTGTGCCTCAATTTCACTACCTTCATTTCACACTGGTGGCAATAGAAGCACCCATCTCCCATGGTTATTGAGAGGATTAGATAGGTTAATATTGGAAAGTCCTGGGAGCCACACCATAGAAGTGCACCAAGCGTCCTGGGAGCACCATATACGTGTTGGCTATTATTAATCATTACGATAACACAAAACCCGTTCATCGATAACTTCAGAGATAAAAACAGCCCATTCCACTTTAATAGAATCTCTTTTTCCTTTCAGCACCCATTGGGATGAAAAAGTGAAAAATACCATAATATTCATTTAAAACCCACTTTAAGCATTCTATGATTCTCATCTAAAGTCACTAAGCAGAAGTTAGAGAGTGCTCCTAAATAGCAATGATCTTAGTTGGATGAAAAATCAATTACACTAGGCACAGTGTCATTATGTTCATCATATCTGTAATAACTTCACAGTAAAGGGCTTTCACATATATTATCTCATTTGACATCAAGAACAACCCTGGGAGTTAGTGCCACCTCCATCTTCAGATGAAACTAATAAGGCTAACAGATTATATAACTTGTTCAAAGTCACACATCTAATTGATAAGAGGACCAAGACTCAAACCAGCTGTTCTAAATGTAAGTCTAGTGTTTTTCTAGGGGAAAAGAAAAGTTTCCACAATATGGTGATCTGAATTTGCCCATTTAAAGCAATCAATTGTCACTGTTAATCGATTCCTATACAATGAGCTAGTTCACTGAGAACTTAATTCCTTCCCCCTAAAAGGCACAGCTACTTAAAAAGATAGCTACTGAAGTACCACTGAATGTGGTCTCGGTAAAACCAGAATTAACATATTTTCTAAGTTACTCAACTCAAAACATCCGGCTCAAATTATTTTCAAAGACCAATGTCGTAACATATTCACACCTATAAATTTATAAAAGCAAAGCTTTCTGGTAATCTAAACAAACCAAATTCCACCCTTGGCTCTTGCCTGTGCTTGCAAATGTTTAGCAATGACTGACTCATTCTTATTTCACAAAACTTTATTCTTCAAAGAAACTCAAATCCAAGACTAAAAACCTCACAGTCATGCCAAAGCCTATTTCGATTTATAAGCAACATTTAGACCCAGATTTAATAATCATGACCTTCTGTGTTTTTTGTCATTGTTGTTTTATCTCAGATATTCGGGTTCTCATCCCACCCTTTCTTCGAGTCCTTCCCTCTAAATCAAATAGTATGTTCTTTAAAATCTAAGGCTGGAGTATCAGGTTCCAAAAGATAAATCAAAAGAAATCTATTTTAGCTGCTTTCAACACAGATCTGTAGACGGAATAACTGTTTTTCTTCTACTGTGTTAAATGATGAGCAGAATGAATGCATTTAAATGAAATCTTGCTTTTTATTTGAATGCATCTCAAACTGCTAATGAACCTGTTGGAAAACCTTGCTGGTGAAAATCAGCTCAGAAAATTTTGCTTAAGTTGCCTGCTCAGGATGCATCTATTCAAAGTCATTGTTTGAATTATCTATGTGATATATTAAAATCTAATGAATACAGTTTATTAGTTGCTTAAAAAGGTCTAAAATATTTAGTAGCCTCGGTGGTTTCTGAAGATTTAGTGGAAAGGTCAACAACTGAGAATTCCAGGATCTGTTCTAATGCCTCAATCATCACAAAGCCAGGAGCAGCCACACAGGATTTCTCCAGATCAAGTACAATGCTGCCAGTCATAACATCACCGAACTGTCAAATAGAAATAATACTTTAGATGCTTGCATGTATTAGTTGACTGATAATACATAGAACTACACATAATATATAGTCATCAAAGTAAGTGTTTAAATTTAAGTGATTTCAGGCCTCTGTGCATATTTTTTCAGGATGGCAAGGAATCTGAAGGCAGTCTGGCTGTGACATCTGCGTTTCTGTTAATGTGACAGACTTGGCAAGCATCCCCACCTTCCCTCGCCACTCCTCTTCAAGCTCTGCACTCAGAGATAACATTTCCATGGAGGGGAGGATCCCTCCTAAACCAGGGTTACAGTGGTCATTCCAATCTCCCGCTGGAATTTCCAGCAGCTGAGCAAGGATATCAATTTGCTCCCGAACTCCTCCTCAAACACTGGTTTCCCCAGGGTTAGCCAGAAAATGGTTTGATTTCCCACTGTAATGTTTCAGCCTCAAAACGTTCTTCGGAGGCACCATGAATATGAAGCCATCGCAGTGACTTGCATTATTAGTTTAAAAGGGTAGCGCTTTACTTGAATCCGTTCAATTAAGTTTGACATAGCTATAATATTAACAAGAAGTTGAAGGTTCCTCAATGAAGCACCATTAAACTGACAATTTTTTGCATCTCCAAAGAGATTCAACATGTACCACACCTTCAGATACATTTCTGTCTTCTATAATATTGTTAATGTTTAAACTTCAAGTCTTGCCTTTCCATAACCACCAGAGCATAAAAACATTCCATATGTAACTGTGAGAGGTAATAGTTTCTGGTTCCAAACACATGAACGGCTGGAAATCCTTCCAGACTCAGTTTATTATGTAGCTATATTTCCCTTGCAAGGAGATTAAGCACACAAGCATGTGTGCATGCATATGCACGCACACCCACACACATTTTCATGGGAAACTGTTCCCTCTTAACCAGTGGTTGGATCCTTCTCCAGCTATTAAAAAAAAAAAAAAAAAATCTAAAGGCAATGCATAATTTTAAACACACTAAAGCTGCAGGGCCAATCACTTAACCTACCTTTTGGTTAATATATTCAAGCCTCTTATTCCCTTCCATATTCCAGCACGGCAACCCCCCCAACTCTGTATTAATCCAGCCAGGGACCTTTTGCTCTCTAATACGTAGGCTTCCAGACACTGTTGAAAAGAATCCACAACACTGTGCAGACTTATACTGAAGAGGCTTCCAATTTTATCTCACTCACTCTCTTCAACATTAGATGCCTCTGAACATTCCCTGATTCTTGAGTCTCTCCAACTCATAGCTCCTACCTTCTCCTGACTCTCCTCCTGCCTTCCCTCAGCCCTCTCTGAGCTTGCCCCTGCTCTAACTGCCCTCACAATCTTTGCTATTTCAAGTGTGATCCTCAGACCCACAGTTTCAGCATCACCTGGTGCTTGTTAGACATATGGAATCAACCAGACCTACTAAACAAAACCTGTATTTTAACAAGATTTTCTGTTGATTCATAAGTACATTAAAATCTGAGAGGCTCTCCTTTAAATAACAACATAGTACAGACGCTATTCACAATCTCCACACATACACCTTCTTCCAGAGAGATCTGCCCCTCCCAGATCTCATGCAGTCATATTGGTACCATCACCCCAGGGAAGGACCGCTGACGTGAAGAAAACCAAATCATGGGCTTGGCCACTCAGATTCTCTCTCTGAGAATGTGAAGTTAGGGACATGGGTAATTTATTCAGATAATGATGAAAAATAGAATGCCAAAGTTCTATG
Organism: Mirounga leonina; assembly: GCF_011800145.1. Lineage (NCBI taxonomy): Eukaryota > Metazoa > Chordata > Mammalia > Carnivora > Phocidae > Mirounga > Mirounga leonina. Next base: position 93,444,446 of record NW_023270807.1, on the reverse strand, counting down.
AATTCAAGGACAGCAACAGACCTTGCCTACTTGCAAACGAAAGGATACAGATGAGCAGAGAAAAGAGAAAGAAAGCAAATGTAGAGAACAGAGAGATGAGAGAAAATCAGACCCTTGAGAAACACAGAGACTTTAATTTTAGATATTCCATGTCCAGAAGTTAATGTTCTTTGTGGCTCATCCTTGAATTCTATGACAAGAACTCTTAACACCTGCCATCTCACTTCTCTTAATCCAGCTTCAGTAGATTTCTGTGCCTTACAACCAAGGGTGCCTCAAGGCAATACTTTACGGGGATCTCCTCTCCCCTGAGCTTTTCTGTCTCTATGCTCAGTCTCTCTGGGTGATGTCATCCAAACACAAGCCTTCATTATGTCCAAATGCTGATGACATACATGCCCTACGAGCACCACACCCACACTTGCGAATGTCTACTCAATGTCTCCACTTGGATAACCCATAGATTGCTCAATTCAAACACCATCCCTCAAGTGATTTGTTTTTATCCATTTTATAATTGTTAGTTGTATGAGAAATCAAGTCATTGTTTGAATTATCTATGTGATATATTAAAATCTAATGAATACAGTTTATTAGTTGCTTAAAAAGGTCTAAATCTGTCTTCCTTCTCCCACACCTTTTCAAATATTTTGTCAAGGGCTATGTGATTATCTTATTCACAGTTATTTAATTTATCGCCTTATCTCATTCCCATGCTACTTAGTTTAAGGTTCACATCTTTTCTCTCTTGGACAAAAAGCTCAGTAGCTAGTCTCCTTGTCAGTAGTCTTATCACCTCCAACTCATCCTCCATGTCACTACAAGAAAGATCTATTAAAATACAAATGCAAAGATAAAAATATGTTTTCTCTAACTCAAAATCTTCTCTAGGATCAAAAGGACAAGCTTCTTTGAATGACACATACAACACCCATACTGTCCCTGTTCACACTGTCTACTCATCTCTTACCATCTCCCCATATCCATTCACTCAATAAATACTTCTTAAGCATCTCTGTGCCTGGCACTAGGAATATCAAGCATATCGTGGACAGGATACAATCCCTAATGTTATGGAACATCTAGATTATTTCAAATACAGATAAATAAGTAGACAGCAATAGCATAATGTGAAAATTGCTCTGATAAAACAGGTAGATGAGTGCAATCACCTGGATTTAGACTTCGTGGAAACAGTGCCATTTCTAACAAACGAGAAAGAAACTAAGACCTAAATATGCAGCACAGAAGTGGGCTATGTAAAGAGGAGAAAAAGAAAAGTGTTCCGGCCAGTAGATCAGCAGGTACAAAGGGTAGCAGGTGAAAGAGAGCATGACTGTTCAAGGTAACCTAAGAGTTTCATTTCATGGAAAGAGAGTATCCAAAGTGAGGCAAAACAAGAGATAAAGATGACAAGGTAGGCCAAAATGAGATTCTGCAGGATTCTGCAAGCCATCCTAAAGAAAATGAAAGATTATAGTAGGAGCAGTAGGGAAAATAAGAGGTTTTAATTAGGGGAAAGTAAAATAATCAGATTTGTGTTTAGCACAGATTTTTTAAATCCTTACCCTTCTATACATAAACAACACAAAACTACGAGTGAACAAAGCCCATTGTAAGAATCCCCGCAGCCTCACTCAAAGGACTTGACAGGAAACAAGAAGAAAGAGACAGCAAACTACGTTGGCGGCTCATTTGTGGAGAGAGAATAGTAGTTACAAGCAGTAGGAAGATTAATTCTACAAGGACTCCCTGAAGCAGAGCCTAACTGTTGATGGGTGAGATCTAAAAGCAGCAGAGTGACCAATCTACTGTTCATCGAAGATCTGTCTGTGATCTTACATGTTTTAATACCCCTGACGAAAAACTGAAGGAACTATAAACAGCAAACACCCACCTAATGTTCATTTCGCTTGAGAAGGTCACAGAAAACTTCTCCATATGGATTATCTAGGCAGTGTTGCAGGATAAAACTGGTTTATGTTGGCATTAGCCAGAAAAATATTGCTAAATATTACCAACATAAGTGGAGAATGTCTTAGCCTAATGAAAGCTAATTATAGTTCTAATACCCATGAAGGCAATGATATCATTATTGGCTAACCAGCACATTACTGACTTCTTGAGCACATGAATGCAGCTAATGAGAAATCCATATAAAATACGAGGACTGCACTTGGCTGCTAGTAAGATGCTCAACTAATATTAGTTTTTAGTGTCGTCGTGATTGTGGTTGCTACTTCATAGCAGAGCATGTGAGCAATGTTTCAGATTATGTTGGTTTATTCATTCATTTGTTCATTCCATTTTCTGGGCCCCTACTTCCATTCATTTCCAGTTTTCTCTTCGATGTCTTTACATATGGTTAACAGAGGGTGGTCAGAATCGGAGGTCAGAACCAAAGGTTATTGCTTCCAATTTATGGCGTGTTATGGGTGCAGGTGAAAAACCTGAAATTAATAGCTAAAATGGGTTTTGGTTTAACAAACTCACCCTCCTAATAAGTTGGGAGAATATACTGGGAAGAAGATGGCAGGGGCAGAGTAAGTGTGCCCCGTAGCTCAAATTTTCCAAATGAGCCTTTAATTTGAGGGCATTAACAACAACAACAAAAACAGCCCACTCAGGTTTGTACACATAAAGGCAGCAGTTTAAATAGTGAAGGGCTTGGAGCAAAGTAAATGATAGATGCAACTAGCATAATTTTGCCTCTTTATGGAATACTTTTTATGTAAAAACATTTTGGGAATAAGAAAGGGCTGATGTAAAAATTCCATAATAGAGGTTTTTAAAATTAAAATGTTTTTTCAGTAAAAGTTCCCATTTTATACATAAAGAGGTTGTTTAAATATGCTAACTGCCTTAAATTAATCCATTGCTGGAATTAATTACTTTTAAAATATTTACACAGAGATCTCAAGAATAATACGCAAACAATGAATCATAGAACACTACATCAAAACTAATGATGTAATGTATGGTCATTAACATAATAAAATAAATAAATAAATAAATTTAAATAAAATTTTAAAAATAAATAAAATGCTAAAAAAAGAATAATATATTTGAGGATTGTGTGAAAGAGGGAAGGAGAAAGAGAAATAGATTCTCAAGTTGTTCAGCACACTCTGAAATTAAACTTTAAAAAGTTCTATTTCCAACTTCTTTCTAGCTAAATCACAAGATCTGATAAAAAATATTTTGTTATTATTTTCAAAAAAGAAACACTGTGGCAAGAACAATATACTCTTGATGCTGAACTAGAAGCTCTCTCAAAATCCTTTCCAGATGTAAAATTATACCTTTCAAGGTAGTTTTTCTTTTTTATGAGAGAGAGAAAGAGAGAGGGAGAATGAGTGGGAGGGCAAAGGGAGAAGGAAAGTGCGGAGCCTGATGTGGAGCTTGATTTCACGACCCTGAGAGCATGACCTGAGCTGAAATCGAGAGTCGGACGCTTAACCGACTGATCCACCCAGGTGCCCCACAAAGTATTTTCTTTAAAATTTCAGTATAAGCCATTTAAACCCATATATATAGAAACAGAAAAGTAATAATTATAACAACTCTAACAACAACCAGCATTTGATAAGTGATTACTTTGTGCCAGATGAGAGAAGACTAAATTAACTTCCTCTTGAAATAATGTTTATATGAATATTTGGTCATATTACGAGTGCATCACAGTGTGTTCTAGTCTTGGCTCTTCCATTAACCAACCATGGGACTCTGAGCTAGTCACCAGCCATTGAGGCCTCGGTTGCCACATCTGAAAGAAATGTCTCTTCTAGGGGCGCCTGGGTGGCTCAGTTGGTTAAGCGACTGCCTTCGGCTCAGGTCATGATCCTGGAGTCCCGGGATCGAGTCCCGCATCGGGCTCCCTGCTCGGCAGGGAGTCTGCTTCTCCCTCTCCCGCTCCCCCCTCTTGTGCTCTTTCTCTCTCTCACTCTCTCTCTCAAATAAATAAATAAAATCTAAAAAAAAAAAAAAAAGAAAAGAAATGTCTCTTCTAGTTCTAAACCCCCAGTATGGTTGATAGAGTCAGATTCTCCACACAATAGAGCTTCAATTGCTCCCTTTAGTAGGAGGGAGCTTCTGGAAGAGTCATGAAGGTATCTGAGGCTTCCCTAAGGAAAAGAATGTGCTGATAGTTCAAGAAACTATGAGGAAACAGGGTCTTTTTGAGTATTCATGAGTCTCAGCCTATTTGTGTTCATTTGTCCACTTTGAGCTATATGTCAACCAATACAGGTTGAATGGAAGTAGAGCTAATGGTCAACAAACATCCTGGCTTCTGGGATATATTCGACTGCTCAAGAAAATTTCCACATCTTGCTAACAGTAGTTATTATGCTATTTTGAATATTGCTGGCTTAGAATTATAGAGCAAGCTATGACAGATTGTAAAGATTTAGAGTGTGGTTACATCAGGGGAAAAAAATCACCTCCTCTCTACGTAATATAGCTGTTTTCGTGTATTCTTGATGCCTACCAGGTTACTTCACAAAGGAAAAAATAGTTTAGTATTTTTATAAAGTTAATACACCTATTGAGAAGTAAGATTGAATTTTGGTTTGCCACACTACTGCTGAAATGTTTATCTAAATTTCAAATTGCCCTGGGTTGGGAATGCGGTAATTTAGGTGCTAACTTTGTAGGACCTCTGGCAGGTTGTGTACGTCCAGGCAACCCAATCAGCTTCTCCACATTTAAACTGCTTCACCTCTGCCCCAGGGGTCCTCCACATTAATCACATAATCTGCGGCAAAAACACCCTTGAGAAAGTTCATGAAGGTCACCAAACTTTATAATTATAAATTTGCAGGATAGTAGAAAAATCTACTTGCTTACCCTCTTTCGGCCACTTGTATTTTTAAACCCCAGAAAAATGGGAGAGTGACTTGTCATAGGTGGGTGAGTAAGGTCACACCTGCAGGCAAGCCAGAGAAGGCCAAACCACAAGTGGGCGGGCTGGGTGGTCTACAGAGCAAACAGTGCAGCATGTTTCCAGTTGGAGGCACAGACCTAGGAACAGAAGTTTGCTGGTGTCCAAGAGGTCTGAACTGGGGCAAATTGGACTGCCACTGGGGAGCGGAGGCGTACCCAAACTGCAAACATCTGTTTCATTCACCACTTGAGGGGCTTAATGATCACTTGAAATTTCTGTCAAATTGCTTCTACGCTCTTGACTGCTATTTAGCTGTGCAGCATTGAGAAAAGGGGAAACATTATTTTAACATACAGATTCCTTTCATGATCCTGTGTAGAACACCCGGTAGGGAAGTTTTGAAGGGTATTCTCGAGGGAAATGACTTTGGAGTAACAACAGGTATAGCACTATTCGGGTTCAATACAAGTTACAGCAAAGAGTTTATTTTTTTTTTTTAAGATTTTATTTATTTATTTGACAGAGAGACAACTAGAGAGGGAACACAAGCAGAGGGAGTGGGAGAGGGAGAAGCAGGCTTCCCACTGAGCAGGGAGCCTAATGAGGGGCCCGATCCCAGGACCCTGGGACCATGACCTGAGCCGAAGGCAGACGCTTAACGGCTGAGCCACTCAGGCGTCCCTATAACACACAGTTTAGTTCCCCCCTCCAAAATAACACTGATGAAGAGGCAGACTGAGCTCCAGGGATTATTGCAAAGACACAGAGAAGTCCCTTTTACAGAAAAACTGGGAAAAGGAAATTTTTAAACAATGGCAATTTAGGATTCCAATATAAATACAAAGCTTTGGATACATATATATCATTTTTCTAGGGAAGGGAATATGACGGAAAGACGATAAGTCCTCCTGGCATCAAATCTCAACCCCCAAAAAGATGAGAAACTTTAGACTTGGGGATTCTTTAATAATGCGTTGAAGTAAATAGGAGATATTTGGATAACCTATCTTTTCTGAAATTTATTTACTAAGATAATTTGAATTGAATCTCTACTTAAGAAAATCAAAATGATTTTCTTCTCCCTCCAATATACTCGGCTGACATTCAGTTTTTATGATGAGCAAGACATGAGGCATTTTTGTGGAAGACCCTCCAGCCAGTGTGATATTGTTCTATGTGGAAGGACTGTTAGTCTCACAATGCAAAATGGGCCAAAATACAAAGTTAATTGAAATTTTAATAAAAGTTAATTTTTGCTTGTAAAGTGATGTCAAGTTCACATATATGTGATTTTGCCTGAATCACTTTTTAAATCATCGAAAATATTTTTTGTCTAATACATCATTTTTATGAGTGTTATTTTATGATACTTTATACATTTATTTTCTATAAAACGAAGTCACGATTCAAAAGCAGACGATGCAGATGAAGTTCCTTGGTCACTCTCTCAGTCTCCCAACAAATAGAGTCAGTAAAAAAATATACGTATCCCACTGATCTTAAGATGCAGGCCAAAGCTCTTGGCTACAACATAAGAGAGAATGTTCTAAGTGACCGTGCACAAGACAATGGAAAGCTGACAAATGGAGGATCATATCTGGTCATTAACAACACAGACACAGCAAAGCCCTTTCCAAGAAGAATAAAAGAAAAGCAGAATGTTAAAGGACAGCCAGTCTCGTCATTTGTTTACTAGATTTAAACATTGGCTCCCAGGAGAGCTGAACATTAAACACCTCGGGTTCACAGAAGCTCTTTGGGACACTAACTAAATTTCCAGTTGAACTGGCTTTGAAGTTGTTCTATGCCAACATCCTTACAACTGTCCTCAGCATGTAAACCCTCCATACACTTGACTAGAAATAGCACACTGACTGGCTGGAACTTTCTGCAGTGTTTCAGTGAAAGACACTACTGTCCTCTAAAGCGCATTATTCAACAATTTGATCTGGGCTGCCGAAGCCGAAGACAAAGGCAGCACTATATCCTGTGTAATTCAATCAATTTGCTTCATGACGTCATTTTTAGGTACAGCCTTTCAATTCACAGTTCGATTTTTTAACATGGCTTGGAGTGATGTAGAAACCATGTAAAAAGATGTACATCCAACCCTGGGGGTACACTCATTTCAGAAATATAAGGACTTTGGTGAGAAAAATCTCCTAAGTTGGAGTAGCTTTTCTATTAAAACCATTAATAAAGACAAATGTTAATGTTGATGAAATTTTAATGGAAAAAAACTACACCAAATTGTAGCCCGCTTTGTGTACCATCCAAGTAATATTAATGCGCTTATCCTTTCACTGTCTTTAGTGGATGACAAAAAACAGAAAAAGAAAAGATAATGTCAAAGCTCAGTTGATGTGATCTAGTATTGTAGGGGAAGACTGGGAAGGAACATGTTACACTAAGAATGTTTGATATAAGATGTGATTAAATCATTGCAAGGTGAGTGCCATCTTGTTAAACATAACTGGAAATGCATAAGGACAGATTAAACTATCACATTTTCCTGTCAACCTACCTTGGTAACTGGTAGTAAGGAATACAAAGAAGTAAAATAAAAAATATTTTGGACATGGCTTGGGCAGGAGCCTTTTGCTGTCTGCTTCCTCTTTGATTCTTTGGGTTATATCCAATAAAAATGGAAGTAGAGAGAAAAAAAAGAAGTGGGTATCTCTAAGATGACCCACTTATCTTGAGTTCATACTGTGACATTGTGTAATGCCAGTACCCGAAGTTACAGACTTCCTTGAACCCACATAGAGAAAGACTTGTTTTTTTGGTGTTTTTATTTTTTTGTCTTGTTTTGTTTTGGGGGGGTTTTGTTGTTGGATTTGGGGGAGATCTGAAAATCTTGTGGCACACCCTCCAAAACTAAAGACTGTTTTCCTTGGCATCCTTCATCTAATTTTATTTGCTTGCTTTCCTTTTCAAATATTTTTTTTTCTGAATTAAATACCACAAATTCATAAGATGAGTCAAGCTAAAAAAAAAAAGTAAAAAATAAAAAAGGGAAAAGTTCTACGTGTGTATCCATAATGCGTATGCCTTCTGAATACATACATGATATATATGTAGACTATTTCCATGAGGTCAGGCAGCATGCCTACCTGGCTCACTTCTAAATCTCCAATGCCGAATGGCACACAGAAAGGATTCACCACTCAAAAACCCAGAAATTGAGAAAAAAGGACAGAGACATACATACCCTACACATGCATACTTCAAAATATATACATTAACGTACATATATTTACTTATATCTTTAAATATTTCATGTTACAAGATAATTTTTTTGTAATAATCACGAGTTTTACATGGTAGAAGAGCATCAAGTCATCTGTTCCTTCCGGCTCATGATAAAAGTTAAACTGAATTCCATTCTAGGCTGATATTATATTTGATTTCATATAATATGCTTGCTTCACTCTAGTCGACCTACACTTATTATGTATAAGGCACGCATTATAAGTACAAATGAGGAAAATTATTTCCTTCAGGAATTACAAGAAGCCACAGCAGAGATGCCATAAACTTGTTGACCTAGAAGGGTTACTTTACTCAAGGCCAGTTGTTGACTTTATGCATTATTTCATATTGAACTACTTGGATCTCTATCATCAAAACATTTGGTGGGATCCTACTGCTTCTAGTTCACTCACCACATGCCTTTCATTTTCCAGATGTGGAAGCTAAAGCCCAGAGATACCAACAGACTTGCCCAAGAGAACACCATGAATTACAATCAAAATAAGAATCATTTCTGCTTCCCAACTCTGGTAAGTGTAAATATTGTCTAATATCTGTATGCCTCTACTAAATTTAAACATAGTAAATAAATTTAGAGAGCCTAAGGTATCTGAAGTCATGTACAATTATCTTTCCATATGTAAATTTGATTCTTATAACAGTCTTGCAAATTATAGTGTTGTCATGATTTTATTAATGAGAAAATGGAGATTTCTGTGTATCATTTTAACGTATTACTTTGTTTCTATAATCTAGCCCATATGCTTCTGAAAGCCAGGGATCACATCTAACTTGGTTTAGTCAACATCACATGCTAAATCTATTTCTAGTGGTGGCAGTATGGGTGGTCACAGTATTAGTAACAATTAATTTAATCCAAACTTTCCCCAGAACCAAAGGAGTTCAAGGAATCTTAGAGTTTAGATAACCCACTCCAACCATATTTCTTACCATAAGCAGCAATATGAAAAGAACATGAGCTTTGGAATCAAGGAGACTTGCCATTTGTATGTGATCTTGGGCAAGTTATTTAACCTCTAAACCCCCTTTTTCTTCTTAGAAAAGGAAAAGACATCACCTTTTTTTTGTGGTTCCTGAATGGATAAGTGAATTCCTCCATAAAGGACCTCATGCCTGGCTGACCGGACATAGCTATTTGATTACTCGTGGTGTAATGGGTGCTGTGAAGCACTAGCCAGACTCCCCTTCAGATGCCCCTTCTCTCAGATGCTAGGACTGTCAGATACTGACAGTTCACAGTTGAGTTTTCCTCAAGACTGCCATCAGCCAAAGAGAGACACTTCACCCAAGGTCACACCACTTTCCCAGTGTAGCCTCCATCCAGTGACAGACCAAAGCAGGGATACAAGGCCCAGCCCCCAGCTCCAGAGCTCCTCGTAGTACCTGCTGAGGCTATGGTAGCTATTTGAAGTGCAGCTTCTCCCTCAGCCCTGCTCTTCCTTCACTTCCTCAACTGTCACATCTGATCATTTCATTGTCTTGTGCCTGAATGAAACGGCAGGCATTGAGGATGCTCAAAAAAGAAATCTCCATTCAAACTGTAGTGATGTGATAAAACTGAAGTGAGAAGTCAAAGGTGTAAGTCTGGTTCCAGTTACTACCTAGGTATGCTGGGCTGCTTATTTAATATCTCAGTTTTAATGGTTTAAAATGTGATAGATTATAACTTCGACATAAAGCTTAGGTTCCCTCATTTTAGTTCCAACTTTAGGCCCTAGTGTTTCTACCAGGCCAAGAGAAACAGGAACCTGTATTGAAAAAAAAATCAATACGTGTATTTTCATCAAATCCTAATCAATTCACAGACCCAAGATGATGAATTTAAAGGTCATGATGTTTTTCTTAACAGAGTTGGAATGCACAACTTTCCAGATTAATCTAGACAAGTAGAAATTCATTAAATAACTTACTATGGAATATTAATGCAAGTATATTATTGGTAAGTGAAATTTCCTATATTACCACTAAGATTGAAAGTTTTAGGAAACTAGTCCTTCTAAGTATCTCAAAATAAAACCCCATGACTACATATTTCTTTGCTCATGACTCATGAATTTTTTGAGGCACAGAGAGAAAGTTATTTAGTTACTGAAGTGCACTTTTGTGCAGAGTGAAGTAGCAGATGCCTTCAAGTGATGTCAGGAATGAACAATGGAAGGACACTTTTAAATAATGTAGGGAATTAGAAAATGACATTTTCCTAATATCCTATTTTTACCAATCCAAAGATATATATTGTTCCCACCAGGAAAATGACCTATCTCATGCCTATATCTAAATTTGTCTCACCCATTTGATCTTTTAACATTTGATGCAGAGTCCAATTATAAGAAGGTTCACTAGTTCAAAGTTGGATTTTTCTATTCCCTTTGATGTATTCTCTAGAGGGCTTAACAAACACCATTTTAAAAATATACTGTACTAGAACACAAACCTATCACTCATGTTTGTTTTTCACTGAATTTCTGGTAAGCGGGTGGTGTGATGATTCTCAAAACCTTAATTCCACCACTCCATTCCCATGTAGCTAATGGGTTCAGAAAAATCCAACCACAAAAACATAATCACAGTAGTTCTCTGTAAAGAGGTACCTGAAACTTCATTGATCACGACACTTAAAATGTTCCCTGTGAAGGTCAAATTCAAAACATATTTATGAAAAATAAACCTTTATGTTTAGATTTTAAATCTGTTGGCCAGAAAAAACATGGTAGTTTGGTCCAGAATATAAAAAAACTAACCCAGGAATCCAGGAGAACATGCAGCAACTTTATTCAAACAAAAACTCTTATTAGTACTTGGGTGCTATGATGAAGAGTTCCCCAGGAATTTAGAAATCAGATCGTTCTTTAAAGTGTTCAGTTTTAACTCTTTTGTACTGATACTGACATAATCATCTTAGAAAAAGAGTCTTCCTGAGTAAGACCTGAACTCAATGGTAGTACCTATCTAAATACTGTACTGGGCCAGCAAGAAAATCCTAGCAAATGGCCCAAAGACCTCATGCCACTGATAAGATCACCTCTCGGGAGATGGATAACACAAGCTCAATTGGATTGATCAGGTTAAAAATGGGATTCATCGCAATCTTCTAATTCATGCTCAGACCACTGTCTGGTTTCCTACATCGGTGGACCATCAATTCTTCCGGTTCCTCTGATATGACTCATTATGTATCAACAAATTAGCTCATTACAAGTTGGTTTCTCAAGTAGCAATATCCCCATAAAAGCAAACAGGGACAATATCAAAAATATTTAACAACCCATAACAATTAGGACTTGGACCCCACCAGTCAGAGTGGATGCTGGCCAGGAAGGCAGACCATGAAAAACAGCTGAATATCAGTTCTGACCATGACTTCTGCACTTACTTCTACTTGTAAGTAAATGTCCAGTTACTTGTCTGACATTTTCCTCCCCTCTTACACGGTGAGGTCCCTGGGTACAGGGACTGTCTCATTTACCACTTTATCTCCAAAACCTAGTATAATTCCTAGCCCTGGCCTTAGCTCTGAGAACAAATGAATAAATGAGCAAACAAATATTAGTCTGGATAAATTTCCTTTTAAGAGATAGATCTACTTTCGCAGTAGGTTTAAAATCCAACTTCTGAGCCTTCAAGACTCAGGATTAGACCAGTTCACTATGGCGAGGAATAGCCTTCAGAGAGGTCTCTTGAGAAAATTGCAGCAACCTTCCTACTACAGGCAGCCCACTATTCTGACCCAGCCTTGCAGACACCATGGGATTTCCCCCCACAGAACCTCCAGGGAGATTACCAGCATAGGTAAACAACTTTACATTCTTTGTCTTCTGAACACAAATCTAAGACATAACAGCAACTAACTAATTTAATGGATTAAGATAATAAGCCAATTTTGCTGCAAATGAAAATCTGGCTAGTAGTTTTAAGTTTGATTATTGAAATAGTCAATTCGATTATGAAGTAATACAGCTTCCTTTTTCAATTTGTTTTGCTTTACCCCCAGACTATTAGCCATGGTCCCACTGGGAAAAATGCATTTTTAGTTGAGGGAATTATTTGATCCTAAATTTACATGAAACATAAAATAAACCATCCTAGACAGCATATTTGGAGCATGCTGTAGGGAGAGGGGCTAATATTTAGGATATTGTTTCTCTTTTGCATGTCAGAAACACCCACTAAAAATTCATGCATTTAACTGGCATGTAAACCAGAAAGACTTTTTGAATTCAAACACAGTTGATCATGTTGTGAAAAGGATTTCTAACCAAAAAAAGCAAGAGGTTGAATATAGTGTTTAACTTTATAGTTACAAACCAAATTTTGTTCCATATTTTCATTATATATACAATGTTTATAGTGATCGGCCAACAGGTATGAGCAGAACAGCCTTTGCTATGACTGCCAAGGATACTAAGATATTTTTTCAAGTTATGTACATTTTCCCCTCATCTAGTTCCTAACTGAAAACTAAAGAAAGATTACAGACAATTACATTTTTATATCCAAAACCCTTAACACATCACCAAATCTGTAGCCTGTATTTCTTTTCTCCTTTGCCACTCTGCAAAATATTTCTCAGTCACACAAAGCTTCTTAAAATGCAAAATGAATATCCTTGAGTCCCCTTTGACTTTTGTAACAGACAATATTCTAACATCCAATTACTGAATGACCCCTAATTCTGACCTTTATTTGGGCTGATTTGACTCTCAGTTTTTCTAATCCCCCTCTCACCTTTCTGCTATGTTCCACCCTTGGTACCAGGAATTATTTGAAGGGGGAATAGTATCAGTTCATTTCCTCATATCCCCATCATCTCAGGGGATTTGCAAATATCCCTGTAGTCATCAATCTATTTTATCACGAAGACAACTAGGGAACTATAAGGGAACATCACAATGATAGATATGTTAAACAAGGCATGTATGTGTGTATCTCTTCTATGTATCCTTTCCATTAAATCTTACCAATTACTGCCTAAAATAGAAATGGGAAATAGAAATGGAAACAATTTTTTATTTACAGTTTTAAAGCACCAGCTACTTTAACAAAACTTTTTGAAAGAGGCCGTGCCTCTTAATATATCACATAATATTAAGTGTCTAAAGAAAACATTTAACTAGTTAATTGTAAATTACTAGACTATCTAGCCTCAGAAATTTTCTTCCCTTTAAATATTCTTCCACACTATTTTCTTTAAAATATGTTTGTAATTCAATGCCAAGTTAATTTTAAATGCAAAGGATAAATCGTATTATACCTTTCAAGTCATGACCTAATAGCTCTGTGTGGTATGCTAAAACTCGTAAAACATTCAGATAGTATTAATAGAGCATTTCAAATATCCTTTTAGTACAAAGTTATAGTATAAAGAAAAACTTATTTATACTGATCATCACATTGTTAGATGGGATTTTTCTCAAGCATGTATTTTTTTTTTTTTTACAATTTTGACCTCATGCAATATTTTTCTTACCACTAATATTCTAGAAACAAAACAATCAGTGACATCATCTACAAGGTTTTTTGCCTTTCACATATCACAGAGTAATAAACCCAGAATAATGAATCATGTATTAGCATGCAAGCTAGATCTTTCTGACTTCTCTCTGAACACCCTTTCAATCTTCCAACCAAAAAAAAAAAAAAAAATCCAGTAGGAACTGTAGTTACTGTTCAACACAGTATCTTTCATACATTTCATTTAGCATGTAGATTCATGTTTCATTTAGAAACAGGAATTCAGGCTGTAAATTTCAAATATTAATGAAGTATACTAAATATAATACAATGGGGTATCATAAATCGTAATGTTTCAATTCAGAAGAATATAAATTGAGAACTTCCCCTTTTTGAATTTTTTCTTTAGCCAGATAATTCACATAAAAAGTCTTGACTTTTGGGGCGCCTGGGTGGCTCAGTCGTTAAGCGTCTGCCTTTGGCTCAGGTCATGATCTCAGGGTCCTGGGATCGAGCCCCACATCGGGCTCCCTGCTCGGCGGGAAGCCTGCTTCTCCCTCTCCCACTCCCCCTGCTTGTGTTCCCTCTCTCGCTGTGCCTCTCTCTGTCAAATAAGTAAATAAAATCTTTAAAAAAAAAAAAGTCTTGACTTTTTGTACCAAATTAAAAGAAATAAGTGAATTGCAAATTTTCATGGCTTTGGATTTGGTTAATCTAAAAGTTATGGATGATTAAATATTATTTCGCTTAACAACCAAACATATTTTCCAAATTGGTGGCTCTTGCTCTTTTTTTTTTTTTTAAGATTTTTATTTGTTTATTTGAGAGAGAGAGCACAAGAGAGCAGAAGCAGGGGGAGAGCAGAGGGAGAGAAAGAAGGAGACTCCCTGCTGAGCAGGGAACCAGAGGTGGGGCTTGATCCCAGGACTCTGGGATCATGACCTGAGCAGAAGGCAGACACATAACCGACTAAGCCACCCAGACCCCCCCTTTTTTGATAATTAATACTAAAACTACTTTCATATTGTTGAAATTTTAAAATCCAAATTTAAAATCTATAATTTTACAATCTCAGGAAAAACCTGAACTTGTATTATAGTAAAATATGCATCTCTAAAAACTTTATATTTTTATCTTTCATAGAATAATTTCATTAAATAAGATCATCATGAGAGAAAAATCATAATTTAAATAAAATAAACAGTAAAATAAAGATCTTTAGTCAAAAATGTTCAGGCCCCTCCTCATTTTTATTGAAAGCAACAAATATAATTTTTTTTCTGACTGTTATTAAAAGTAAAACTTATTTGCTTAAAGATGGCTATATCTGGCTATTGAAGTTTTAAAGATATTATGTTATTTTCTTACATCCAAGTGCTTTCTTTATTCCAAATAACCAAATAATTTTTAATTAAGTTCTCCATGAATATGAAGACCACCCACAGGCACTTATTTAGGTATCACTTAAGTTATTAAAGTATAGAAATAGCTGCCAACATATTTATAGAGTTGTCCAAAACACATTTCATTTTACAGAAAATGCAGTGACATTTGTAGACAAATATCTTATTTTTACCCAGTTTAATACAAAGAATGCATTCAGTGTATCTGGGAGCCATGCTGAGGTCCATATAAAGCAATAGTACATGAGTAAGTCAGAAGTCAGAATCTCATCTGTATTCTCAGCAAAAATTTTACTTGTCTAACTATATTTTAAAATAAGCAAAATTGGGTCTTTCCCATTATTTTCCTCTTCTAAATTTAATATATTTAGTGTGGGGAGATAATTCACGCCAGATGAGTATGAATGAAACTGATTTCATTCATTTTTTCTACTAGATGATTGGCTTTAAGGAGTTTTGATAATCTTTTTTTAAATTGCTTATAAGTTTAGTAAAATGAAAAGGAAAACTCAATGGCAAAAACACTACTGTCAGCTTTGTGGCTTATTATTTCTGATCTTGGGAAAAGAACAACTAAGACGGCCAGTTAATTATGAACACTTCTATATGCCTTATTTAAATGGTAAAGCTTCAATAAGAATGCTCAGGAAATTAGGGATTTCATAACAAATATTTTCAAGTTAATGATAAGGATCATTTCTCCTAAAATTCCTTTTCAAAGAATATACTATCTGCTATGGAACAATAGCTTGGTGAGGCATTGTAAAAATGAATCTCCTCCGGAATCTGATTTTTGGAATAAATCCCTGAGATAAACTTAGTTCCCTCATGTTTTTCCTTTCAACAATTTTCTCTGGCCTCTGGGGAATGTTTTTTCCATGCAGTTATACTTTGACTCTTTACCACTTGCTCATCTTTCCAAAACTCCCACTGCCCTGCTTGTCTTTCACTTCATTTTATTCCCTTTGCACACAGGTCCTTGTAAGGCAGCCTCCTATAACCAGCTGAGTCACCAAACACCAAAAAAATGTTTCCTGGATTAACCCTAAATGGCATGCGTTCTAGGCATGGGATCTGAGTTCAGCTTCTACCTCTGACATTCACAAAACAAAACCAGTTTGGGGGGCATTTCAAATTCAAGGGATCAAGTTTTTTTAAAAAGTTGGTATTCACGGATAAAACACTTACAGAATTACAGAACTCCAACTAGAATAGAATTAGAGAGCAGACAGTCCATGATTTCATTTTGTAATTTAGAAGGAGAAGGAAGAAGAAGGAGGAGAACAGTGTAACCTGTCCAAGGCCACACAGTTACTCACACATTACTCAGCAGTATAACTATGATTAGAATCTTGCTCTCCAATGAACTCTCCATTCATATTTCTAAGAGCAATAAGCCAAGATCTCGATTTTCCATTAAAAAGTATAATAAGCTCTTACCATATGCTAAGTAGCTCAATGAGGCAGACACTACTAATAACCCTACTGAAGAGTTAATAAAATCAAAGCTTAAAGAAAATTAAGTACTCCCAAGTCACAGAACTTCCAAGTGCTAGAAACAGGAATCAAACTCAAGGAATCCACTCCAGGACTTCCCTGAAACCCTAGGAGCACCATTATTAATTACCTTCAAATACAGAATTCTAGGCTGTCATTTTCCATTTTGAAGACCTCTTCATTCTCAAAATCCACCAGCCAGAAGCATACTCTCTTATCACGTTCCCTTTTATTTTTACTTTTTACCTTTTATAGGATTTATTTATTTATTTGAGAGAGAGAGAGAACAAGGGGAGAGGCAGAAGGAGAGAGAGAATCTTAAGCAGACTCCATGCTGAGCACAGCAGGGCTCAATCCTAGGACCCTGAGATCATGACCTGAGCCCAAATAAAGAGTTGGCTGCTTCCTGAGACACCCAGGTGCCCCATTTCTTTTAATTTTGAAGACATCTTTCCACAATGATTCCTAAACCAATTGCTACCCCTGCATTTTATGAAACTGTTGTTTTCTGTAAATATTAAAAATGGTATAGGGCGCCTGGGTGGCTCAGTCACTTAAAGTGTCGGACTCTTGGTTTCAGCTCAGGTCATGATCTCAGGGTCGCGGGATGGAGCCCCGGGTGGGACTCACGCTCAGCATGGAGTCTGCTTCTCCCTCTCCCTCTGCTCCTCTCCCTGCTTGTGCTCTCTCTCTCTCTAAAATAAATAAATACATAATATCTTTAAAAAATAAGTTACAACCCAAGTCATTGTACAATGCCTTGAAGTTTAGGATGACCAAAGAAAATGATATAGTGGAGCAGTACTCTAACTCATTTAAACCCCTTAATTTAATTTAAAAGTCTCCTCAGAGACTTTATGGTAATAGGAACATGCATTATATAAATTTCAAATAAATGCTCTGAGCTGTTAAGTTACCCACTTGTAGATCAGCAACTTCACTGATTAAGAAATAAAGATTTCTCTGGTTCTACTTGGAATGGGTGGGGGGACAAGGATGCTTCTCTCTCTGGGAAAGACTATGACTCAAAGGGACTAAAAGTCCAGAAAGAATGGAAATCTCTTTCTCCCTGTATTTTGTTCTTAACTAAAGAGTAAAGATATATTCTTTTGAAATTTTTCTTAGTACATTTAAGTTCTTGTTTTACATGACATACATATGAGCACTTAACGATTACATGCTCTGTAACTTTATACACCTACATCTACATGAGCACTTCGATGTTCTTGCAAATTATCTTACTCTCATAAAACCTCCTAGAGTGAGTTAAATGTACACACTGGAAATTGAATAAATACAGGGCTTTCATGAACAGGGAGACTTGTGATAGGCAATAAATATTTGGTGATGAACAAATTGCCATAGGTAAGCATTCATTCCTGGGAATACATCTGCATTCCACATTGTCTTCTTTGCAAAATAACTTGCAGCAATTGTTGGTACGTCAGCATAACACCACATATTAATCTAACTCCCACTTCTAGTGTTCCTCTTTCCACAGATGTGTAGTTACATGCAGCCAAGAGCTCGATCTCACTGCACATACGAGCTACTGGTAATACGCAATATTTATCATCAATAAGACAAAAATAAGGAGTTAATTTTATCAAATAAGAGTGGCTTAGTATTGCCTAACTCTGCATCCAATATTTGAAAGCTTTTCTGTCTGCAGATCAGGACCCAGAATCTCCAATGTCAACTACACCTGCAAAACACATGTTAAACAAAAAAGCAACACAGAAGGGAATACTTACCCTATTATGTTGAAGAATAATTCACTAGAATAAAAGGGAAAAAAAGCACCTGGTTTCTAAAGTTTCAGTGATGTTAGGCAGTCAAGAAACAATTATCTGGCATTAAATATAAACAGTTGTAATGAAAAGATTAAGTGGGTAATTTCATAGTGGTTTTTATTCTGTACTTCTAGTATGGTATGTAATAATCCTTAAAGTCAAAACATCCGAGGAGCATGGATAGTCTTGAGGAAGGCCTGCTCATGATCGCTAACTGTGAGAGTGCTACACAAACCCACCCCTTGAAATCACAAAAGGACTGTGTTTTTTAACATAAGACAATGTCAGTAACAACACAGAATGACAAATCTGGGTAATATAGCAAAGTAGGAGGAGAAAAAAAGAAATGGCCCGTTTGTATCAGTACTCATTTTTGGCATTACAGAGGGAAAGGAGGGGTTCTAATTTTAGTGTAGTTTCTAGAAAGCTCTGAGATCAGCCCTCATATAAACCATGCTTGATAGTTTCTCAATCAAATCCTCAGTTTCACTGATTGCCTGCTGGTCTCCAGCTTCTTTGGAGGCACACATTATTGTTATACCTCCAACACCAATGGGCATTTTACAGTATAGAAGGGATTCCCTACCTGGCTGGTCTTTGCATGAGCTGTAAGTAGTCTACTAACCTCCAGTAAGTGATTATAAAAGCCTGTGCATATCTAGAGTCAGACTCTCAAAAGGTCTCTGGCTCAAAAATACAAAGAACACTACTAAGGAATATAAATACTTAAATTAATATCTGAGATTTGTACACTAGCTAGCTAAGGCAGGTTACAAATTAATAATGGTCCAGGATATGAAGATTTAAGAATAAAGATAAAGTTCTTACAAATTTAGAGTTAATACAATGTCAGTCATGTCCAATGGGATGTGGACTGTGTTTCTTTCTGTCTATGGCGAATGGTGGGATTGACAAATTTCTGGAACAATTAGCCACTGAGAGAAAAGTTCATTTATATTTGGGTTGCTTCCACGTTTGTAAGGGTGTGTGGGGCTGGACAGATGAAAGGATGGATAAATGAATGATAGGTATTATTTGAATTGGAAAACATAATTAAAATGGCTTCATAACATACCAGATAAAAGTAAGAATTATGCTTAATTTCTTTTAGATTATTTGTAGGATTATAATATATAAATCAAATGTTAACATTCTATATTTATGAAATGGTAATTACTTTAGTAAAATTTTTGCTGACAACTTTTTATATTAAAATGATATCAAAGAAAATTAACATGGATATTTTAAAGTTTTATGGCTAAGATGAATGTGATTATATATCAATGTAAACTTTTTTTTTTTAAAGATTTTATTTATTTATTTGAGACAGAGAGAATGAGAGAGAGAGAGCATGAGAGGGAGAAGGGTCAGAGGGAGAAGCAGACTCCCTGCTGAGCAGGGAGCCCGATGAGGGACTCGATCCTGGGAATCCAGGATCATGACCTGAGCTGAAGGCAGTCGCTTAACCAACTGAGCCACCCAGGTGCCCCTATCAATGTAAACTTATTAACCATTATTTAAACACCAAGTATTTGTTTTAAATTTTTAAATTTATGTAATAGAATACTCTTATTTAGAGCCTTCATTAAGAATTAAATTATTGAACTACAACCAAAGAAAATTAGGTATTCTCAACATTGTTTAAGAAACATCTTTAATATAATTAAAACCACAGACTTCTCTCCTTAATTTTACTATAGTATCAACAATACAGGGCATAAAAAAAGATTATCAGAATATTTGTTCATTTTCAGCATAGGAAATATATTTAAATCCAGTGTCAGAAAGTTATATAAGTAATCAGATAATAACTATTCACTAACATTCATTTCACATACATCGATAGGTGTCCCTGTGGAGAGGCGCTAGAATGCTATAAGGAAGCCACCTCCACAAAGGAGGGTGGAGTCAGGCTAAGCATGCAGTACACCTTCCACAAATTACCCATCATTTAAATCGCTCCAAGAATAAAATCGACCTGGAGCTCCCTTCACAAGGAGGAATCACTGAAAAGGTATGTTTCTCCCCTACATACACCGTTGCCATTTTTCTGGTTTGTTTTGGTTTCATTGCTTGAGTCATATTGCAGCATTCAGTAAAACAGTCCATAGGGGGAAATAATGTAAGAAGACTGACCCACAATTTATTTGGTTTTAATTAAGACTTCCAAAAGACAAAGTGAAAATTTTTTCTTAAGCTCTGATACCACTTGAGTACTTCCAGTAGGTGGAGATTTTGTTCACCCTAAGAGCTGCAGGCTTTTTTTGGTAAAAAAAAAAAAAAAAAAAAAGTGAAAGGCAACTCTGTCTTCCTAGGAGCTGAATTCTCACTTCTGTTCTGGCCTTCAACTTATTTCACTTAGACATCTTATCCCTCTCTTCTCATCCTTCTTCCCTAAACCTTTTTGTCCACCACTACCAAATTAATATTTGTGAAACAAAACTCCTATCATGTCTGCCTCTATTTAAAAAACAAAAGCCCTTCAATAGAAATCAGGTCTCCAAAGGCCAAACATCTGAACCCGAAATAACCTGACGCTACTTCGGAGTGCTTTTTCCCCAGTCCTGCCCTCCCATCAGCTATACTAAAGGAAAACATCTGCTCGTAGCTCCTTACACGTACCTACCCCGTGTAAGCTCTTTTCTCTGCCCGAGTAATACCAAAT
The DNA here is from genome assembly GCF_011800145.1 of Mirounga leonina. Taxonomy (NCBI): domain Eukaryota; kingdom Metazoa; phylum Chordata; class Mammalia; order Carnivora; family Phocidae; genus Mirounga; species Mirounga leonina. The sequence continues at coordinate 93,423,479 of NW_023270807.1, read as the reverse complement.
ACTAAATGCAATGATAAACTCTTTCCTAGATGTGTTTGTGTCCATTGCAAATCACACTTATCCAACTGAGAGTTATAATCACTCCCCCAGGCTTTTATACGACTGTGAAAAGAATCTCATATTCTGCTTATTTTCCTGAAACATACATTACTTTGAATTTATCGGGTTGCTTCTTTTTAAAGAATTGTCACAGCTAATCTTATTGCATAAGCCTAAGTCTCTCCCTCTGCATATGAAAGGATATTTATGAAAACCGGTAAAACTTTGAGTATGAAAGAAATAAGGTGTAACCAAAACAGTCACAGAATCACAGAATCTTGGCAAGGGACCCTTGGGTTCATCTGATTTGAACTGTGACCCAATGCTACAACCCCCATGTGACAACCCCTGCCAGACAATGTTCTGGCTGCTGTCGGACTCTCCAGTAAAAGGAAGCTCATTACTTTGGGGAATGGGACATTCCGTTGTGGGCAGCTCTTATTGTTAGAAAGTTCTTCCTTACTCTGGGCCAAGACATACTTCCTGGTAAGTTTTCCTCATCACTGCCAGCTCTGGTGGTACAAACACTTGGGCTTCTGTTATTTCTACTATCTGTTAATGTTTGCAAATCCACCTTATTGTTTTAGGGGGCACTGGCTGGTACAATCTGGATCTCCTAGCTGCTAACCCCGTATAGAATTTGTCTAGTAGGCTTGGGAGTGAAAAGTCCTTTTGCCGTTCCTTTCTTCTTACTACTTTCTTCGTTTAGTCACTCGCTGTTTTGATTTCCCGCTTCTTACATGAAATGTTATTCTTTCTAGCCTCCTCATTAGATTATATTTTCCATCTTTCACCTACGAATTTTATATTTCTTCTAACGATCGTATTTCTAGAATTTCAGGTTGAGCTGCCATACCTTGGGGCTCACCTTGGAAACATCCTGAAGCTACCACAGAACAGACTGTAACACCCATTCATTGGTAGTTACTGGAAAACCACAGAACAGACTGTAACACCCATTCATTGGTAGTTATTGGAAAACCACTCTCCTCCCCAAGTCAACGATCTGATATCATGAATGGGTGGTAATTTGTATTAGCTCTCCCTCAGCAAACATCATTAGCTTACATACATCCATGCAATCCCTTGGAAAAGATTTTATTCACCAAAATCTGTTTGAATTAAGAGGAATGATAGTTGGGCAGGACATGGGATTAAAGACGGAAGGCCCAAATTTAAGCCCTACCCGACCACTACCTCCTAATGTGGTGATCGGCAAATCCTCAAACTTCTCTGGAACTCAAATTCCTCATCCCTAAATAATAATAAAACTACAAGTAGGCAGGCAGGCATCTGTTACATTGTTTCAACCTTACCAGAATGTAACATAGGTATTTTTAACCCTATCCTCAGAAGATCAGAACATGAAGTACAGTCTCCAAGCTCCCAGAGCCCGAAGCTTAAAGGTGACGAAGGTGAAGTTTAAAGGTGACAAAGGTGAGTTAGGGGCTCTAGTAGGCCTGACCCCAACACCCACTCTTGAGTACACCATACACTCAAATGAGGAAGAATTCCCTGATATCCAAGATCTATCATAGTTTATGATGCTAATGACTTATGCAAACACTTAAGGAAAAGTAAAATAGTTAAGAAGGACTATAACCCTGAAAAACCAACATTAACTACACCTGGTGATGAATTAAAACAAACGAGTCAACATACAGTGCTCTTCTTCTAACCCTCTGGGACTCCCATTCTGCCCAACATTATTCCCTGAGCAGGTCTGATCAGTGAGACACTGACTAATTAATAAACCCAAGCAAGAAAAATAAATTAATGTTTCAATCAAGTCCCATATCATGTATTCTCTTTGCTCTGAAATTTGAGACAAACCACAGGATCATACTTCTCTAACGTTATCACCGTTTGGGTGATGGAAGTCTGTGACCATCTCTACTCTCTAGCTTTTGGAACAGTTCAAACACCTCTGAGTCAGTAAGGTAAGTGCCAGGCTATTTTTATGCTCAATTTCCTAGTGTAGCTAAGTTAGGATGATAAATAGACAGCACACTGGCATTGCCATATGCTTAACTTTCCAGGCTTCTGGACAGAAGCCCTTCCCTGGAAGATTTAAGAATTCCTATTGGCCTGTTCCTCCTGCCACGATCCTTCAGCCCATACTTCAGCCCACATAGGTTCTGTACTTATATCTCTGGAGTGGGAGGAAAAGGGGCTCAAGGATCTTTTCACTAATTTACACAGAATAACTTACAGAGGAGGAAGATCTGGATAAAAGCCCAAAGATAAACCAAACAGATGTATATAAAATAAACATGACTTATCTTTATTTCTCTTGCAAAAGCTCTCATATCTTGGCTTGGCACATAATAATGTTTTATGTCCACACAACATCCAAGCCTCACAGCAAGATTTATAAAGAAAGGAAATCATTTCCTAGAGAAACTGCCTTGGAATGAGGTGGCTCATTATCTAAGCCAGCAGAATGTCAACTGTGCTTAACCCAGACTTCCTTCACAAATGAGGCAAAAAACATCCTGGTTAAAAACATTCTAGTTTAGTGGAGAACACAGAAAGGTCACCAAGCTAATATTTACATAACTTACTTTTATTAAAAATAAAAACTTTCCATTTCTGTGGAATGTCTTCTAATACCTATGTTTAAATTTCTGAGTTGAATTCAAAGAGACTATCACTAATAATCCAAGACGCACTACCTACTCATCACTATGCTAACAAGTACAGCCTTTTCTTCAACACTTATGAATCTAAATCTTTTGTCAGGAAGGATGGGAACCTATTTTACACTGTAGAGATACAGTCATTTTTAAGTAATCAATAAGGGGTAACCGACCTGTATTTTGATATTAAATTCTGTTATATCTACCTGAAGAAGAATTGGGTGCCATACCTGAATTGACATATACTTTCTCTTTTTCTGAAATACCAATAATATAAATCTTAGATCTAACAATATTTTATTCTAAAGGTCTACAGATTTCTACTTAATTGTCCCACTGTGAAGCTCTTGTTAAGACAAGAGAGCGATACTGTCCTGAATTGTCAAACTGCAGTTAACTTGTTTGAGGTACCAGTATTTCTTCACATCTCATTAAAAGATGGTCTAACATTCTAGACAAAAAAACGTTAACATGAAAACATGCCAAATTCCACAAGCTGTGAATTAAGTTAATGGAGAGGGGATGAGGGAAGTAAGTGATGCATATTTTCCTACTTAGTCATAAGTACACTAAAAAAAAAAAGTTTAAAAAAACAGCAGAGGGCAATAGTTTGCATCAGCTCTTCTGTTCCATTAACCCTTTAACCCTGCCTATAGGGATCAATATTGTTGCTTTAATTTTTTTTTTTTTTATTTAAATACACCACACTAGGTCCATAGTCTGTGAATACCAGGGCTTTTCAGAACTATTTTCACCAATGAAAATACAGCAAGTTCAAGTTAACGACATTTCTAAAAAGTTTTCTTTTAGCATCCTTTTCAGAGGGTCATGTCATGGCTGGAGCCCCCCTGCATCTTCGTCATATAGCGATGATTATACCGGCAAACACAGAACAGAAGGATCTCTTTTCCTTTCTGACCCTGCAAGATGAGATCACAGAAAGCCTCACACAAAGCCCATGGGCTGCAGGACATGTTTCACTGGACCTAAAAAGACACAGCCCTTTTCACTGTGGCTTTTCTTTGAACTACACACTTTATTTTCTTTTTAAGACTTTTTTTTTAATTATGTTATGTTAATCACCATACATTACATCATTAGTTTTTGATGTAGTGTTCCATGATTCATTGTTTGCATATAACACCCAGTGCTCCATGCAGAATGTGCCCTCTTGAATACCCATCACCAGGCTAACCCATCCCCCCATCCCCCTCCCCTCTAGAACCCTCAGTTTAAACTACACACTTTAAAAGCGCCATAAGATTCAAGGCGGGGAGGGCCAGTGGCAGAAGAAAAAGAACAGACAATATATCTTCTCAGAACTAGGGGAACAGGGATGGCAAAGGTTAGAACTTAGGGGAAACACTAAAAATCCAGGACAACTGAAAAACACTAGTTTGATGGTTATTTTATTATTATTATTATTTATTTGACAGAGAGAGACACAGCGAGAGAGGAAACACAAGCAGGGGGAGTGGGAGAGGGAGAAGCAGGCTTCCTGAAGAGCAGAGAGCCTGATGCGGGGCTCGATCCCAGGACCTTGGGATCATGACCTGAGCCAAAGGCAGATGCTTAACCAACTGAGCCACCCAGGCGCCCTTTTATTATTATTGTTTTCCTGCTATCTCCTATAGAATATCCATGTGACTCACAGGCATTCCTGACCCCAACCCGGAAGTCAGTGCCTTCCAGGCAAAGGCAAATTTTGCCTCTGGCCTCCCACACACAAAACTGTTGATCAAGCCCAGTTCCATAAATGAAGCTTAAAAAAAACCCTTTTTGAAAATAATTCTGAAATGTTTTATATGGCCAAGAATTCTATGCCTTAAAAACCCCGGGCTACTGTTCCTCTGGTGTCTAATAAATTGAAAATTGATTTTTCAAGAGAGAAAGAGCATGTTTTTATACACTAGTAATGAAAATGGAAAGAATACGTTGTAAATTCCTCCTCCTCAAAATCCCAAATTAATGACCATTAGGGGAAAAAAGGCATATAAACTATTTCCAACGTTCAGCTCACTGAATGCATTAACAGTACAAGGTTATATAGTAAATCAAACTGTCTTCTCCTCAAGCATATGTTATTTCTTTCCCGGAAGGGAAAGGCAAGGTATCCGAACACTCCTACACTAGATGTTTCTTGATTCCAAACAGACCTAGTAGCTGACACCACAGGACAGGGGAAAGCCCTTTCCTTAATATGGTTTTTATGATTAATGAATGACATTACCATATTCACTCCCACATCTTTCCGGCTTGCATAAATCCCTTCTGGCTGAGAATACCATCAAGAAAAAAATGCTCTCACCACCTAGTTCTGAGGCTCTCCTCTACCTTGTTTTTCTGCTTTTAAAAAAAGTTACAGTGGCAAGTAAAAAAAAAATTTCTTCCAGCAGAACATGTTTTTTTCCTTGCCAGAACCTATTAAAGACTAGAATAAAGGGGCAAGAAGCTGCTGGCCATGGGCTGCCCTGAAGAGGGAAGTTCCACAGCAGTTCTCACACGGCTGACCTTTGCACTGCTGTCTTCCCCTACCTTTTCTTTTTCTGCCCTCTTTCCTTCACAGGCAGCAGATCTACGACTCCCACAAACTTACAGGAGGAGCAAGGGATGTCAAGGAGGGACCTGGGGATGCCTTCGCCGCCTGAGTGTGTAAGCGTGGTGTTTAAACGAAAAAGAAACCTTCAGGGTAAGAACACCTCTCCATCCTTAGCTTGATTTACCCTTTGTTTGGACCACCACAGCCGTCATTCAGTGATGGAAACTTTCTACAAGTGGCGACTATTCTCCGAAGGAAGGAGGAAAGGCCAGAAGTTGCAGCTTAAATTCACTCTTAGAATTTTCTTTTAGCAAGGATCACGAAAATCTGACGGGTTAACAAAAGTAGATGCTAAGGGTTGCAGCAGATGGCTGATGCCCAGCGGCCTGATGTTCACGTAATTCTTTGCTTCCCTTTCAAAGGTAATAATATTAGAGGAAAGAAAATGAGGACTATTAACTTCAAATGATTGGGGGGGGATAATATTCTCCTTGTGCCTACTTTTAGTTATTAACAAATTATTTATTAAGATGAAATTGCCAACATTTAGAAAGGAAAAAAGCTGCTAATGAAACATGCATATTATGTGCTACCCCTGGAAAGTCTTCTAAATGGGTCATTTCCTCAAAAGTTCATTTTTAAGGTCCTTGGTCAAAACAAAATATTATTTTCCAAAATAATATTTACTTGGTGAATAATCATTCACTGTGCTGAATAATGATAAAAATTATAGCTAACAGAAGAAGATAACAGGAGGGGAAGAATGAAGGGGGGGAAATCGGAGGGGGAGATGAACCATGAGAGACGATGGACTCTGAAAAACAAACTGAGGGTTGCTGGAGTGGGGGGTGGGGTGGTAGGGATGGGGTGACTGGGTGATAGACACTGGGGAGGGTATGTGCTCTGGTAAGCGCTGTGAACTGTGCAAGACTGTTGAATCTCAGATATGTACCTCTGAAACAAATAATGCAATATATGTTAAGAAAGAAAAAAAAAAGAAGAAGAAGAATGTAGCAGGAAGGGAAGAATGAAGGGGGGGAAATCGGAGGGGTAGACGAACCATGAGCGACGATGGACTCTGAAAAACAAACTGAGGGTTCTAGAGGGGAGGGGGGTGGGAGGATGGGTTAGCCTGGTGATGGGTATTAAAGAGGGCACGTTCTGCATGGAGCACTGGGTGTTATGCATAAACAATGAATCATGGAGCACTACATCAAAAACTAATGATGTTATGTATGGTGATTAACATAAAAAAAAAAAAAAAAAACTATAGCTAACATTTCACTGGTGCCTTCCCAGGGGTCAGGTTCTGATAAATACATTGCACGATCTGTTAACTGTCACAACCACCCTATGGAGTAGAAACTATCAGGACCACGTGTCACAGAAGTAACTTCTCCCCAAACCATGGGACTTGTAAATAACAGAAGCAGTACTCCATCTCCTAGGCTGTCCTCAGGGCCCGTCACGTACTGAACCATCACACTCTACCATCTCAGGTAGCTGATGCTGGAGGATGCAGACATCAAAAAACAAAAAAAACAAAAAACTATTATAAACACTGTATAGGCTCTTTATGTGTCTCAGGAAAAGGTTAATAAACTATAACTTGAATTTCAACTGCCATGAACAAGAGTTTAAAACAGTGGTTCTCAAACGCTAGCTTCCATCAGCATCACCAGGGTTTATTAAAACACAGACTGCTGGATCTCACCCCCAGTTTCTGAATCCGTAGGGCTGGGCTGGGGCCCAAGAATCTGCATTTCTATCAAGTTCCCACATGATAGGGATAACTGCTAGTCCTAGGACCAGCCCACACTTTAAGAACCACAAACCATCACAGAAGGGATACTAAAAATTGAAATATAGTGGAAGAAATTTGGTTAAGTACTATCACTGAATAAAAATTAGCCATAAAATACATACCGACTCATGGTTATAGACATGAAGAACATTGAATCAGAGAAGAATAAACACGTATGTGTGTGAACCTTCACAGCCTTTGCTTGCTTGATATTTGTGGGCCCTTTGTGGATTTACCTCTAACAAAATGGAAAGAACAAAGACTAGGAGCCAGAAGAACTACATTCTGGTTCTGCTTCCACATAGCCATGCTTTTATTTTTTTTTAAGATTTATTTATTTATTTGAGAAAGAGAGAGAGCTAGTGGGGGGAGGAGCAGAGGGAGAGAGAGAGAATCTCAAGCAGACTCCACACTGAGTACGGAGTACAAGTCCAACGTGGGGCTCGATCTCACAACCCTGAGATCATCACCTGAGCCGAAATCAAGAGTCAGATGCTTAACCGACTGAGCTACCTAAGCGCCCCAGCTGTGCTCATTCTTAAAGTCGGTCTCCCCTTCTATGCAACACAGTAGAAAATAATTCCTTTCCTTCTTTCCTTTTCTTTTCTTTTTTTGTTTTGTTTTGTATTGTTTTTGGAACATTGTAAGAATCTGATGAAGTAACTGAATAAAAAATATTTTCTATACTAAGGAACAATATACACAATAAACTAAATATTACTATGGTTCTGATTACATCTGATTTAGTCTCAAAATGTAGGACTTTTGTTTTCTTTAGAGAAAATTAAATTTTATACCAATTTATGAATTGTTGATCATAGTGAGTCATGCTTAGAGCATGTTTTAACTCAAAAATTTCCTAAAAAAAGGAAACCCTGGAAGAGAACTTAGTGGGAAAAATGGAAGAGAGTTTACCCTTCATAAAAATAACTGACTCCCTTGAAATAAGATGAACAGAGGTTGATTACACAATTCTCTTGAGAAGGAACAGAAATAGAAAGGTGATGGGTAAGAAGTCCTTCACCATCATTGCCAGACACAGATGAAACAGTTCTGGTGTCATGCAATTGTCAAAAAAAAGGTAATATATATTTCCTAAAAATATCTAATAGCTGTTTTTAAACCAAACTGAATAATGCTGTTCAGGCTCAGAAGACTATTTGAAGTCAGTACCAAGAAAATCTGCTTCTTACTAGCACTGATCTTCATACTGTGCTCAGAAGCAACATTTTTTAATATAAAAAGTAGACTTCAGTTGTTAAATCTGAGTTAGGGGAGTTTCCAGTTTACACAGAAAGTTGCTGTTATAGTACTTCCAGTTCCTCCTAGTTCTCAAAGGCTTATTAAAATAAAAAAATATAAAAAACCTAAATTCCTCTTTTTCTCTCCTTGTCTGTCATTCTTTTAGTTCAAGCCGTGGTTCATTTGCCTCAGCCTTTATTTTATGAGGCTCTAAAAATTAAAACATTTTTAGCAAAATAATTGCTGACTGCATTACATCTGGAAACAATTAATAAAATATAAATACCCAAAGTATTAAACCAAGATGTGATACCAGCGTGGGGAAGCAGAATAGGCCACCCCAAAATGTGCCACTTTGGCCTCTGGATTATTTTGAACAGAAAACAATCAAGGCCCAGCAGACTCAAGAAAAACTTATACCTCTCCCTTAACTACCTAAAAAAATTTTGATAGGGACCTGCCCCAGAAGAAGAGCTATTCCCAGAAATAACTTTTGATGTGGCAGGGCAGACAGCTAATTACCAGGCATCTGCTCTTCTTATCCGGCTGTGAATCACCCTCTCCCCACTGAAGCCCCAGGCTCATATCCCACTCCTTAGCTCAGGATGGTATATAAGCCTCAACTAACTGACTTGTCCTTGAGTGTCTTATATTTAGGTCTCTAGCATGTACAAAATTCGATTTGTTTTTCTCCTGTGAATCCATCTTCTGTCAATTTACCCATTAGACCAGCTAAAGAACCTAGAAAAGAAAATAAGGGAACATTTCTTTTCCCTTACACTAGTCTTTCATAATCAGACCAAGATGAGAAATTATACTTTCACAATACCCACGATTTGGTACTGAATCATTAAACAATGTATGAAGATTTTTCTGGATGATATCAGTTTCTGAAAGAATGATCTTCTGAAAGAATTCATAGATCAAGAATTTCAGGATTCTTAAAGTGAACAGATTTTTAAATAAAAAGCAAACATATGCAAATACAAATCCTGTAAGTCTATACAGAGGGTTCATAGCCAAGTAACCACTGACCTCCCCCAACACACACACACACACACACACACACACACTCCCTTTACCCCTACACTACTTGATTGTATGGCCTTTTCCACAGATGCTTCTGCAATCACTTCAGCCATGAAGTCTCTGTCTCCACCTAATAACTAAGTTTTGATAACAGATGATCTCAGTCTCATAGAATGAGTTTGTCCCTGCACCATTAATTTAAAATAACAGTGAATAGTCAAGGGGTACATAAGAACAAAACAACTTTCTTCTAGACAAGGGTCAGCATTAGCGTGACACTCAACTTGAACCACATTCAAGACTAAAAAAAAAAGCTGAGTGTCTGAGAAATTATGGTAACACTGCATATTATAAATAATTAGGCCTGATGAGATATGCCAATTATCTTTCTAAAATTAAAATTAATTTTTAATTCCCATTTACTTCATATGGGAGTTTTAAAAATTCACAGATGGTATAGCAACGTAGGGAAAAGGAACCACAACAACTGGGGATCACTTATTAACAATAATTTTTCTTGTTAGGAGGGCAAAGAAACAAAATCAAAGTTCTGAATTCATCTTGATGCATACGGCTTTAAATCGGCCTGCATTATTGTTCCAGAAGCAACTCACTTAAAATTAAGTAGAATTATTTTGAAGACACATTTTGAAAAAATAAAGCTATATATTCTTAACTCTCTTTCCCCTATTTTAATATTTGCTTACTACCTCCCAGTCACCTATATACATGCATATTTTGCAAACATGGTATATCTAATATTTAGTACTGATACTTTATTATTCTAAATGCTGTATTTCTACATTATAATTGTAGTCATTTTGCAGTAGTCAAGAAAATTGTTTTGTATTAATAGAAATTTAGGTGGTTGCTTTTTCTACCATAGATGGTATTAAATGAGCATCTTTATGTATAAAGCCTTCACTTCTATTAAATTATTCTCTTTGGCAGATTTCCCAGTAATTAACCAGAGGTACATCATCTCCCTGGATGCATCCATAACAGACTATTTTTAAAAATCAAACATACAAATTTAGTATGATAAATCCACTAGTTATGAGATAAATCCTTTTTAAAAATCTACATATACTCATTTAAATGAGAAGCATATTAGATAAACTGATAAAGCACTGATTATATCATGTTTCTAAGTAATTCACAATAAGGATGCTTTAATTTGACTTTTTAACAAAAGGGCTTAGACACAATGAATTTTGAAATATTTGGTCTTAAAAAGTCAAAACTACCAAGTCCAAAATGTACCGATTCTTATATTGCAAAAAATAAGCTCCCAGTTGGTTGTTTTGATCCTAAAGTTCTTTTTCCCATGGAAATAACATTATAAAATTCTGTTAAAAATCCCAGGCCAATTCATAACATAGCTAAAACAAAATTAATAGCAGCCCAGAATTCCAAACCCACTTAATACCCTGGAACTTCAACCTGAGAAGCTGTGAGCCTCATGGGAGGTATAAAGAATATGAAAGGAGAGCTGGATACAAGCTCTCATACCTCTCCTCCTCTCCTGTGGAAAGGGGGAGGAACGTGGGTTACAGGGGAAGGATGTGCTGGGAGCATAGCCTATCACAGGGATGGGTCAGTCAAAAAAAGACAGGAAGAGGTGAACCTCACAATACTGGCCTTTAGACACACTGTTTTGTTAAGACCTACAGTTTTTACGTACCAACTTCTTGGGAAGTATTTTGTCATTTTGTCAATACATCAACAAAGTCAAAATGAATGAAATGCAGAAAGGGCCACCAGGGCCTGCAGCACTCTGATTAATTCAAGCCAGCCTGCTCCAGGATGACAACTGAAATGCATGCTCGTGCCTTGGCCTACTTTTTCACAACATGGCTTCTATGCCTTTCCTGTCAAACCTGTAGAGTGGATGGGTTACCCTAATCTCAAATGTCTCCCTTTAAATAGTGTGCTTTAATTCATTCATATTGTAGTACCCATACTCTCTTGATTTGTGCAGAATAAAGAAGAGATGACCCCTACCTTTTAGGCACTCCTAATCAGTAAGAAAAAAATAGGAACATTAACAATCATAAGACACAATATGGCAACAAAACCTAAAGTACAAACTGTTACAGAATTCCAACGGAGAGATGGAGAAAAATTGGAGATTTAAAAAATATTTTCCTGCTCCAATTCAACCTTTAAAATGGGATCCAATATGTAGTTACATGGGTATACACAGACATGAAAATTAAGGAAAAGAAACTACAGGTCTTACCAGCCTTGTTTTAAATGCTTCCGACATCAAGAGGGCATTTACCATGGGTCTTGAGATGGGGAAGCGCTTTATTAGGCAGCAAAGGGGAAATGAGTTTTAGGTTGAGGACGAGGTATGAAGAAAGACTTGAAGGCAGGGAAGTACATGGAATGCAAGAGAAAAATAGGTTTTACAATTTGTTTTTTTTCTTAGATTATGAATAAGGAAACTCAGAAATAGCTTAGAAAATACCAGTTGAGGCTCCATGGTGAAGGACCTTGACTGACAGTCCCTCAAGGCAGCATTTAATTCCACAACTAAAAGCCCTTCAAAGTTCCCAAGCAAATTACACTTTATTAAATGTTTATATGAAAGTGGTTTATTACTAGATGGCAGAGGAAGACAGGGGGCTACAGCATCAATTTTTTCTATTATTACAAAAGTTGAGGCAAGAAGCAATAAGAGTCTGCATTAAAACAAAGAGCATTCAAAAACAAGAGATTCCCAGATTTAGCAATGGACTAGATATCTGAGAAGTGTTGCTAAAAAGGACACAAAGATAACTCTGAAAGTTTGATTCTAGAAGGAAGAAAAATAATGGTATTAGTAAGACACTGAGACCAGGAAAAAGCAGCTTAGACTGAAGAAAGATACAACGAGCTGAATCGTCAGTCAAAGCTATTAGTCCTGGGAGGCTGGAATTCAGCTGCTTCCCACTAGGTGAGTTATGCTTATTGATTATGTTTGTCCTCAGACTATTTTTTGCTGATTGTACTTCATATCGTGGTTACAAAATGTATTATGTTTTACACGAACCAATAAAAGTATGAAAAGTCAAAGGATATATGAGTCCATGAAAACTTAGTTGAACGGTTTGGAAAGTTTTTTATAAAGGTAAATGAAATAGCCATTCAGTTAGATATGGGTAAGATGATATTTAATGACTGGTGGGAAAACTGAAAGATTTTGCATTCAGAACACTTCCTAAGCAATCTCGCTCCACTGTAAAGGAATCAAAATTAAAGATCACTGGCACATTATGGGCATGATTTATGCCAAGAGGGACAACACTGAGCTCCAATTCAGATCTATCCACAAAGGCCTTAGTGCTATATGAAATGAATGGCAAATAAATGTAAGCTTACGTTAAGGGCAAATTAAATGGTAGGGACTCCGGGCTCCAGCTGTGATGACGTCACAGGTATTGGATTCCTCTCCCAGCATAAGCAAAAATAGAAGTGGATGAACTACATGAAGCAATTGCTTTCAGACACTGGAAAACTGACAGAACAAAGCTCTCTGATCTTAGAAAAGAAACACACTAGGTGAGCCCCACATACCTGTCTGAGAGTCCTTTCCAAGCCACTGCACAGGTAACTGGAACCCAAACAGAGGGTAGTGGCTTCACAAGAGAGAATATCTGTAACATTTCCCCTACTCTCCCATGTTATAAGCTTGGTTTCAAGGTACCCCTGGTACCTTAATAATGTATGAGGATTTTTTTTTTTTTTTTTTTTTTTTGAGAAAGAGAGAGAGCATGCGAGCGGCGGGGGAAGGCAAAGGGAGAGAGGGGGAGGGAGAATCTCAAGCAGGCTCCACACCCAGCACAGAGCCTGATGCAGGCCTTGATCTCACGACCCTGACATCATGACCTGAGCCGAAATCAAGAGTAGGATGCTTAGCTAACTGAGCCACCCAGGCGCCCCAATGTATGAAGATCTTTAAGAAAATAAAATGTCCTAGTTGATGGCCCCACCAATGATACTATAACTATTAACACAGGCCGCCATAGCAAAATATCTGTCAAACCAGCTTAATTTTAAACTTTATGAAACTCACAAATGAGACCAGAATTTAAGATGTGAAGGTTGAGCCTTACCTTTTTGTAATATTTATTAAAGTGTGAAATTATACGACTATTCCCCCTTTAGATTTCCTGAATTACACATAGCGCTTCCTCAAATTATCCACCCAATAAGGATACAGCCTCGCTTTCATGAGATGTTTGTGTATAATCTCTCCATCATCTGGGATCTTAATATTAACAGTCGATGATAACAGGTCCCATTATTTTGCTTCAATCAATGGCCACATTCTCATTAGACCCTTCATGGGCAAATAGCTTTTATACAGGGATATACTCATAGCAGGTGCTTCTCCAGAAATGAGACTGTCTTGACTGATGCTTTCAACCCACTATTTACCCACGTAAACCTCTCAAGTCAAGTAACCAGGGCAGAACAAATAACCCCTCAGAAACAACTCACCAGGTGCTGACTCCACTCTAGGATGGAATTTTCAAGTGTTCGATTGAAATTTACTTTCTGATTCATGCTTTATATTTGCTGAGCAATCAAATTTACAAAAAGATTTGTGAAGTTTTTCACAAGATCCATGAATTTTTGAAGTGAGCACAAATAACTTTACAGTTAATGAGCAATAGCTCAGTTAAGAGAGAACAAATTAAACAGAAGAAAAATATGCTTACAACAAGCCAATGGGAGTTAGTTTCCCTGGGCCACCTTTCTTATCTTTAATTTTTATTAAAGGTAATAAGCCAAGGGGCGCCTGGGTGGCTCAGTCATTGGGTGTCTGCCTTCGGCTCGGGTCATGATTCCGGGGTCCTGGGATCGAGCCTCGCATTGGGCTCCCTGCTCAGCAGGAAGCCTGCTTCTCCCTCTCCCACTCCCCTTGCTTGTGTTCCCTCTCTCGCTGTGTCTCTCTCTGTCAAATAAATAAATAAAAATGTTTTTAAAAAAATAAAAATGAAAAATAAAGGTAATAAGCCAAAACTATAATAAGTCTACTATAAGGCTTTAGCTAAAAAGCAAAATCCAATTAACGTATGAAAAATATAGCAAATAGGAAAAAGTAATAGGCTGATCATTGCGTTCATTTTACTGGAAGGCTGCTGTCAGGCAGAGGTGTAATAATTTGAACTTCAGAGTGTATGTAGGGACTAAAGAAGGATGAAATGCAAGCTTACACTTGAGCTAGGTGAAGTTTATATCCTTTGTAGAAATTTCTTCTCCCACACACTAAAGAATATTCTTAAGTACTGAAAATATCTGAACAACCATAATAATCCATACATAGTAATACTGAATATTCTTTTTCCTGCTGGCAAAAAAAAAAAAAAAAAGCACAGCAAATACTAATAAAGAAGTTGGTTTTAAAAAGCTATTATTTAATTCTTGATACAGCTAGTAAAATCCTGAGAGTTCTGAGGTCACTGGAATTCCATCTATTGTGCCTCAGAACTATTAACCAGTATTTTTTCCAATTAGCAGAGATTTCTTTTTCTGGAGGTATAACTGACATGTAATAAAATGCACAGATTTCAAGGTGTTGTTCAGTGAGTTGTGATAGATGTATTCCCCTACATAACCATATCCCAACCAAACTTTGGAACAATTCCATCAACCCAGTGTATATTCCTGTGTCTTCTTCCAGTCAGTTGCTCCCTGGAGGCACCAAGTGTTCTGATTTTTATCAGTATGGATTAGTTGGGTCTATCCTAGACCTCCATATAAGTAAAATCACAGAGAATATACTCTATGTCCCTTCCTTGCTCAACACGTCTTACAGATCCCCATTCATGCTGTTGCACATATCACTAGTTGATTTCTTTTTTGAAGAGTACTGTTCTGTTTGATGAATATACCAAAATCTGTTGATCCATTTACATGTTAATGGACATTTGAATTTTTCCCAGTTTGGGGCTATTATGAATAATGGTATTATGAAATAGTTATGGAAGTTTTGTGAACAAATGTCTTAATTTCTTTTGGATAAATACCCAATAATAAAATTTATCAAATCACAGTATAGATGTGTGTATATATAACCTTTTAAAGAAACTACTGAACAGCTGTGCAAAGTGGATGTACAATTTTACATTTGCTCCAACAATGTATGAAAGTTCCAACTGTTCCACATCTTCACCACCACTTTTTAATTCTAGCTAAGCTAGTGGAGATGAAGTGGTGTCTCCAGCTTTCAGGATGAGATTACCATTATTCAAACCAGTCTTCTTAGGCAAAAACATTAACCAGTTGAATTATATTAGGGAACTTTATATACATATCACAAATGAGCATTGTATGTATACACTGTACATACCCAATATAAAATCAAGATGTTTTATAATCATATCCATACATAAAACTATATACATATTCATACATAAAACTATAAAACCAGTGAGTATGCATTGATTTTACATTATGAAATCAATGCATATTATTGCTAGAAACATAAAGATATGATGAAAAAGGAAACACCTGAATCTCAAGAACAGAGTTTACTATCATGCTATATTTCTATCCCTATTTTTTTTCCTCAGACCATTGTTTAAAAAAAAATCATACTAGTCAGTTTGATGTCCTGCCCTTTTCAATTACACTTGAATCTTGATTCCCCCATTTCTCTAAACATTTGAAAAAATAAAGTTAGAAATATGTGTACCATTTCATCATGTAAATATATCAGAATTTATCAAAATATCCCCTATTGTTGGATATTTAGGTTATGTTTAATATTTAGTAATTATAACAAAGCCCTAGCACACATTGAAACTATTATCTCTGGCTGCAAATGAACATCTTTGCAAAATTTAATTTCAGAGTCAGCATTTAACTCATGTTACTGATTAATCAAGTGCCACTGATATCACACCAACTTTTTCATTATCATCACTAGTTTAGATACATTTTAAAAATAACTTGATGTCCTGGTATGTGGAGTTCAAGTTTAAATAAAATCCAATATAGGTTTAAATTTTTAAAATATGTTTCTCAAAGGCACATTTTTACTCTCAAACAATACAGGATTCACTAGAACTTTTAACCTGAAATAGCCCACTACATGTTTTCTGATTTTATTTCTGACTAGAATTACTAAAATTAAAACACTCAGAATGTAGTATGGTCTTACTTTTGAAAAAATGACAAGTCCTCCTTTAATAATAATGAAAGCAAAATTACACCTGTTCAATTTTATTACTAGATTTCAAATCTAATTTTCTGCTTCTATCTGAATAACAAAATCAGATTAGTTTATATATTCTGCCCTAAGAGCTAAAAGACTTCCAACCTATTTTAACAAAGCCTAATGAACTCTACTTTTTTCTGACCAAAAGAGTAAGGTGTGATTTTCAGCACTAAATTTTTATATCTTATGTATCTCTGCTTCCCACAAATGGGAGCTTTAAATGTAAATTAACCAAAACTTCCCAGTTCAAAATGCTTTCAAATATAATTACAACAAAATGCTTTCAAATATAATTACAACAAAAATTCACTTCATTGTAAAGTGAAGTCAGGCACACATATGGGACAAATATTAAAGACACTTTTTTTTTTAGTTTCACTTGAACCAACCACTTTGAAATAAATATTCTAATAACTGCTTAATATCCTAATACCAGAAAATGTTAAGATATGATGGAATATTGAACAGGAAAGAAACAGGAATGGAAAACAGAACCAACTAGGCAAATCAGGATATAAATTTGATTTAAATGAGAAAAAAAGAGAATATAAGCTGACAGGAAGTCAGAGGCACCTAAAGGAACAATTTGAAGAATATGAAACACTGCACGCAAAAAGGTATCTTGTAAAAGTTAAATGCAAATATACTAAATCCTAAATCATTAGTCATCCAATTTTGTGACACAATTTCATCCTAAAACAGACTTTTATGAAGGAAGGGTTTCCTTATTCCTTTAATAGCAAACATTATTATAGCAAATATGTTCCATGTACTTTAAAAAATTCTTAAAAATAAAAAACCTTCGGAAAACATCAGACTACTCAGGAGATCTTTAGGGCTTTAGAAAACCACAACATAATTGTTTACACACACACACACACACACAGATACTTGTCAATGCATCTCCAAAACAGAATTATCTATTTTTTTAAGGGTGAGGAAGTAACAGATCCAAAGAGTAGTACACTACTCTTTCAAGACGTTCGGAAATGAGTAACAAATAAAAATGACTGCTTAAAAGAAAAAAAGTCTTGAGGGGAGGTGGGAAAATTTTGTTCTAAAAAGACAAGATATGAATATCTTTGTGAGCTAACCTGGGGACAGCATAAAGCAAGATAAATGTTTAAGATACAGGTGACGGTGAGGATAGCTGTGGAAAAGACTAACAAAGGAGAAAGAGGAGAACAGCTAAAAGAATTTTAAGACAATGATCACCTTTTTTCCATTTTCATTAAAAGTAGGCATGTTTAAAAAGAGTATAAGTGTATATTTTAATAGTGATGAGATTAGTTTGGTACTAAAAAAGGATATATTTCCACAAGAAGCTCAGTCCTTGAAGCAAGTGTAAATAAATAAACTATTCTGGTTATTGTACACATTTAGAGTGACCACTTTCTTCTTTTGGCACAAATAATTCTTGTAAAGTTTTATGAAATTTCCTCTCTCAAAGAGTTGGTCTTCCACAAAGACAGAAGTGTTGACCATTAGTTTCTAAAACTTAACAGAGCACCTATGATAACATAACTGAATATTCATGATATATATTATATAACAGATATTTATAATACATATATAACAGGTATTTATAATATCCATGGCTAAATCCTAATTTTGCTTCACAAAAATATATAAATTCCTTACCTGGGGCACTCATTCAATATTTAATTGAGGCCCTACTATTTGGCAGGCACTTGATAGGGCACAACAAAGCTAGGGAGCCATGAAATTACATAAATTAAGGACTGGACTCTATCCCGTAGGTAATGAGAATCTCCAAGGCAACTTAATCAGGGCAACGGCATGATTCCAAGTGTAGTTTAAGAGAAACACTGGATGCAGGGAGATGACTTAGGAGCTCATTTAACACACCTGGTGGAGATGAGCACCTTGGAGGTAACAGTTACAAAGATGAAGGCAACATTTCTAATATAGATTCGGCAACCCTTGGTCACAATTAAATATGGGTTTGAGCAAGAAAGAGAAGGCATCAAGGGCGCCTGGAATTCTATTAGTATCTCCAGCTTCTTGATATGTATATGGATGCTCTTCACCACTGGTGAGCAAAGTGAGGCCGCCATTTCTGGAGCAAAATGATACGATAGAGAAAAAGCATGAACTAGGCATTCAATACACGAAAAAGAGTTCTGTCATGGAGTTACCTAACTACAACCCTAGGGAAGTTCTCAACCTCTGTTCCCTTCAGCATGCTTTTCTGGTTGCACAGACCCTCCTGATCGTAGCCGGGGGTGACGCATCTCCCTCCCCTCCTGGGCTGGAAGTCCTCAGCTCTGTCAGCACAACCACCCTTAGTGATATCTTTCACGGTCTGGCCTCCCACTCACTGGTCTAACTTCAGTCCTTCCTCCCTTCTGCAGAGACCCTCTATTCTGGTAACAAGAATTATTTATCCTTCCACAGTCATTTTCAAGGCATCCATGGGTTTGCCTTTGGCCCTTTCTCCCCCAACACTGCCCTTCTCAATGGTCAAATCCATTTTCCATTTTCCTGCTTTCTGTTCCCATCAGAGGGGATAACTGATGGGTAGAAACCAGTCCCATGACTGCCTCACCTTTTACAGAGAGCCATACAATCTGATTGCAGGAAAACCTCTTCAAATGGTCAGTGAGGAAGCCATACCATTTTGTAAATATTTTGTTCAGCACCCCTGATAGAAGACATAGTTGTGTTTTTTTTTTAAAGATTTTATATATTTATCTGACAGTGAGAGAGAGAGAGAATAAGCAGGTGGAGCAGCAGAGGGAGAGGGAGAAGCAGGCTCTCCGCTGATGAGGGAGCCCAATGTGGGGCTCGATCCTAGGACCCTGGGATCATGACCTGAGCCAAAGGCAGACGCTTTACCGAGTGAGCCACCCAGGCACCCCAATGACACAGTTTTAACATTACTTCCTCCATGAAAACTTATCTGAGCTCTCCTCTGCTATCCCTTGATATCACCTTTGCAATTCTATTAGACCACATATTACAGAGCTTCCTATTTGTCTCATGTCAGCCTCCTCATCAACAATGTCAAAAATGCCTAACATTAAGGACCACGATTTTGCTCTAACGTGTATCTGATACACATACGCACACAACATTTAAATATTATTGTGATATTATTACGACATAGCCTTCAGCTTTTAAATGCATCTAAAAGAAGCAATATTAACTCTATGTTCCTTTTATGGTATTTAAATACCATAATGTTCTCCCAAGTGTTTTATATACTTTAATAATATTGGGGGGAGGGGCAAGGCTCTAATCTTAAAACAGCTAGACTCACCCTGCTAAGGGAAATCAAAGGCACAGAAGGGCAGCTTGGAAAAGCAGTTTGATTCATTCACTACACATTTACTGAAAACCACTTTTGGGGCCACAAGATCATAGCATATTTATAAACAGACACCCCCTTCAACACAAGAAATGTTTGAAAATTCAGAGAGGACTTTCTTCTGGAGTAGTTATTAAAAGGGGCAGACCTCTCTAATATATATGTGAGAGACATGAAAGCAAGTCAGATGGTAAGTCATGGGAGTCCTAACCAAACACCAACAAAAGCATCAAAGCAACTCAACTGGAAGGAAAAAGTTCTATGTCAAATGAGCAAAGGCTCCAAGAGAAAAACCACAAACCTTATTAGTATTTCATCAGTACTTGAATAGAAATGCTGTGATCATGAGCTTCCTACAGGGAACAGATTTTCAGGTTACCATTCTCAAGAGAGATGAGATTGGCAGTCCAGGTAAAAAGTTAATACTGACCTGTGATGACCCAGCTAGTAGACAACCGGTGCACACAATCTGATTAAGAACATTCAGGAACTGGAGGAGGCCACATTCCACAGTGCCCCAGTGTGCATACTCAGAGTTCATTCTCTCTGAAAACCTAACACCCAGGCAAAATATCTTTAAAAGTCTTGCTTCCCCCCCCCCCCATAGCACCATTACTGAGGCCACTGAAATCACTAGGACCAGAAAACTCTCATCCTGTGCCTTAAAATTCTCTTCAATAAAGCCAGTAATCCAGCAAAACTGTTACATATACTTAATAGGGGCCAGTATTAATGATACATACTTAAATCAAAAAGTAAAATAAAGGAAGGAAAGAACTGTGGAAATGTTTAAAAGCAGTGATTAATATTCCCATTCAGACGATTTTCTTTTTTTCAGCTCTGTAATTTCACTTTGACAACACTCTTTAAAGTTTTGACCAGGGAAGGAAATCTAAGAAGATCTTTTTTTTTTTTAAAGATTTTATTTATTTTTTAGAGAGCGAGCGAGAGAGAAACAGCATGAGAGAGGAGAGGGTCAGAGGGAGAAGCAGGCTCCCCACCGAGCCAGGAGCCCGATGTGGGACTCGATCCCAGGACCCTGGGATCATGACCTGAGCCGAAGGCAGACGCTTAACCATCTGAGCCACCCAGGCGCCCCTAAGAAGATCTTTTTGTTCGGAGATTTGTAAAGAGCATGAGCAGTGTAGCTTTGCCCTAACGAATAACAGTGATTAGTGTAATTTCATAATTAAAGAGAAGAAAAAAAATCTGATTTTTAATTGAGTTGACACAATCTATCCCCTGAGCTCTAGTGTGAACGAACACTTTCTCGCTTTTCTTTATCTAAACCAGGAGCACCAGGCAGGAGGCAGATTATGTTGGAGAAAGACATCTTTTTTGATTCATAAGAGTTGCTGTACAAAAGAAAACTTTGTCATTTTTTTTTAAAACAGTGTATCCTTTCTCAATCACAAGTTTAACATGAAGCTGATTTAGGAATGACTGTAAACCAAGACTACTGTATGTCTCTCTGAGAGGTTTTTGTTTGTTTGTTTTGTTTTGTTTGTAGTTAGAAAGGTTTATCTGAACTGGTGAGAGCCTCCACCTGTGTGCTGGCAACAGACGTTTTCTTTTCAGGTGTCTACTGCCTTAGCGCAGAGGAAGGGAAAGGATGTTTATAATATTGTGACTTCACATTCTTTGTGGGGTGAATGTATTTTCTCATCTAACCTCCATACTTCTCTCCTTTGCTGCCATGCCCTGCAAAATATATTTACTTTTAAAATCTGGAATAAGTTTCTCTCTCTCTCTCTTTCCCTCTCTCTCTGGTTTGTTTCCATTTTGTTCTTTTCCACATTCTTGACTTACGGAATCCTATGATATTGCAGTCGTACTAAGAATGGTGCCAAAAAGCACATATTCTACTTGCTGAAATAAAATGAAAACTCCTTAGAGAATTATTCATTTGAAAGTGGAAGAAAATGTTGTATCTGCCAAAATCTAGAGTTCCCCAGGTCTCGCCTATCAAACAGTTACCTGCCCAATCTCTAGTTCAATATAAAATTTACCTGCTACACTGAAAGGAAATGCACACAGAAGAAACTTTTGAAGTAAAACAAAACTCTGGGGCGCCTGGGTGGCTCAGTTGGTTAAGCGACTGCCTTCGGCTCAGGTCATGATCCTGGAGTCCTTGGATCGAGTCCCGCATTGGGCTCCCTGCTGAGCTGGGAGTCTGCTTCTCCCTCTGACCCTCCCCCCTCTCATGTGCTCTCTCTCATTCTCTCTCTCTCAAATAAATAAAATCTTTAAAAAAAAAATTTAAAAAAAAAAAACTCTGTGTACCTCAAAAAACTAGCCTATACAACACACACACACACACATACACACACACTCTTAGTCTTTAAGTTGTAAATTGAGAAGAACTTCAAGGCCTTTAGTACAAATTCTTCTTCAACATTAAGATTCCTTCTTCATGTCCTGATTCCCAGCGATGAGGAATTTAAAGGACAGCTGGTTTTATTTCTTGGCAACCAATTACTAGGAGAGTCATCTGGTACTTAGAGCACCAACCCAATCGTCTTATCTCTGCTCTGAGAGAATTTAGAATAAGTCTGTTATCACTCCCAAATGACCACTCTTCAAATATCTGAAGGCCACTATCTTATTCCCACTGACTTCATTGCTCCAAAGTAAATGTGCCATTTCTCTAATTTTTTCTTATTCAGCAGGATTTTTACTTAAAAAAAAAAATTGCTACACAAAAGCAACCATGTTGTGTCTGACGAAGGCTGTGAGTCTACTGTGGCAGCCCATCCCCGCAGAGGCTTCTCATAGCACAGCAGAGACTCAGATGCCCCAGAACATTCCTCAGAGCGCTCGAGACCCATCACCAAGCACATCTGCCCTCTGCTGCTACAATCACGAGTTCTCTCTAAAGGATGACAACCGTGCCTGCAAACAGCGTGACCTGACCAGGGAGGAGCAAGGGTCTGCTGACAACCCCCTCTTCCTAAAGCTAAGTGGGGCCAGCTTCATTAGTGGCCCCATCACACTGCTCAGTCACTTGAAATTGTCACTGTGGTGACAAGTCATTCTCTTTCCACATTTATGTGATTGACGTTTCGACCCCAATGTAGGATTTCATAGTTACCTACATCAAATTCAGACCATCTCAAAAGTACACAAAGGAAATTAACTGGGAAGATGCTTTAAAGAAATTTTTGTGTACACATTGCTGGGGTTTGTTTATTCAATCACATTGACTCCTCTCATCTCAAGTGTAGAATAACAGAAGAGTAGCTGATGGCTGCAGATAGTAATTTGGAGCATTTTGATCCTTACTGAAAAACAAACTTTGTTACTATGTAATTTTCTGTTAGTTGCTTGATCATTATTCTGGCTATTTTTTCACTTGATAAGAACAGTCTGCTGGGTCGTAGGGTAGCTCTATTTTCAACTTTTTGAGGAACCTCCATACTGTTTTCCACAGTGGCTGCACCAGCTTGCATTCCCACCAACAGTGTGTGAGGGTTCCCCTTTCTCCGCATCCTCGCCAACAATTACTGTTTCTTGTGTCTTTGATTTTAGCAATTCTGACAGGTGTTTGGTGATATCTCATTGCAGTTTTGATTTGCATTTCCTTGATGATGAGTGATTTATAGCAGCATTATTTACAATAGTCAAATTTTAGAAGCAGCCCCAGTGTCCATTGATAGGTGGATAGATAAAGAAGATGTGGTATGTATTCATATGATATGATATGACATACGGTGTGCGTATCATAAGATGTGGTATGTATATGCAAACAATAGAATAATATTCAGCCATAAAAAGGAATGAAATCTTGCCATTTGTAACAACATGGATAGAGCTAGAGAGTATAATGCTAAGTGAAATAAGTCAGAGAAAGACAAATACCATATGATTTCACTCATACATGGAATTTAAGAAGCAAAACAAACGAGCAAGGAAAAAAGAGAGAGAGAGAGAGACAAGCCAATGAAAAGACTCTTAACTACTGAGAACAAACTAATGGCTACCAGAGGGGAGGCGGGTGGGGGGATGGGTGAAATGGGTGATAGGGATTAAGGAGGGCACCTGTCCTGATGAGCACTGGGTGATGTATGGAAGTGCCAAATCATTATATTGTACACTTGAAATTAATATAACACTGTAAGTTAACTAGACTGAAATTTAAAAAAAAAAAGAATAGTTGGCACAATTGGAACCTTGTTTTTTTTACCTTTCAGACACATTAATACTGAAATTGCCAAAAAAAACTTGGCAGACTTGTAAAAAGATTATTTTTCTATGTATTTTTAATCAAATATAAAAATATGCATAAGGTGATATGCCTAACACATAAATATTGATTGTAATGTAATTGATGCTGTAGAATAACTGCTCATTCTTTGATCATGAGAAAAATAAACAAACAGAAAGTACAGGATTGCTTTTGCCTAATTACCTACCTGCCTTCTAGAACTGTGCTGTGCTCTGGGCTAGAAAGTACACAATTCGGGCCAGATTGTACTTTCAAAAACATTTCCCCTTTTAGCTATTGATGTATCATAGATATTAGAACAACACTGAGCTTTTAAATAATCTGCTGATATCATCTATTTTTCAGGAGAGAAGGGAGGCTCCTCCCTCAGTACTCATGACTAAGGCTATCTGTATGGAAACAGGCTCAGGGTTGCTTAGGAATTCATTGGCTCCTGGCTGTTTATTTCCCATTCTACTTGAAGTGGTAACCTTCAGTCTGCTTGAGATACCATCATTCATCTTCAGAGCCATGGAGTGTCATGCTACATAAGAAGAGGCTATTTTTTTTTAAGATTTTTTATTTATTTATTTGAGAGAGAGAGAATGAGAGACATAGAGCATGAGAGGGAGGAGGGTCAGAGGGAGAAGCAGACTCCCTGCCGAGCAGGGAGCCCGATGCGGGACTCAATCCAGGGACTCCAGGATCATGACCTGAGCCGAAGGCAGTCGCTTAACCAACTGAGCCACCCAGGCGCCCTAAAAAGAGGCTATTTTTTGAAACACCTTTAACAGATTCCTATCAAGTAAAGGAAGAGCCAAGGTAACGGTTGCATGTCTAACAGAAAATTAGAACATTCATGTACTTCAAGAGTCTCCCTGGCAGTTTTTTTAATGTGGCTTTAAAAAAAAATGATCAGGTTTTCTTTTGTTTTTTCAAAATACTAAAGTAATATATGTTCATTGTAACAAGGTAAATAATTCAGAGCCGTATAAACTTCCATTGCCTTCCCCCTTCTCGTTCCAACCTATGCTCTTGAGGATGACCCATTTTAAAGCCTGATGTGTATCACTCCATGTTTTACTATGATTTTTATATAATCCTAAACACATATATACATAACACATTCTGGTTTTGTAACACAACCTATTACAGATCTGATACTGTTCGGCAATTTGCTTTTTAACTTAACATTATTATCACTGACATCTTTCAAAGCCAATATACAGTTTGACCACATTGTTTTGAATGGCTGCATAGTATTTCATTGTGTTAACATAAAATAATTTATATAGCCATTCCCCTGTTGAAGAAAAAGTAAAGTCTTTGCTGAATATTTGTTACTACAATGTTAGAGTTAACATACTATACATATTTCTGTATATACTATTTATTTCTGTAGGATAGGTACCTACATGTGGGTATCTATCAAAGATGCAAATTCTTAATTTTTAAAAAATGTTGCCTACTTACTCCCCCAAGAGACAGAGCCAACAGTATTAGTGTGTGACCTTTCCCCAACAACTTTGAGAATACTGGATATGGATATTATCAATGTTTCTAAATATTGTCAAGCTAGTGGATTTAAAATATCATGTTTTATTGTTTTAATCTCCACTTCTGTGGGACTAGTTTAAATATTCAGCTGCTGTTTTGTTGTAGTCCTTATTAAAAGTTATATTCATCACTTGTCAAGGGACAACGAGCTTTTTCTACATTCCTTTTTTAAATCCTGAAGGGCACAGACCTTTATACTGTTTGCTTTGTAAATGCCCCATGAGACTACAGTTGTTAACTTGCCTACTAGAAGACTTAACCTTGCAATTCTATTATTTGAATTAAATGAAGGATGTTATCCAAATCAAACTACAGGATTCTAATTTTTAATCATCTCACCTAAGTTCAATCATAACAATCAAAAGAGGTTTTGTCAACCCTCTACCCTAGCTATCACAGCCAAATTACCAAACCATTAAAAACCAAGGAAGCAACCAAAATCTATACAGATTATCAGTAAAGGGTAACATGGTAAGAGGGCAGCTAAGGGGCACCTTTGAATTAGGAGACGGGAAGGCTTATCTGAGGTGGTAATAATTAAGAGCACAGTGTCAAGAAAGAACCAGGTGTGTGCAGCTTAAGAAGAAGAGGGAATAAGGAGGCATGGTCAAGAAACAGATGGGCCAACCGATCTAGGAAATAGTAAGGTGGGAGAGAACAGCAGGATATAGTAGGATGGATTGTACAGATAGAAAGTGAAGTTGATTTGGGGATAGGAGGTAGGAGTCAAGAGTCTTGCTCCCACCTGTGAAGTATGAGGCCCATTACATATCCAAGTATGGATGAGGATAAGCAACTCCAGACGTGACTCCAGAGTCAAGGAAGGGGCCAGGGCTGACAATACAGATTTAGGAGACACTGGCATCAAGATGCCACTGAAAGCCACTGGACTCCCTAAGATCACATAGAGGTCATCCAGAGAAGTGAAAACATCAGAGAGTGCATACACTGAGATACAACATCACAGTTAAGCACCAAATGTTCTTCAAAAATACAGTTAATCAAAATTACACTATGTTGTAAAGGCAGGACTTTGAACATTAGATATGTCTGAAGTTTTGATATGCATTATTTTAGGGAATCTTATACCGAGTTGTAAGGCAAAAATTTTATATTAAAATACCAATAATAATCCCCAAAGCATTTTTTTGAGTTTAGATACTCATGGGTGAAGTGGCAGCATTCTGAGTGAATCATGATTACAGATACATAGATACAAAGTGTTCTGGGTTCATGTGTAAACACAGATTACTATCTGTCAGAAAGCCTTACATGATGCACATAAAGTACTGGGTAATGGAAGGAATTTTTTTTAAAAGATTTCTTATGTGAGACAGTAACTTAAAAACAAACTTAAGGACTTTGATTCCCATGACTTTGAGAATGAGTCCCTTCCTTAAATTCTGCAACCTAGGTGCTTCCCTGGCCCCACCCTAGTCCTAGCCAGCTGACTCCTTTTGATTAGTCTGAGAACATGTGTTTCATTTCATTGATTCAAGTGATTAAATAATGAACGTGCATATGTCAATTAAAATATTAACATCAAAAATAAGAAGTCTCAACTTAAGGTCTGAAAAAGCCTTGAAAATTGACAAAGGCCATGACCTAACAAAAACGAAAGTAAATAGACCTCGACTAAAATTTTAATCTCATAATTTATTTTACATCATGTAATTGGTTCTTTGAGGGTCACTTTTCAAAGTTAAGAAAAAATCCAATACTGTAACCAAGTAAGTCCAATGTATATTGAATTTTCAGTTCTCTTCACAAGTTTCTTTCCTCTTTTGGCAATGAAAGTAAGAGAAAGAGTGGCTTTATCATGAAATTGAAACAAATACACAAAAAAACTTCAAAGATCAGTTTTGTTTTGAAGCCATTAAGCAAGTGCCAGGAATTCTCCAAGTTAATAGCTGAAACTCTTAAAATACCTGCTGGCTTGGAAAATCATATTTATATAGTAAATAGGAGTTGAATTTCTTAATCTATGAATAAACAATTTTAGCAGATAATCTATTTTCATGATTCATTAAATGTATTATTTTTAACATACAGATATATTATAAATATGGAACGCAGAATATCTTGATTAAACCCAAAGTAATAAATACATAAGACTACATGAGTAACGATTTTATTCTAAAAACAAATATAGTATACTGAATGAATACAGCAATTTTAAAAAAAAAGAGTAAAACAAAACGGACTTAAGAGAAATGCAGTTTGCTCAGGCACAAAATCAGATAATGGAGAAACAGTTTACTTTCAAATATCATTCACATTCCTCAGGTTGATTGGCTCATTCATATCATTAACTGTTTATAGAAAATTTAGCTTGCAACAACAGCTAAAAGGATCTGGTTTCAAAGTTCAGAAAAAAATTGTAATTACAAAGATTTGATATTTTTATTCCAAAAATGCTATAATTAAAATTAAATTTTTCATGTCATTTTAATCCAACTAAATAAATTTCATGGTCTAAAAACTTAATTTCAAATTTCCTGTCTCATACTGCAACATGGTAAGAAAATCAGGATAAATACACACAACGAAGTCTATACCTTCCGTAAATAACTATATGAAAACTTGAAAAGAGAATCGAGTGCTGTATATTTATTCAATAGCCGAAGAAAGAGCTAGCACATTTTTAATGTCAGATACGTAGCTATCTCATCATTCAATATGGGCTAGATAAATAAATAAAACTAACAGAAATGCAGCAAAGATTAAAGAAATACACTCATCAGAAAACAGAACAATGATCAAAGTAAGAGTATTCACATAGAAGTCAGAGAGGCCATGGACAGTAAAAGCCTATAAGGACAATAACAGAAAAAGAAAAAGACAAGTAATAAAGTTGACTTAAATCAGTTAGCACAGTTATACTAAAGACAACGCGATAATTATTAAATTCAGGGTTTAAAAGACAAAGAGTCTTACTTACCTGAAAGAGGAACATACACAATACATAAAGCAAGTAAGAACAAAAGAGAACTTGGCTTCCATTTCCAATGACAGTTCCACATTTGATCTGAGTGAAACATCCTGCAATGGAAGAAAGCAACCATCAGGACACTCAGTATTCAGTAAGGCATTAGGACAATCATAGTCCAAGTGTAGGTTTTCAGCAGAGATTGGAAAATAGAAATTGTTTTCAATCTTGCTTCCAAATAAAGAAGGAACTTTAACGATGATAAACCAAATCAGCTCTTTTAGGCTAATGAGGCAAAAGAAAAAAAATCCATGCATGTCATTTGCCATTTGGTGGCACCTTCCTTATCAGAGAATATACATAACAGGTGATTTCCCAATGAAGATGGGGAAACATTCAGATAATTCAAGTTCATTTATTAAAAAATAAAGCTATTTCAGTTTCAACCTTCAGCATCACCAGTCACATGACCATCTGGGTGGCAAGAGGATTTTATACCAACCTCTCCTATAATCTTCCAAAATTTATTTTTTTTAAAGAATTTTATTTATTTATTTAAGAGAGAGAGAATGAGAAAGAGAGTATGGGGGGGGGGGTCAGAAGGAGAAGCAGACTCCCCACCGAGTCTTATGTGGGACTCGATCCCAGGACTCCAGGATCATGACCTGGGCCAAAGGCAGTCACTTAACCAACTGAGCCACCCAAGCACCTGATAATCTTCCAAAAATTTAGACTTTAAGGAAATGTTGTCATTTTATAACATCTGCTGCTTTACAAATGGAAATATTTAAAATAAAAATAAATTGTCCAATTGTCTTCTTTCCCCTAAAACAAAGCAATGAAGCACTAACATTCAAAAAGAATAACTTCTTTATATATAACAATAGCTATCAATGTTTTTGAATGACTAGCAAACACCACGTATTATAGAACTAGTAAATGACATTAGAGGGAGGGTCGATGCTTTGAAAATTCTCAATTATTTGTCTATACAGTGGTCTCATCTTTAAACTCAAAATTGTACCTAATAATAATTTAGACAGGAACATCCATATTATCTTGGCATCCAACAGTGGTATGATACCTTGCATTGACTCAACCCCATCACAAGAGGTAAGCCTGTGAATGGGGCAGCAAGTATAAATGTCAGTCACCGTAAGGGCCATAAATGGATTGGTGAGCATGAGAGCCATCAGGCAGGAAGATGGTTAAGTAGCAATAAGAAATCTCCAGATCTTAAAATCTCCAAAGGGAGTTACCATGGTTCCAGGTGATAATTGAGAGTCTTTTTATTTCTAAAAAGAGAAACAACCAATGAGATACTGTAGGATCACAGTAATACCTTCTGTGTAATGCCTGAAGGTTGCTTATCTGGAATAAATATGTAATACCAAACACAAAACCAGAAAAGTAGGAGAGGGAATACTCAAGTCAGCAAAAATAGACATCAAATGATTCCTCCACTTGCCTCAAGCCTTCATTTCCAATCCATCCTTTACTGTTAGAGACCACCTAAGCAGCAAAGAGAACAAGCTCTAGAGTCAGACAGACCAAGGTTTGCTACTTGTAAGCTATGCAACCCTTGGGAAATTTACTTGACCACCCTGCACCTCCTATTTCTCACCTGTAAAATAGAAATGGCAGTAGAACCTAAACCACAGAGTTGCTGGATGACTAAATCAGATCATGTCTTTTAAGGACAGTGCCTGACACTCAGCACTCAACAAACATTAGCTATTATTATTGCTACTACCATCCCGGGCATTCTAATAGAAGTATGGTTATTCTGTCCATACTAAAATCAAAAGAAAAGGCTTAAACAAGAACAGACAATAGGATGTCATAAACCAACACCAGTCAATTGACTTTGTGACTACTTCTGGATCACCTGGGAACAGAAATGGAATGGATTATTCATGTCTGCCATGAATACAGAAATTTTGAGTAATGTCTGATATCCATGCCATGTTTTTATATTCATCCAACTAGAAGTTCTAGCATCACACAGATCCTAATGGAAATTCTAAAGTAAGCAAAGCTTAAGATCTGAAGAGTAATTTTCTGTATGGAGGGCATGTTTTAAAATACATCCATCCAAAACAGTTGAAATTTAAAGCAACGTTACTACTTATGAGAAGCAATATGCCACAGTACATCATCATCATAATATAATAATAATGGATGTGAAGTCTGGAATAGCAGAATTACAACCTGGTGCCTCTATTTACTGTGTGACTTTAAAGGCAAGTCCTTAAAACGTTGGACTATTTCCTCTTCTGTAAATAGGATATCATCCATCAAAAAGATAAGAGATAATATTGCATGGCACTTGGTAAGGGCTTTAAAAATGGTAGACCATAGGGGCACCTGGGTGGTTCAGTTGGTTAAGCATCTGCTTTTGGCTCAGATCATGATCCCAGGGTCTGGGATGGAGCCCCACATCAGGCTCTCTGCTCAGATGGGAGCCTGCTTCTTCCTCTCCCTCGGCTCCTCCCCCTGCTCATGCTCTCACTCTCTCTCTCAAATAAATAAATAAAATCTTAAAAAAAAAAAAAAAAGAAAGGGTAGACGATAGACTTCTGTTACATGGAAAGTTCACTCATTTGGAAGAATGGGTCCATTTCCCACTGATGTTGGATGAATGAGGTGTTTCCAATTCATGCCATGGATGAATGAGTATGCTTCTAAAAAAAAAAAAAAAAACACACACAATTATATATTCAAAGAAGTTTAGAGCTGGGAAGACCAAAGATGAAGTCTAACCTTATATTACAGAGGAGGAAGCTGAGGACCAGGGAAATAAAGGAGCAGAGCAATCAAGACTGGCTGCCTGTTGTACCATTAACAGTCAGGAGTGTCAGCCCAAGAGAACTCCCAGCTTCTCAATCTTTGTGGCACGTGACAGTTTTCCTTTATCTATATGTAAATAATGGTCCCCTCTTAGATTTATGTGGTCCCTCAACAATCCTCAAGGAATCATGTTTGTTAGCTTGGCAACATTCAATTCTATTTATTTCATCACGCAACTTTCTTTTGCTACAACAGGTTCTGACAGTTAGGGATTCCAGACTCAATCCTGAAGCTGTTTTACAAAAGCTGCCTGCAATCCTTTCAGACAAGAGCTGCAAATGATGATCCAGTGCTTTGTGCATTCGAGATCTCAAGACTCCATCACTTCGTATTGAAAAGGAACCCAGGACAGGGCAAGCACTTGGAACCAAACTTAAACCCCATGACAAGTCAACTTTCATCCAGTTGACTGTTTACTGAAGAACAGAAACAAATAAATTAAGAATAGAACAGAGGAAGGAAAGCACTGTGTGTCTTCTCAGGGGATCACTTAGCAAAGACACATCCCTGAGATTCAAACAACTTTCTCACAAGAACGGAAAATCCTGAACAGGGTTACTAAGGTTCTAAATGGGAACCATAAAAAACATAATGCAATCTTCTATCACTTAAGTTGTAGCCTCAAAGTTCTGAAGAGAGCAAGAACTTTTTTTTTTTTTAAGTAAAAGAGTCTTACATAGACTTCTATCGCCTGAACAGAATCTAAAAATTATGCAATAAAACCAATCACTGCACAGGCAAAATGTTACAAAGCTAAACTACTTGCCCAAGATCACGTAATCCGTGGTGGCAGTGGCGAAACACCCACTGGGTCACCTGGCTTCCAAGTCACCTGCCTCTAACTGCAAACTTGCTCCCCTTTTCAAATGGCATAGTCTACAAAATACAATATGCTTGAGTCCTATTTCAGGAACTCTAGAACTTAACCGTTCTACAGGAATTTTTTAACACCAGAATGACCCCTTGTAAATGCAACCGAATCCAAACACATCACTAAAATAATCTGTAATCTAGAAAACCTACCATCTTGCACCTCTTTAGTCCTGCAGGATCCCTTAAAAGTCAAATTTAAAGAGAAATTAGTGAAGACATTTTGAAATCAGTGGAGAAATTGACATGGCACTAATTCTTTTACCCGCAATGGTCAGAATTACATTCCCTCCCCATCTCCCAACTGTATTTCTATGTCAAATCTTATCACAAAGGGGCATGAGGAGTAGCACAGAGTACCTTAATTCTTCTAGAGTGAAAAGAATGTAATTTGGTTTATTCAAGTCTGCTCATAATTGTATTTCTCCTTTTGGTTAAAGATCATGTTCCGAGCCAAAGCAATGAATAAAAAGAGAAAGTGCTATTCTATTACTCAATTCAAGTTCTTTTATTAAGTTGGGTTCGCCCCCACTTCAAATAGGTAGAAGAATTTATTCTTCAAATCTGCACACATCTTGACCCTTATTTGAGCAGAAACATCCCTTGTACCATGACTTGTACCACAATTGAAGTTAAAAGGCAACCCCGAGAAACACATTTGAAAAAGAGTACTGTATCAATATCCTGGTTGTGGTATTGTGCTTCAGGTTTGCAAAATGTTACCACTGGGAGAAACTGGGCAAAGGGTGCATTGGATCTCTACTATTTCTTCCAACTGCATGTCAACCTATAAACTTCTCAATAAAATTTTCAATTAAAAAAGTAAAGCCTGAAACCCTGATGTATATAACTTAACGTTCAGGTGATTCAGGAAAAATACTGTGTGTGTGCATATACAGAGAGTAGTGGGTGGAGGGGAGAAGGATGGAAAATAACAGAAATGGGGTAAACATTTACATTAAGTGATTCTGCATAAAGGATAAACAGGTGTTCTTTGTATTAGTCTTTTTTTTTTTTTAAGATTTTATTTATTTATTTGAGGGAGAGAATGAGATAGAGAGAGAGCGCATGAGAGGGGGGAGGGTCAGAAGGAGAAGCAGACTCCCTGCTGAGCAGGGAACCTGATGCGGGACTCGATCCCGGGGGAATCCAGGATCATGACCAGAGCTGAAGGCAGTCGCTTAACCAACTGAGCCACCCAGGCGCCCTCTTTGTATTAGTCTTGCAACTTTTCTGTAGGTTTAAAATTATTTCTAAATAAATTTCAACACAGCCATCCACATTTACACTGAAGTGTATCAATGTTTACGTCATGATACTCCCATCACTATTACTGTTTCATCATCACCAGTTTGATAGAAGTAGCATCTCATTTGGATTTCCTTTATTTGGATTGGCGTGTTCAAGTCAGTTTTGTAGTCTCCTATTATAATAGAAATATTTTTCTTACTGATTTGTGAATTCTTTTTACCAATCCTATACGAAATATGTTCAGCCTTTGTCATATTTGCTACAAATGTTTTAAACACAGTAATCTTGAAGTTTTCCTTAGGGCATTCCAAATAATTCCATCCTGAGTAATGCTTATAAGGGAAAGTAAGATGATACTCAGGTAGCCACGTTCAAGTTTTATTGGCATTTTTAGTTACCACTGAAAAGTCCTTTAAATATTATCACCCCAGTCACCCAGGATGCATCTTAATGCCATCCAATGTAGATAATATAATAATGGCATCCAATCAGAAACAAATGGAAAGATATGGGGGGGTTTTTGCCTAAGCATGCCACACACATCGAACAAAGTCTTACTCTATTTAGTCTAAAGTCTAAATTGTCTCTAGAAACTTTTAATCATCCCATCAGAAATGTAAACTCTGTAAGAGATGGGCAGTTAGAAAAATGGTCAAGTTTAAGGAAGTGGTTGTCAGTTTATTTTTAATGTATAAACTGATTCTCTTTCAAATCATTATTTCCAGAAATCAGACTGACGTGTCCAGTTAGGCAGTAAAACTACAAGCTTCTAATATTTCCCATAAGCCAAGAGACAATAGCCTCATTCACCATTCACACTGGAAAAGCACAATGTCATGTAATTTATATAAGCCATAAATGGAACGAACAGGAGCTTCATGAAGTTTGAGACCAGTTAACACAAGTCTTGCTAAATCTATTAAATTTCTTAGGATATGAAAAATATGTAGTCACTACAACTCCAAATATATTTATAAAATCTGTAATTTTATAACCTGAATGTCACAATATATTAATACTTTCTTCACAAAGAGTAGGCAGAAAATATCTTAGTTTGTGAGCTTGAACATATTAAAATTAAAACTTAAAAGATAATAGAGTTTGTGTTCCCCATTTTAACATTTTTCAACAAGATAGTAAGAATATTTACTTCGGAAAGGTTGGTATTATTTCCATATTTTCTAACACACTAATATCTAAAAAGAATCTGATCATCTTAAGCTATTCCGTTATGAGTTATAAACAGCAAAATGGAGAAAGAAACAGTTATAATCTGACAAGAAATGGAAAAACTTTCAGTCAAAAAAGCTCAATAAAACTCAAATCAGGGTACTAAACTCTGTATTTTATGTGATTAAATATTCATATTTTTACTCTATATGACAAAAAAAAGTTTTAGTCATACGCAATTCAAATGGGCTATATAACTTAACTGCATAATGAGGAATTCTGTACATTACCTGTTGATCAGTTTCACGTTTTATTTTAAAAATTGGTATTCACACTTTTTTTCATTTTCCATGAGATCTAAATTACCTAGGAAAGCTGAAAGGAAGCTACACAAATACCTGCTGTTAAAAACCTTATATATTTTTAGGAAAAACTGAAGTTTAAAACAAATTCACATTCATTCAAAATGTGTCGCCTGTATATGAGAACCAGTCTTATGTGGGACTGTTGGCTGGATCCCAAGATAAATTACTTCAGGTTATACCTTGCTGATTCCACTGGCATAAATGAAACCTTAAAAGTCACAGGTGTGGAATTACTTCACATGCAGTTTTAATAAAAATAGTAGTTGTTTTCTAATTATACTGCTCACTACCAGGAACAGAGGGGTAGAGTGCTAGGCTTGTGGGCACTACTCTTTTCCTGTTTTAAAACTGTGTGCTGAGTGGGGAGAGGAGGAGAAGCTGCAAGGAAGGGAAAGACAGGGCCTGAGGCTCATGTCCTTTCCCAGGTATTAAGCTGAACGAGGAAATTTTAATGGAAATACTTAAGGATCCAGTAGCTGGGGAAGGGAGGGTGACTATCAATTTCTAGAAACACTTGTATATTAGTGGAAGGGAGTAAAATCTCTGTCAGGGTATCTGCTCAAGATTAGTAAAACATCAGAGGGAAAATTACATATTACAAGAAAAAGCCACGGCCGAATTGGCCACAAAAATAGGCCCTTTTTAGAGCAATCTTCCTTTTTGCATTCTGGAAGGCTCAGGCCCTGCTGGGTGGCCCTTTCGCGGGGTCGCTCTGAGGAACCTCACCACTTCGATGGTAACTCCGTAAAATCAAAACCTTTTACGTTTCTCTGACCATTCATAGCTCTATGTCCCCTACTTCTAATTCAAGGCAAATCGCCTCCTAGGTCTCATCCCGTGAAATGGCATATTCCTTCATTACTTTTTAATCTACAAAATACAACCAAGAAACTTTTCTGCGCGTTTTGTTTTTTTTTTTTTAAAAAAAAAAACAATTCAAATAACCCAAAGATCCAAGGATAACTTCTACAGTCAAGGGTGATAATGTGTAAAGTCAACATTTTCTCGGTATACCAGTACCTTTCCAAGCCCCCAGGTGTTGATCCAGGATCCCTCTTTCTTGGCAGGGCAAGGCCCCTGAATAGAGGAGCCTCGCCTGTTACTCCTTGTTTAATTTGACTCGAAAACACGTTTTCCCCATTCTTGTAGCCCTGCCCTTTTTATTATGCTTTACACCGCCCAAATGTGAGGTTTACCTCTTCCTGGGAAAAAAAAAAAAAAAAAAAAAAAAGCAAGCCGCACACACATGTCACAGCTCTGCCTGGCAATACCAGCTCACTCCTCAGCGCCTCAGGAGTCCAACTGAAGACAAACCGGTTTATTCTGTCAAAGTAGTCCTTACAGAACCATTTAGTTGAGGTGGGCTGGGAGGGGTAGATACAGGTAAAGGAGTGACGGAATTCTCCGCTGAAAGGTGAGACTTACATGTTGGCATCACTGCGCTGAGGTCCCCAGGGGCCGCACGGTCACGGTCCACAGTCCTTCCCTGGTTCTGCTGCTCCGAGTTCCCCAATGGAGACCCGGGGCGCACGAGCCGAGCGCGGCGCCGGACCCTCCTTCACGCTCTTTCTGGAGAGTTCATCGGGGTTTCCCGGCAGTCACTCCACGCCCGCGCTCGGGGCGGCGCAAGGTGGAAGGCCCGCGCGGCGCGTTCAAGTGCGGGTCTTCGCGGTAGGGGGAGGGCGGGCGGCAGGTTCCCCCTTACAGACAAGTTAAAGGTAGGGCGCGAAGGTGAGGACGGCTGGGTCCGCCTCTGAGCCGGTGCTGGGTGCTCGAGGTGATCTGGGCCGGGCGGGGGTGGAGGGGTCGGACCCGGCAAGCCCTCGCCCCCGCCCGCGGGAGGCGGCACGTGGTCGCCCCTTGGTGGCTCTCGTTGCCCCCGCCCCGCCCGCCGGCTCCCGCGGCTCCCAGCGCCCGTCCCCTCGGCCCGAGCTGGGGCTCAGGTGCGGCGGCCCCGGCGGTGCGCGGCGTCTGGCCGGGCCTCACGCGGCCTTGGGGCGGCCCCAGTCTCGACGCTCCGCTGCGGGGGCCGTCCCCGAAGCGCGGCGGCCCCACCCAGGACGGCCTGCCCCGGGGCAGAAAGGGAGAAGTCAGACTGCGAGGCGGGAGAGGCGCTCCCCCAACGCGCAGCCGGGTCGGGACGAGCGATTGGCGCTGGGCCGCGCTAGGCTCCCAGCGGGGGAGGGGACGGGGCGGACCCGAGGTCCCCAGAAAGCCGTGAGCCCTGAATTCGGGAGTCTTATCCGCGCGAGGAAGGAGAAGCTCGGAATGCGGGCGGCGATGTGGGCACCTCCTCCCCGTCTGCTGGGATTCCGCGCTCTCGCCCACCCACCCACCCAGGACCCCGCACGGGACCCCTCCACCAAGCTCCTGGGCCGCCGCCTTGCTTTACTTTTCTTGTTCTTTTCTGTCCCTTTGCCTTCCCTGCTCTCTTCCTTTTCTTCTGTTTTCTTTCACCTCTCTCCTCTCTTTTTTCTTTCTTCGCTCTCTTGTTCTTTTTCCTTCTAAAAATCGGAGTGGAGGGAGAGTCCGTGTGTTTTCCGGTACCATCACCTCATCTCGTGGTCTCTGCGGGGAAAGGGGAAGGTCTCCCACCACACCCTCCTCCACCTAGGATGAAGACCAGACGTAAGAGGAGGCTGAGAAGGCAACAGTTCCAGTGTAACTATTCCCACCACCGCACCCACACAGATACACCCACTACCTGCTCCCCCTGATTTGCTGACACCTATAGTTCCATAAATAGTCATCATTTTGGCTTAGAATTTTGTCTTCTTCATTACATGCCTTTAAATACCCACCAAGGAGTGGTAATACGTATAACCTTTGCCACTGCCTTTAGTTTGAGTTGTTCAAATCCCTTCGGGAAAGAAGTGTTTGAAGGGGGAGTGGGTGCTGTGATATGAGGTGGAAACAGACGGGGGGGGGGGTCTGACAGTGGGTGCAGACGGATTCAGTGAAAGCAAAACCTGGCAGGACTAGTGGCAAAATGCTTGGTCCACAGTTTTGACTTATACCGTCCTGCTAGAACCCTCTCTACTGCTTCACTAGGACTTAGAGATGGGACTAAATTGCACTTTCTTTTAAAATCACCATTAAAAAAAAAAAAAGGAAGGGATATTAACGGGGCTGGGAAAATGTTCACATAACATTTCATTCAGCAATATTGATTTGCAAATACAAATCCAGTTACTCATTGGGGAAAGTGCACTGCCTGGACTCCAAGGCTCCTACAAGTAGCTGGCAGGCAAAAAGATCTGGAAGCACCTTCTCAGTGATGAGAAGAGAAAAAAAAAGGACTCACACTTGGAAAGTAGCTCCCTTCCCTTTGTGAACTGCCAGAGTTAATGCTCCTGAAATGCTGGAGGCAAATCTTCCGGTGACAGAGCTGGATTACACATCCCGAGCGAGAACAGCCCAGCTTGAACTGTGAGCATGCACACGCATACATGAACAGGCCACACAAAGAAGTGCCAAAGAAATTTATATAACGTTGATGGGCTAGTGATAGAAAATTGTTGGGGTGGAAAAAAAGTAGATCAGGACTTGAGCACAGACAGCTACTGGCAGAAAGGAAGCTGGAACACTGCCACCAAATTCAGAGGCCTGAAAGTCCAGGGTGTGCTCTTCTAGTGACTTTTATCAGCGTTTATTTTGATGAATAAACAGTATAATTAATAGAGACATTGAATTTAGCACTTAAGGGA
Source organism: Mirounga leonina (assembly GCF_011800145.1). Classification (NCBI taxonomy): domain Eukaryota; kingdom Metazoa; phylum Chordata; class Mammalia; order Carnivora; family Phocidae; genus Mirounga; species Mirounga leonina. Next base: position 93,384,740 of record NW_023270807.1, on the reverse strand, counting down.
AACTGAAGTTTCTCCTTCCAGGGCTCTCTTATTACAGAACGGGAAATGAGACCCAGAGATGTGAGGTCTGCACTAACTAGCTGGAAGTGGCCAGGGGCTAGGATCCAGTTCTTACAATTCAAATCAGTCTCTATGACACCAGACTGTCCTAGGAAAATTTAAGTGCCACTCACAGAATTTTCTTTAGAGCAACAATATTTATTATTTCACGGTTTTCAGGTGCAGTAATCTGAGGGCAACTTAGCCCGGTGTCTCACAAGACTGGCTAAGGCTGCAGTCTCATCTGAAGGCATGACCAAGGAGTGAGCTGCTTCCAAGCCCATGTGTGTAGTTGTTCCTCTCGGAATTTTAAAGCTAGGGAACATAAGGGCAAACAATGAAATATAACTGTTTTAGGGCTCTTCAGAGAAACAGAACGAACAGGATGTATATATACATATAAAGACAGATTTAAGGAATTGGCCCATGTGGTTGTGGGGGTACAAGTTCAAAATCTGCAGGGTAGGCCCGCAGGCTGGAGACTCAGGGAAGAGTTAAAGTCCAAGTCCAAAGGCAGTCTGCTGGCAGAATTCCTTCTTGATGGCAGGAGGTGAGTTTTTGTTCTATGAAGACCTTCCACTGATTGGATGAGGCCCACCTACCTTACGGAGAGGAATGTGCTTTACTCAATGTCCACTGATCTAAATGTTAATCTCGTTTAAAAAACATCTTCAATTAGGGGCTCCTGGGTGGCTCAGTCATTAAGCGTCTGCCTTTGGCTCAGGTCATGATCTCAGGGTCCTGGGATTGAGCCCCTCATCGGGCTCCCTGCTCGGCAGGAAGCCTGCTTCTCTCTCTCCCACTCCCCCTGCTTGTGTTCCCTTTCTTGCTGTCTCTCTCTCTGTCAAATAAAGAAATAAAGAAATAAATCTTAAAAAAAAAAAAATCTTCACAGAAACATCCAGAATAATGTTTGACCAAATATCTGGATGCTATGGCCCAGCCATGTGGACATATAAAATTAACTATCATAGAAACTGAAGCAAATGTACATATGCCTAGAAGATAGGAGTAGTATATTTACATGTGCCATTATATGTTAAAATGTTCATAAATGTATAATTTCTATATGATTACATGAATCATAGTAAAATATTTCTTGAGACAGGGCCCATCGTTCATCAGCACATTAGTAAAATCTGTGTATTTTGATATTTCTGTCCTTGAACTGAGGATTTGTTCTTTTCTTTGAAAGAGCTTATTAGGGGGGCGCCTAGGTGGCTCAGTTGGTTAAGTATCTGCCTTCGGCTCAGGTCAGGATCTCAGGGTCTGGGGATCAAACCCCGCATAGGGCGGGCTCCCTGCTCTGCGGGGAGTCTGCTTCTCCCTCTCCCTCTGACCCTCCTCCCTGCTTGTGCATGCGTTCTCTCTCTCTGTGTCTCAAATAAGTAAAATCTTTAAAAAAATAAGAAAGAGCATGTTAGGGAAAGGGAGAATGAACAGGAAAGTACATGATCTTTTAATGCAACAACCTAAGTTCAAAACTTGTTCCTGTAATTTACCAGCACTATGAACTCTGGCAGTTTACTATGTAAACTATAAACCTGATTTGTAATAATACTTATAATGTTTAACTCATGGGGTCATTAGGCAGCTTCAGTAAGATAACGAGACAGAGTACCCAGCATATTTCCTGGAATTTGGTAATATCAGTTGCCTCTGCCTGCCTCAGGCATCATCCTAAAACTGAAAGTGCCAGGACCACATTCCTTTGCACACAGGAATCCTCTGACAACATTCCAGACAAAATGAATATTGAACATCTGTTTGAATCCTTAGCATTGATGAACACTCAACTATGAGAAACTTCCTCTTTCTGTTGATTGAATCAAACATTCATGCCATCAACTTCCATTCAGAACAAGGACATTCTATCTTCCACAAAAAGCCTTTCAAATATCTGAAGACAGCTAGCATCTCTCTCTACTCAGCTTTTCCTTATTCAGTTTCTACAGCCGTGGTTATTTTACCCATTCAGTGCCTGGCTCCTCATTACACATGGGATTTACCCTTTCCTATGGAAACCAGAGTCAATATCAGCTCTCTTGACAATCTACTCAAAGTGGATACCACAGCCCCTGGTAACAGTGATATCCTTACCTTTCCTGCACTGGATATTACCCTTGTGTAAATAAAAGTTAATATTGACCTTTAAGCACCCACATAAAATATTTGTAGTAGGAATAGGAGTACCTATTATTATATTGATCTTCTACTACGTGGCAGGGAGTGTTAATTTTATGCTATAAGCTAGTTGTTCAAGATATGTATCTTAATTTATAAATAATTCAACCCAGTTTCTGTTTTAATCTCTCATTCTGCCTTAATCAATTCAATTCCTCTCCCTTTCACCAGGCTAGTTGCTTTCTTCAGCAGGAAAGGTAGAAAAACAGGGTCCTTGATTTATCTGTGTCAGCAGACATCAACCTCTCCGGTCCCTGGTCATCAGTCCACACAGGTTGTCAATCTTGTCAATGAGGCCCCTCCAGGTTTGTGACTCTCTTTTGACTTCCTGATGGACCCTGACTGTCCATCAGCCTAGTCTCTCCAAGCAGTCCTTCCCATTCTAGGCACTTGGCCCCTCTCTGGAATCTTATAGAGATGGGAGAGGCAGCATGTAGGAAACCACTCAGCTCTCTGCTCTAATACACCCACAATCTCTCTTACTTCCCCTTCCTACCTGAGAAGGGAGATAGCTTCTCTTTCTCTGCTGTGTCTCAACATTTCATCTGTATCCTCTCAGTTCTCTTGGTGTGATGCTTTAGGGTATGAAAAACAAATCCAGACATCCTAAATCCTTTCTGTTTTTTCTTCTCTGCCTCATTATTTCCAGAAGCTGTGAGCATACATCAGCTTGAAGCTTGAACAGAGAGAAGGGGAGATAAATAAAGGGAAAAAGGAAAACACAAAGTTAATCTCACAAAAATATCATGCCTCCACAAATTCAAATATTTTGCAAATGATTATTCTTCCTTCCTATTTAAAGATAGGAGATTAGGGGCTCCTGGCTGGCTCAGATGGTTAAGCGTCTGCCTTCGGCTCAGGTCGTGATCCCAGGGTCCTGGGATCGAGCCCCACGTCTGGCTCCTGGCTTGGCGGGGAGCCTGCTTCTGCCTCTCCCCCTGCTTGTGCTCTCTCTCTCTCTGTATCTCTCTGTCTCAAATGAATACATAAAATATTTAAAAATAAATAAAGATAGGAAATTAAAGTTCAAAGTGCTTAAGCAACTTACCCAAGATCACACAGCAAGCAAGGAAAAGCTGAGCCCACGCCAGTCTGAGTGATTTCCAATATTGTACTTTTCCCACATGGCCTCTCCTCGCTGTTGGCCCCACTTATCTTTTCACATACGGTGTCACCAGGTCAGACAGCCCATCCTGCCCTCATGCAATAATCAGAATCCATGTCAGGGAGCCTAATACATTTTATCTTGTTGCATTCAATCCAGTGCATCAGTTTGAAATTTGATTCCTTTATTAATCTTGTTAATAATCTTTTCCAAGTTTTTGTTACATGAAAATTTAATAATTATATTTCCTATATTTGAATCATAAATGACAATACTGACCCAAGCAAAGCCCTGTGAGGGACCCGCTACCTAATACTGATCTACTAATAATCAGTGTTGGAAGACACACATTTTCAACCTGTTCTTATCTGACTTGCTTTACTCTTATACCATCTATTTTCCCCAGCTGGGGCCCCCAGATGATCACAGGGCACTATATACATCAGGAAATTCATAGAGCTTTTATACTCTCCTGATCTGCTTACCAATCTAGATGTTCTAGTTTTCATCCGTGAGCGTGAGTTTGAGGATAGGACTTGTTCTTGGTGAGCTCTTACTGGCTCTTAGTAATACCTCCTTCTGTTCAAGTGCTCAAAAGTTATCTTTTGTATAACCCAGCCTTGACAATGTCTAGGAGAAACATCAAGTTCATTAGATTCTACTTCCCACAAATCCTTTTTTCCTATGATAAAATCAAAACAAATTAGTTATTTTAAAGCTGACATGACATGCATTGTGAGTCTGATTCTCATAGTCTTTGGTGACTAATGTAGGCTGCTGTGACTAATGCACTGGCAGCTAGTTCTGTAGTCTTCCACTGATAATAAAAATATTAATATTGACAGCAATTACCACCATTAGAGCTGCCCATGCACCTGACACCCTATTGAGATAATTACATGCATTAATTCCTTTACTCTTCACACCAGCATGATAGATACCAAGATTTGGCCTAAAAGAGCCTAGGCCATCAGAACTTAAACTCAGTTTTTTCTAACTCAGCTCCTATACCCTTGACCAACCAATCCAGGTCTAGCTATATTTGCTTGGAACATTTACATAGAGGTTTGAGTGTACAGTCTGGTCAGAAGAAATGCAAGCAACATAGATATGGATCCAGGAAGTACAAGCTTACAGGTGTTTCTGCCATTGTGTTACCCTGCTTTTAAAAGTACTCCAAAATCAGCTTTCATTAGCAGTGTGGGCATTAGTTAATGTGTCTGAGAATCCAGCTGAATATATAAACTTCACAGTTTCAAAAACTGGGATACAATCCTGAACTATATAAGAAGAGCAAATGTAAACAAATGCGATTAGGAGAGCTACATTCATCCAAATAATTATTAATTTCCCTTTCATTTATTCACTCATCAATAAAAATGTTGATTGCCTACTTTATGTCAAGCATTGTTCTAAGCACTGTCATTATAGCAATGGACAAAAACAAAGTCTCTGCTTTCATTGAGCTTAAATTCCACTTGGGGTGGGAGGGATGGTAAGTGGTAATGTAATAAAAGTAGATTTAGAGTATACAGATGGTGGTAAGTTCCATGAAATAAAAGCAAGGAGGGATTTTAAAAGATTGTGATGACAGGTGTTATTTTCTACAGAGTGGTCAGGGATAGCCTCTCTGATAAGATGTCATCATAGAAGAAATGTGAATTAAGTGGAGAATAGAACCAGGCAGTTATACAAAGGGAGAGTGTTCCAATCAGGAAGGATAAGCAAGTGCAAATGCCCTGTAGTATTATAGGCTTAGCCTGCATAGCAGAGCAAGGAGAACAGAGAGGCAGGACTTGAAGGGAAAAGAGGGAATGAGATCTGAGAGAGCAACAGGTCAATTTTTTTTTGTTGTTACAGGCAAGAGAACAGACAATTGATTTTTTTGTAGGATAAGTAAATATTGGAATAATTTTGAATAGACAAAATTGTTGTCTGACATGTTGGAAAATAGAAACTAGGGAGTTCAAAAGTGGAAGCACAGAGACTATTTAGTAGGCTGCATCATCACAGAAAGAGATAATAATGATTTGAACTAGGGTAATAGAAATGGAAGTGGTGAAAATTTATTGGACTTGGGATATTTTGAAGGTGATTTGCTGGTAATTGGATCTGGAGCCGAAATGGGAGTACTCTGGCATTTTCACATCTATAGCTGAGTGAGTTGAGTTGCTAATACCTGAGGGAGCAGACTGAGGGAGAAGCAGGTGTGGGAGGGAAATCAAGAGGTCGGTTTTAGAGATGGTAAGTCTGAGACTATTAAATTAACAATAGAATACATGCAACTATCACACTGCTTGAAATATATTAGGTGCTTGATAAAAGTTACTTAATTAAGCAAGCAAGCATTGCATTCTAAGATTTTTCTTGAGATCTCTGTCAAGGTTCTTTGGCAATTGTTTGTAGAATAAACTTCCATAGAAGAGTGAGAAGTTTCATGAAGTCATGAAGAATAGGTTTGATTCTCAGCAACAGAGGAAGAGAGTGAGAATTTGAAGCAGTGGGACTGTTTAAATCACAATGTAGGAAATGATGATGAATACTTGAGGGCAAGTGAGGAAATGACCTGGCTACAGTCATAGATTCTAGAGGCTGATAAGGAGTGAAAGGCTAATTGATGGCAGATTGTGGAAGGCTTGGAGGGTCAGACTAAAGAGTTTGACTTATTTTTAATTGTCTTCTGTTTTTGTTTATCTTGTTGGCAAGGGAGCCACAGGATGAAAGTAATGTTTGTAGAGAATTAATCAGGATGGACTATAGTAGAGAAGATTTATGCAAGAGGAGGACTGTAGTAGCTCTGAGTGAGAAAATAAATATTTTGGGAACAATGGAAATGGAAAGCAAGCACCAGGTTCAAGAGGCTTATGAAGGCAAGGAGATGTGATTCTTATCTAGTCCAAACCTCCGTAGCAGATACCTAGGCTCTTTGATGCTTGGCATCATGCCAACAAAGTATGATTGACTGGATTCTTATTAATTTACAGAATTATACACGGACCTTTGCTATTTTTACATGATATAGCTGTGGGAGTCATCAGGGCTGTTTGCCAGGGTGGTGGTTCTCTTTCTCAGCACATGGTAGGAGGATTCTTTCCTTTCTCGAGGATGTGAGGCATAGGATTATGACTTGCTTTGGGAAATAGGATATGAGCATAAATGGTGTGTCACTTTGGGACAGAAGCGTTTTTTTTATTTTTTTTTAAAGATTTTATTTATTCATTTGAGAGAGACAGACAGACAGAGAGAGCACAAGGAGAGGGAGAGGCAGAGGAAGAGGGAGAAGCTGGGAGCCCGACGTGGGGCTCGATCCCAGGACCTGGAGATCATGACCTCAGCTGAAGGCAGATGCTTAACCAACTGAGCCACCCAGGCATCCCTGGGACAGAAGTTTTTAAGAAGTAAAGTGCAAATTCATCACTGTCTCTTCCTGATTGCAGCCACTGGCAATATTAAAAACTGATGGAGATTGCATCAGCTGATTTCATCAGTTTCAGAGTGAGGATGATTGGAACAGCTACTCCAGCAAACCTGCAGAGTCAAGTGTGAGTGAGAAATACGCTTTTGTTCCTACCACTGAGATTTGGGGTTATTTGTTACTAGGGTATAATCTAGTTTATCCTGACTGATACAGTAACTGTTATCTGAGGCATTGATGAAGTATTATACAGTCAAATGTCAAAGATATTTAAATAATTTAAAGGAACATATTTTATGTGGGAAATCTTGTCTTCCCTTTTCAAAAGTATTGAACAACAGATATAACACAACCTGTGATAATATTCATAATTCTGGCCAAAAAGAGACAAACAGGAAGTAATGGTTTTTATTATGCATTTGCTTTCTTGAGTTGATTCTATACAAGTTTTCTGTGTTCCATTTTTTTAAAAAAACCAAAGGAAAGTAATTTTCCAGAGATTTGGCAGAAAGTGGAAATTGTGTGTGTGTGTGCGTGCACACGTGTGTGTGTGTGTGCACGCGCGCGTGCATGCATGTGCATGAGAGAGGGGAAAATCAAATGCCTCTTGGGAGAAAAACAAATAGGGACAGGGAGTAAACACTTTGTGAAACCAATACTAATATTCTTCACTGGTACAGAACATAGTATCTGAGATACTTTTCTACAGTTGGAGAAAAAAATGATTAATTTGAAAAGCTGATTAAAAAGATAAACACACTCAACACAAAGGACATCATGCCGTTTCATTTAGAACTACATGGCCGAGAGTATTTATAGAGGTGAACAGACAACCAATTTTACATTTTAGACATTTTGAACTGACAAAGACTCTTCTGGACCAAACTCTAGGCCAACTCCTCAGAGCTGACTAGACCCCATCCTTAGGCATGTCCTCAAGGGCTCAGTTTTAGCAAGAATCCTGCTAAGTCAGTTTAGCCAGAAACCCCACCTTGATATCTGAACAAATTCCTCATCCCGGCCATTCCCCAGGTAGTATCTGGTCATCCTGGCTTACCTGAACAAGAATTCTGTTAAGTTCATTTAGTCAGAATCCCCCTTAACCCCTGATGTTGCCTCTTAGTAGGTCTTTGGTCCTAAATTGTTCCTTATATAGATCCCAAGGCAGTCCCCTACCTCACTTCTGACATCAGGGGAATTTCATGCCTCCAGTTTCTTTTCTTTTTTTTTTTCAAGATTTTATTTATTTGACAGAGAGAGAGAGAGAGAGAGCACAAGCAGTGTGAGCAGCTGAGCAGAGAGCCAGATGTGGGGCTCGATCCCAGGATCCTGGGATCATGACCTGAGCCAAAGGCAGACGCTTAACTGCTTAACCATCTGAGCCACCCAGGTGCCCCTCGTGCCTCCAATTTCTGAGTCTTCCTGGATTGAGAGCAGTTACGCTTGTTCGCTATTGGTCTCCATCTGAACACATTTAGGTTTGACTTCCATCTGCAAAATTACTATTTTTTTCCTCCATTAGCTTTTCAGGTTCATATATTGATCTTCGGATGATAGGTATCTCCAAGTCCCATTGAAGATGGAGCTTTTTTTGAAGGTAAAATGTTTCATGATCATGAAAAATAAATGCTAAATAGTGGGTTGAATGGTGAAAATGATTATTTAAGAACTGAAGAATACCTTACAAACTTGAGCACATTTATTGAGAATTAATTATTTAAAAGGTTGAAGTTTAGTACATTTGTTCTGGTTTTTCAAAAACCAAGTTTCAAAGTATGTAAAATCCTTATCATGCTGAGCTAATTGAATAATACTCTTAAATAATATCTTAACTCTGCCATAACTTTGAATGAAGTACAATTTCTTAACATCGATGGAGATAATATCACATTTTTTTTATTGAACACATTTTATTTAACATACCTGTGTGCTGTAATCTTGTCCCAGTTCATAAATAAACAGGTGAGATATCAAGGATGATAGTAGCTATCATTTCCAATGCTAGTTTTTAGGACATAACTACTACATCCTACCAAATCTTATTGCAATGCTACTAAGTGGCTCTGAAATAACCAACTCTTATGCCAAGTTTTAGTCCAGAAAATTTTAAAACAAAAATCAAAATCAGCATATTGCTTATATTTCTAGAAACACTAACAAATGCCATACACTTAGACAAGCACAAATACACGCACAGTACTTGACTCATCAAACATGTCTACAGTTGAAAAATTTCTTCCATCAGTATTTAGAGAAAAAGCTCAGTAGAGGTATTAATCTGCATAGAGTGAGCCTTGTGGGGTTTTTCAGAAGGAAAAATTAATCTTAGATTTTTAAATCCATATTCCTTAGCAAAATGATGACTGGTTTAAAATTTCAACTGTTTGAAAAAATAGGCTTTTTTCATTACAGATTTATACAAATTATTTTTCAATCCAAGATATCTATGCACATGTTGTAAACGTTTGAATATTTTTTTTAAAGTTTATGCATGCCTAAGTTCCAACTAGATCATAATTATTGATTTGATATTTAGTATGCTAATTGATGTGGAATATTGCCAGAGTTTGGACTTTTTCTTTTTCTCTTCTTCCATAGCACCTTTAATCATATTTTCTCTGCTGGTCCTAGAGAAACGAATTTTATTGTTAGAATTGTCTGGTAGAGTCAGAACAATTGGGAACAAAGGAAAGCACAATCCCAGGCGAAGAAATATGGCTGAAAATAAGACCTGTCTCTTAAACAGTAGATGAGGGTTGTTTAAAAAAGGAATGAGTGGGCGCCTGGGTGGCTCAGATGGTTAAGCGTCTGCCTTCGGCTCAGGTCATGATCCCAGGGTCCGGGGATTGAGTCCCGCATCGGGCTTCCCGCTCCTTGGGAGCCTGCTTCTCCCTCTGTTTCTCTCTGTCTCTCATGAATAAATAAATAAAATCTTTAAAAAAAAAAATAAAAAAATAAGAAAGGAATGAGCTTTCCAATCTGTTTCAAATGAATAGCTGCTCATTGAACTTAGCTTTGAAATAGAGGCCTCAAAGAGTTAAGAAATCAAGAAGTTCTAGAACCTGGGTCCAGCAGAAGGAGCAATGAAGTTGGGACTCTAGTAGAAAGCAGAGCACAGTGGAGAAACACACAGAGGGGAACCACAGAAGCAGGGATACAAACCCAGGCTCTCCCACTCACTCATTAGGTGGCCTTGGGCAGAGATTGGTCTCGAGCTGGATTCCATATCTATAAGTGGGAATAAATGACGCCCACCTTCATTAATTGTTATTATGCTTAGAGATACTATTTGTAAAATGTTTGGCAGAGTCAGAGCTTAGAGATGGCAGGAGCTATTATTATTAATTATAATTAGAAACAGAATCAGATCTTTCTATGGAAAAAAAAATCCCCTCAGTGAAAAAGGCAAAATTCACCAACAGAATAAATAGCAGAAAACAGTTGTTAAATCAAACCGAGTTGGATTCCAGGACTCTGTTAATGTCTGTCTGTTCCCATATTGGATATAGTTGTAAGCAGCATTCCTTGAATTGTGGTGTAATAGATTTTGCCATCTCAAATGTTCATGGTCTGGCTGACCACCATAGAAGAAAGACAAAGATCTGGGACTATGTAGGTGTGACATACCCACTGAAGATTTTTTGGTGTCTCTGTATTTACTGCAAATGTACAAGCCAGGTAAACTGGGTATTCAGCACACATGAAACCCTTCCAACACAATAATTTTGAGCAGTACCATCACCAGAAACTACTTTTTTCTGAGTTCTCTATAGACCAGTTCTGGTTTTGATTGACAAGAAAGTTATAAGACTCTTGTTCTCATAATTTCATTTGTATTACATATGGGTTCTTTTTAAATAATTTCTTATTTGTTTTATTGAAACATTCCAAAATCCCTTTTCAAACTAAAGTTAAAATAAGAAGCCCCTGGTGGTTCAGTCAGTTAAGCATCTGCTTTCAGCTCAGGTCATGATCCCAGGGTCCTGGGATCGAGCCCCATGTCGGGCTCCCTGCTCAGCGGGGAGTCTGCTTCTCCCTCTGCCTGCCCCTCCCCCTGCTTGTGCTCTTCTCTCTCTCTCAAATAAATAAATAAAATCTTTTAAAAAAATACAGTTAAAATAGTATATTGAGCTGTATCAACTTTTTTTACTGTAGTAAAATACACATAACATAAATTTACCGTTTTAAACATTTTCAAGTGTAGAGTTCAGTGCATTAAGTACATTCTCATTGTTGTCAACCATCACTACTTTCTATCTTCAGAACTTTTTCATCTTTCCAATCTGAAACTCTATACCTATTAAACAGTAACTCCTCTTTCTCACCTCCCCCAGCCTCTGGCAACCTCTATTCTGCTTTCTCTCTCACTGCATTCAACTTATTCTAGGTGCATACTATATTTCCCTTTGTGTCTGGCTTATTTCACTTAGCATAAAGTCTTTGTGTTTCATCTTTGTTGCAGCACGTATCAGAATTTCATTCCTTTTTAAGATTGTGGGCTTTTTTCACTTCCACATGCATAAATTACCAGTTACCTTATTTTTATTTTTTTTAAAGATTTTATTTATTTATTTGAGAGAGAGACAATGAGAGAGAGCACGAGAGGGAAGAGGGCAAAGGGAGAAGCAGACCCCCTACTGAGGGGGGAGCCCAGTGTGGGACTCGATCCCAGGACTCCAGGATCATGACCTGAGCCGAAGGCAGTCGCTTGACCAACTGAGCCACCCAGGCGCCCCAGTTAACCTTATTTTTAATAGACCTTTTTTTTTAGGAGCAGTTTTAGGTTCATAGCAAAATTGAGAGGATGATACAGAGATTTCCCATACACCCCTCTGCCCCCACACATGCACAGCTTCCCCCATTGTCACCATCCCCGCACCAGAGTGGTACATTTGTTGCAACTGATGAACCTACATTGACACATCATTATCACCTCCAAGTCCATAGTTTATGTTAGGGGTCGCTCTTGTTATGCATTCCATGAGTTTGGACCAGTGTAGTAGGACAAGAATACATCATTATATGTATCACAGAATATTTTCTTTGTCCTAAAAATCCTCTGTGCTCCATCTATTCATCCCTCCCTCCCCCTAAACCCCCCGCAACCACTGATCTTTTTACTGTCTCCATAGTTAATGATTTTTCTAGAATGTCATATAGTTGGAATCATATAGTATGATTGATTTCATTTACTTAGCAATATGCATTTCAATTTCTTCCATGTCAGGGCGCCTGGGTGGCTCAGTCATTAAGCGTCTGCCTTCGGCTCAGGTCATGATCTCAGGGTCCTGGGATCGAGCCCTGCATCAGGCTCCCTGCTCGGTGGGGAGCCTGCTTCTCCCTCTCCCACTCCCCCTGCTTGTGTTCCCTTTCTCCCTGTGTCTCTCTCTGTCAAATAAATAAATAAAATCTTAAAAAATAAATAAATAAATAAATTTCTTCCATGTCTTGATAGCTCATTTCTTCCTAGTGCTGAATAATATTCCATCGTCTGGATGTAGTACAGTTTATCTATCCATTCGTCTACTGAAGAACATCTTTTTTTTTTTAATTTAAATTCCAGTATAGTTAACATACAGTGTTGTATTAGTTTCTGCTGTACAATATAGGGACTCAACAATTCCATACATCACTTAGTGCTCATCAGGACAAGTGCCCTCCTTAATACCCATCACCTATTTCACCCATCCCTCTACCCACCTCCCCTCTGGTAACCATCAATTTGTTAGGGTGGTTTTTGTTTTTTGGTTTTGTTTTTTTTTAAGTAAGTGCTATGCTCAGTGTGGGATCTGAACTCATGACCCTGAGATCAAGAGTCATGTGCTCTACTGACTGAGCCAAGCAGGCTCCCCTCCCCCCAATCAGGGTGTTCTCTATAGCTGAGTCTGTTTCTTGGCTTGTCTCTCTCTCTCTCTCTCTCTTTTTATACCTTTGCTCATTTTTTTCTGTTGTTTCTTAAATTCCACACATGAGTGAAATCATATGGTATTTGTCTTTCTCTGACTATCTTATTTCACTTAACATAATACCCTTTAGCTCCATCCATGTCATTACAAATGGCAAGATTTCTTTATTTTTTAATGGCTGGATAATATTCCATATATTATAATATATGTACTATTCCATATATAAAGTATATATATATATATATATTCCACCTATCACTGGACACTTTACAATTTGGCTATTGTAAATACTACTATAAACATAATGGTGCATATCCCTTTGAATTACTGTTTTTGTATTTTGGGGGTAAATACCTGGTATTACAATTACTGAATCATAGGGTAGTTCTATTTCTAACTTTTGAGGACCCTCCATACTGTTTTCCACAGTGGCTGCACCAGCTTGCATTCCCACCAACAGTGTGAGAGGGTTTCTTTTTCTCCACGTCCTTGCCAACATGTTATTTCCTGTGTTTTTGATTTTAGCCATACTGAAGGACATCTTGGTTGCTCTAAGTCTTGACAGTTATGAAAGCATCTGCTGTAAATATCCACGTACAGGTTTTTTGCAGATGTAAGTTTACAACTCTTTTGCATTAATACCAAAAAGCATCATTGTTAGATTGTATGGTAAGGATATATTTAGTTTTGTAAGACACTGCCAAACTGCATTCCAAAGCGGTTGTACCATTTTGCATTTTCACCAGCAATGAATGAGGATTCCTGTTGTTCCACATTCTTGCCAGCATTTGATATTGTCAGCATTTGGGATTTTGGCCACTGCAGTAGGTGTGTGGTGGTCGCTCATCTTAATTTACATTTCCCTGGTGACATATGACTGGAGCCTTTTTTCATATATCGAGTTTTCATCTGTATGTCTTCTTTGCTGAGGTGTCTGTTAAGGCCCATTTTTCAACTGTTTGTTTTATTATTGGATTTTAAATGTTCTTTGTATATTTTGGATAATAGTCCTTTATCAGATGTGTTTTCTGCAAATATTTTCTCCTAGTCTGTGGCTTTTCTGCTCATTTTCTTGCCAATGTCTTTTGCAGAGCAGAAGTTTTTAATTTTACTGAAGTCTTTCATGGATGGTGCCTTTGGTGTTATATCTAAAGAGTCATACTTATATCCATAGTTTCTCTTAGGTTATCTTCTAGGAGACTAATGGTTTGATTTTATATTTAGCTCTGTGATCTATTTTGAGTTTATATCTATGAAGAGTGTATGGTGTGTGTCTGGAATTGGTTTTTTGCAGGTGGCAAAAAACTGTTACAGCACCATTCATTGAAAAGAGCATCTTGTCCCCATTCTATTGCTTTTGCTCCTTTGTCAAAGATCAGTTACTGTGTTTATGTGGGTCTATTTCTGGGCTCTCTCTTCTATGCCCCTGATCTGTTTGTCTAGTCTTTCACTACTACCACACTGTTGATTACTGTCGCTTTATAGTAAGTCTTGACATCAGGTCGTGTCAATTTTCTGACTTTATCTTCTTTAATAGGGTGTTGGCTAGTTTGAGTCTCCTGCCTCTCTGTATAAACTTTAGAATGAGTTTGTCAATATCCACAAAATATCTTGCTGAGGTTTTGGTTGGTTGTTACATGTATTTTTAAAAGTTTAATTCTCGGAGTTTGGAGCATGTCCTGTAGGACACATAACATTACAAAGTACCCAGTAAGCCCAAGGCTTTTGAAATGGAGTAATGCTGGTGATTAGAAACAAGACGGGGCTGGTGGAGTCCATGCTGATTGAAGTTTATGACCCTTCTGCAGCCCAATTCCAGCTCTGATAACAGGTCAGAGATTGTGGATATGGATAATAATCTCACTAGTTCAGAACTTACTTCTTATCATTGAAATTTTGCTACATCATTTTTGGAGAACCAAAAATAAATTCAATCTGGAGGAAAATAGAACGAATTCAACTCACCTCTCTTACCCTTTTCCCTGTCTCCATTAGCCAGCATTAAATATTTGAGCAAAAATAAAAACAAAAAATGTTTGGAATGATTACAATGCTACCTGGTAAATGAGAGAAAGAGGGAAGTGTACTTCTACAGAGTTTATAGCAAGCAAAATCTTTTTTCCAATAAAAACTTTTGCTTTGTAGACTATTTTAATATGCCACAGAATGAATAATTATGTGTAAAAAGTGGCAATAAAATTAAAGGAGACAAGAGGGAGGTGCCTGCCATGAAAGCCAGAATTAAAAGATTCTTTTGAAGCTGTGAAATATCATTAATCTTTGAGTGAAGTGAAAACAGTCCTCCCTCTATTCTCACATAGACAGCTGCTAATGGTTAGGTAGTTTCAGGAAAAAAAATATTTTGACATGGAAAATGCTAGCGCATTTGCGCATTGGCAACTATGTCTAAAATCCAAACTAATTCAACCAATAAAATATTTTTTAAAATGTATTTTATTAAAAATATTTTAAAATGGTATATTCAATAGTACCCTTAATGATTTTTTTCTTAATCATTTCTATATCATATTAATAAATTTATAATCAGTTTCTCCTCACCCATTTAAAAAATTATGGCTGGTATCAAAGAAATCATATATTCATACCACAAATTGGTTTTTTGTTTTACTTTGTCAGTACCTCCACATATGTCCGTTAAATTTAACATGGCTATTGTTTAAGTGCTAAATACCATTTATGATCTATGGAGTTGTGTCATTAGCTCACATATTTCTATTTTTATATCTGGCCATTGATTTAAGTGGAAGGAAATCTTTGCCAAAATTAATAAGAATCATGTCTGTGTACGCCTGATCATTTTTATGGTTTCCCCAAATGAACCTGAATCACAGATCTCGCTTTCCCAACTCAGCTAGGCTCAACAAGCTTTTACTCTTATAATCAAGGCGTAGGTTATTGCTTTGGGTAAGAATGATTCCAACGAAGCTCAAGAGGACTATTAATCTATTCCTGTTAGACACTGTTTGGCCTTCGGTCTTTTTCATCACGCTAACACAGTTAACACAAAATAAAGTCATATTCTAAAGTGGCTCGATTTATTCTTCAAACATATTTAAAACAGACACTGTCTCTTATGGAAGAAATTACCCTTTCATTGAATCATTATAAAAGTAGATGAGAAGATATAAAAATAATTTGTGTTTGACCCTCAGAGCAAGAGTCATGAAGCAATTAGGAATTTCTTATACTTAATTATTAGCAAATCAACATTTCCTGAGTTTCTAATGTGTAAAGGACTCAATGAGAGGTATTATTCAATATTTCATAGAGAGAGGAATGATAATCCCAGACTGGAAGATTACTTTTTATGTGTTTGCTCATATCCAAAGCCACTTTTCAAATTTATTAATCAGATTTGAACAAAGTAATAAAGTTTCCTTTTTAGATCTAACTGAAAAGAGTAATAAACATAAAATACTTACTAATTATGTAGCCTGGGACAGAATAGGGATTCAACAAATTACAGTAATTGTTATTGTTAACAAAAGTATTACATTTTATTTTTGTAGTATTATTTTGTCTTCAAAACAATCCCCAGTCATTAAGGTAAAGAATTGACTACAATATTTTCATAATTTTTTATTTATTCTTTTATGTATCTAAATTTCCTCCTAAAGATGTAAAGTTCTTTCCTTCAAATCACATTTAACCCTGAATTTCTGCCTGACGTTATAGATAATTTATTAATAAGTTGACATCATATTTTTCCTGTTTGGTCACGTTTCACTTTGCATATATTATGAAGCTTATAATTATTTACATTACATATTTTCCTTAATGTTCATATGCAAAATAATGATATGGTAAAATTAATATTTTGGCTTTGATTGATGAACTATATATTACATAAGTATAAGTGTGAGATGTGAGTTTTGTAATGTTGTATAAATATATCTGGTACAAATTTAATCTAAATTTAAAATGTAAGAATATTTTTTCATTACTTGACTTTTAGATTTAATTTTTAGATTTCTAAGACTAGCATTTTTGATGTAATTATTAGTCCTACAATATTTATAGCTACAGAAACAGCATAAAATGAAAGAAGCGTTAATTTTGGAGTGAAATGAATATGGAGCCTTGCCATAGTTGTGGAGAAGCTAAGTTAAATGGAGTATGGTATGGACCATGGGGATATGAAAGCATTTGTCTCTTGCATTCTGTGAATATGCATCATAACTATCTAAAAGCCTTTGAACATTTAGCTTAATTTTGGTAAAATTGGAATTATAGCCAACACCTATTCCACATATTGTGTGGATCACATTAAATAAAAACGGGCAATTCCTTAAAAACTGCAAAGTGTTGGACAAGTGTTTGTTATTATTTGAATATTTTCCATGTGATTTAAATTGTTTTCAGATTTCTAGTTTAGGATGTTATAAAAAAAATCAACAGCTTCATCTTCGATGACAGTAAGAAACACTGTCATAATGTTGAAACATAATAAATAAAGAAGGGCCCCCAAGTGTAATAAAATCCTGCCATTATAGGAGAGAACACAAAGAGAAGACCTTGGGCAGATTCGGCAGAGCTTACTGTGCTTCAGTGTAAGTAGAAGCACTCATGGTCAAAGCCAATAATCTGTTGTTTGGAACAATTAGAGGGGGTAGACTGGATGGACTCTGAAGCACCCTTCAACCCCCTTGGCATCATGTTCTGGAAGGGGAAGCAAGACTGAATGAAGAAATGGAAACAACATGGCAACTTGGAAAGAAACAGTCTATTGGTATGGCAGTGTAGTGGAGAGACTCTCAGTGAGTTAAAGTCCTACAACTGTCAGTTTTCATCAGCAAACTCAAGACAAAATCAGGACAAGTCACGTGTCTGCCTACACACACACACACACGCACGCACACACACACACTCCTTTGGTTGTATGAATTTTTTTTTTCCTGAGCAATGATGATTTCCAGGATGCCAGCTAAAACCAAACCAAACCAAAACAAAAAGACAGCAACTAGAAGCCCAAAGAACTAGGCAGCAGAGACATCAGGTATAATCCACCACACGAAGACAAGTTTCATAATTTGAGTCCCGGCAAGTTACAGACTACTAGGCAAAAAACCAACAGTCCTCAGAGAGGCAAAACAGATTCCATAGTTGCTACTGTGTCTAATTTTTAACTAAAATGTATTAGTTATAATACAGAAAAATCAGGGAACAAATCTATAAATAGGCACTAATTTAAAGTGGGCCCAGGGAGTGAATATAATAGTTACAAACTTCAAAACACTACTGTAAATATATTCAAGCAATTAAAGGAAATTTGTTCAAATAATTAAGGAAAACATCATAATAAGGAGTAAATATGTAGGGATACCAACAAAGAAATAGACATTATTTTTGAAACCTCAAAAAGTCAAATCTAAAAAGTACAATAATTGAACTTTAAAAACTAGCAATAAACTCAGATGATCTCAGATGTTGCAAGAAAAAAAAATTAATGTATTTGAAAAATTATCCCATCTGACAAATAGAAAAGAAGAAAAGATTAAGAAAATGAAAAAAAATTTGTGACAGTATCCAAGTGATGTAGCACACATATAATCAGAGACCCAGAAGAAGAGGACTGGAAGAAACTGGCAGAAAAAACAAAAACAAAAACATTTAAAGAAATAATGGCTTAAAATTTATTAAATTCATTGAAAAACATAAAATTACAAATCCAAGAAGCTTTGTGAAACCAAATTGGAATAAAAACAGGAGCACCTGGGTGGCTCAGTTTGTTAAGCACCTGACTCTTGATTTTGGCTCAGGTCATGATCTCAGGGTCGTGAGATCAAGCCCCACACTGGGCTCTGTGCTCAGCAGGGATTCTGCTAGAGATTCTCTCTCCCTCTGCCCCTCCTGCTGCCCTCTCTTTCTCTCTCTCTCTAAAAAAAATAAATAAATAAAATCTTTTTAAAAATTGGTTAAAAAACAGAGAAGTCATACCCAGCCACATCGAATTCAAACTAATAAAAGCTAAAAATAAATAGAAAATTTGAAAGCAACAAGAGAAAAATGACACATTATAAATAGAGAGAGAACAATATGATTAAAGCTCAACCTTTCATCAGAAAAAATGGAGGCTAGATATTGGGATGACATATTCAAAGTGGTGAAAGAAAAAATTATTCAAGATATCTATAGCCAGAGAAATTATCCTTCAAAACTAAAGCTAAAATCAAGACATTTTTAAATTAAAATAATTGAGAGAAATTAATGCTAGCAGCACTGCATTATTTAAAACAGGAAGTTTTTCAGACTGAAGGATAATTGCACCAGATGGTAATTCAGATACACCAGAGAAAATAAAGGGCACCAGGAAGAATAAATATGTGATATGTGAGTTAATATAAATATATGTATTTTTTTCTTTTTTATCAGATGCTTTAAAAAATATATGCATACATAAAGCCAAATTTATGCTACTATATTGTTGGGATTATAATATATAGAGATGAAAACAATGCAAAAAAGTGGGGGGTAAACAGAACTATATAGTTGGAAGTTTCCTCTATTGAACTGGAGGTCATTCATTGTGGATTAAGTAAATTTTAATAAGTTAAAGTGGCATGTTATAATCCCTAGAGCCACCACTAACAAATTGTCGACATGTTAACAAGCCAATACCAATTTTACAATAATATACTGCAAAATGTTTGCTTAACACAAAGGAAAGCAGGTAAGGAGGAGTAGAGGAACAAAACAGAAATGAAACAAATAAAAATAGCAACAAAATGGCAGACTTAAAATCCACAATTTACATAATTTTATTAAATGTGAATTGACCAAATACACAAAATAAGAGGCAGAGAATGTGAAACTGGATTTAAAGAGCAGGATTCTACCCTGCGTGACCTAAGAGAGGTGCACTTTAAATACAAAGACACAAATAGGTTGAAAGACAAAGGATAAAAAACAACGTACAAGCAAATAGCAATCACAAGAAAACTGGAGTTGCTTTATAAATATAAGACAAAAACTTTTAGCCAAGGAATATTACTGCAGAAAAAGTGAAACATTTCATGAAGTTTAAAGAGTTGATTTAATGATTGTAAATTTATATGCACCTAATAAAAGATCTCCCCAAACTGGCAGAAATAAAAGGAGAAATAGATAAATTTAAAACTATAGTAGAAGATTCCCGTACTCCTTTCTCAGTATTTGATAGAAAAAGTAGACAGAAAAATTGGGAAGAATAGAGAAGACTTGAACACACTATCAACCAACTAACTGACACATACAGAAGACACCACATAACCCAACGTAATATACAATCATTTTAAGCACACATGGAATATTTGCCAATACAGACCATAGGCCATACAACAATTGTCAATAAATTTGAAGTATTGATATCATACAAAGTGTGTTCTCCAACAACAAAATGAAACTTAAATTCAAACATATACATATGTGGAAATTTAGCCAAGCATTTTGAAATTAGATATTTAGAAATTAAATTAACCCATTAGCCAAAAAATAAATCAAAAGGAGAATTAGAAAGTATTTTGAGATGAATGATAGTGGACACACATTATAGCAAAATTTGTAGAATGAAAATAAAGCAGTGCTTAAAGGGAAATTTTTAAAAAGATGTTTATTTATTTGTTTAGAGAGAAAGAGTGAGCGCATGAGTGGAGGGGAGGAGCAGAGGGAGAGGGAGGAGCAGACTCTTGGCTGAGTGCAAAGCCCAATGTGGGGCTGAATCCCTGGACCCTGAAGTCATGACCTGAGCCTAATTCAGACACTTAACAGATTGAGCCACCCAGCTGCCCCTTAAGGGAAATTTATAGCAATCAATGCTTACATGAGAAAAGAAGAAAGGTCTAGAATCAATGATACAAGCTTTCAACTTAAAAAGCTAATATAAAAAAAAAAACCCTATCTAAGCAGAATGGATGAAACAAAAAAAGAATGGAAATCAATGAAATAGAAAAGAGTAAAGCAATAAAGAAAATATATGAAACAAGAAGGTGGCTTTTTAAAAACTTCAATAAATTGGTAAAACTCTAGCTCCTCTGATTAATAAAAAAAGAGAAACACAATCTATCAACATCAGGAATGAAAAGGATGAGAGGGTTCTATAGATATTAAAAGGATCATATTATGAAAAACTGTATGCCAATAAATTAATACTTAGATTAAATAGACAAGTTCCTTAAAAGAAACTACTAAAATCTGAATCAAAGAAGGAACAGAAAATCTGAATGGCGAATTTAAATTATCAAATTCATAATTAAAATACTTTCTACAGAAAATAATTCCAAGCCCAGATGGCTTGCCTGGTAAATCCTATCAAACATTAAAGAAATAATATCAGTCCTACACAAATTCTATCAGAAAATAGAAAAAGGGGAATATTTACCAACTTGTTTTATGGGGCCATTATAACTCTGACAAGAAAATCAGAAAGAAAAAATTACAAGACAAAAAAACCCACTAATATTCGCTCAGTTGCAAAAGTCCTTAAAGACATCAGCGATTTAAATACAGCGTGACACAAAGAGTAGAAGGAGAGGAACAAAATATATTTGCATTTGAGGTGGAACATGTAAATTGGGAAAATTTCCATACATGAGGCAGAAACATGAAGAGCATCACTTTAAAGTCAGGTAGATGCGGTTCGCATTCTGCTATTACTTACTTTGTAATTCTGGAAGGTTACTAAATTTCTGTGGACCAACTGTAAAATGGGAAGAAAAAAAAGCTCATATCGTGGGATTATTGTGAGAAATTAATGGTAGATAATGTATAAACATTACTTAAAACAGAACCCAGGAAATGGAATAAGCTCAACAAATGTTAGATACAGATATCGGGCAGAGAAAACCGTGAGAAGCAGCACAGAATTAGAACAGCACAGACATGTTTGGGTAAAGACCAAGATTCTTCTTTTTCTGGATGACTAGATGTGAAGTAAGGCGATCAGCTATTAAGATGAAGAATTAAAGAGGCCATATTCTGACGGTCTTGCTGAGTAGAAAGTCCATTTTATCCCACACCCATCAATGGATAGTAGAATCAAGTTGTGGAATATTCAAAACTTAATTTTAAGAAGAATAATCTGACAAGTGTAGAAAATGGGTTGCAGATTTAAAATATTTATGTGTGTGTTGGAAGAGTTCAGGCAAGGAAACTGGCATTAAATAGAACAGAGGGATCTTGCGTTCTGGGGACAAAGGAGGTAGTGAAATTTTTCTGAGCTTGTATCTAGACGAACAGAAAGATGGTAATTCCAAAATGAGAGAGAGAGAAAAAGTATAGGCAAAAGAAAAAAAAAAAAAAGATCAGTAAAGCTTTTATGATAGTAAAGTGATCCCACTCTCCCTTCCTGGATATAGTACGCTTTGCAGACACTGGAACTTTCTGCTCTTTAAACAAGTCATTTAACTTGGCTAAGCTTCAGATGACTCATATCTCCATTGAGACAGAAACCCGTAAAAAGAGAGAGAGAGGAATTAACAAGCCCTAGACATCATCACAGAATTGCTATATTGCAGTGAGGACAAAGACCTATGTGGACATGAATATTACCGTTATTATTCAAATAGCACATAATCTTGTCACACAGAGTACTTGCTTAAACCAGGCTGTTATCTGGTTTAGAGCATGCTTTTCCTATAGCCAAAGTCAGACTTGCTATTGACAGGGCACTCTGAGGTCATAGTTCAGGGAAGCATCCTTTGTTCTCAGGAAAGAAGACAGTCTTTGTTCTCTCTCCTCATCTCTTGACTCCAGAATTAAATACTGGGTAAAATGACTTGCTCCAGGTTTATGAAAAACCCCTTATGAATTAGAAGCACAGGAGAGAGGGGCGGGGAGAGGATGTGAGAGATTTATAAAATACATGTGTACATAAATCAGGAAATTAAACATTTGTAAAAACTACCACAGTGCGAGGGAGTATGTGCAAATATCATATGACATTGGTGCTGAATCTTCCTGGATTTGATAGGAAAGAGGCATCATTTTGCTTCTGACTGGGACACACAAGGAAGACTTCAGGAAGAAAGTAACATTAAATTGGCTCTTAAAAATGTGAACCCTCATACTAATCTCTCCCTAAGCCCTCCCCTTTTTTCTTCTTTCTCTTTATTTTTTTATTTTTTATTTTTTAAAAGATTTTATTTATTTATTTGAGAGAGAGAGTGTGAGAGCGAGAGCAAGAGCACACAGAGGCAGAGGGACAAGCAGACTCCCCACTGAGCAGAGAGCCTGATGGGGGACTTGATCCCAGGACCCTGAGATCATGACCTGAGCCAAACGCAGATGCTTAACCGACAGAGCCTCCCAGGTGCCCTTCTTCTTTCTCTTATAGTATCTCCCCCACACCCCTGATCTAGGCTACCTCATGATTTTTCTGTTCTCTCTCTACTGCCCGGCAAAATCTGCTGCCCACTAGAAAGTTGAGAGAACTATAAATAGTGTTAAAACTAGAAGTGCTACAGCTGCCTTCTTCCCTAGGTACTTGTAGATTAACACGTAGGGGACAAAATTAATAAATATCTAAAGGTAAAATTTAAGGAATTTACAATATTAACAAAGATAATTTTTAGGAGAAGGCCTTTGCCAGCACCTGGGAAATCAGTTCTGTCTATCGATTTTAAGTGGCCCATAATCGGCAGCTACATTCAACTAGTAGGAATCAGAAAAATATCAGAATGGCTACTGGAATGTGACATTTTGGGGGGTCATCTTTAAAAAGATCGAGAGAGAGAGAACAGCACCTTATTATTATGCAACATGTCCATGTCAGTACAGAACCCAAATTGTTTATAAGAGGACGTGAAAAAAATGGCTGGATAGACTTTCACTTGGATTATGTCTGGAGCAACACAAGGTCCAAGAAAAATATCATTGGTGTCCCTTCCAGCTGTATAGAAATGTACATCATGGACACTTGAAATTTGAACTGTTGACAAAGCTGAGTGTGGAATTGGCAGCTGTGTTCCACAGTTGTCATTGCCAAGTCATTAAATTCCTCCTTAAAATATCCCCTTGGTTGAGTGAAGGGGGGTATTTTGATAAGTGCCCAGAATTCCACTAGGAATTTGTACACTGTCCCTGTACTTGAGGCTAATAAAGATATGGCCTCTGAAACGTCCCTAAATGTGGTTTCTATGGGGTTTCTTTTTGTTTCCTTTTATTCTGTTTACAGGAAGCTTTATTCTTTGGCCACCTGGACTTCATAGCAGCATTTCTCTGCATTCACTTACATGCGTATGCTTAACGGCCAATTAATAAATCAAAAGAATACCTAATTTCCCTCCCTTGAGGTGGAAATGTTGGCTGAAACATGTGGCTTTAAAATTTATTATGCATGAAAAACAAGGAACTGGTGGGTGGTCAGTACAAGCCAGTGGTCACAATGGAAACCAGAGCAAAGTGAAAAGCTCCTTGTGGAAAACATTATGTGTATGTCAGAGATAAAAATATGCAAAGACCCCCATTGGGCAAGGGAGCCTCTCCAGCAAATATAAAGTAAATTTCATGCTGTCTCAGAATGGAGTTTTTAGTGGTTTGGCTTAAAATGTAAATAAAACAAAAGTTGATTAAAAAAGCATAAAATGTCATCGAGCTGAATTTGTAAATCAGTGAAATAAATTACTGATAAAAGTGGAATAATGTACTTGCTTTTAAAAAATAAGAATGATGATCCAGGTATAGATCATCATCTAAGTATAGTTCAACCTGGATACAAAGAGGTGAAATCCATGACCCCCTAGTGACAATTTTGTTTTTCTGTGATTAGTTATGTGATGTCCACTGCTAAGTTAAAGTAAGGAGTGAGAGCTCTGACTTCTACCTCAGAAGCTTCTAAATTAAAAAAAAAAAAAAAAAAAGAGGAAGGTATAAATTATCTCAGAGCTACTGAAAATACAGCCTCTCATCAGAGCTGCTGAGAGCATACTGGGGAGTTATATGGGAAGCTCATGGAGGTCTTCAGGTTTCTTAAGGAGAACATAAATGACAAGTAAGGGACACCTCCATGACCACTCTGATCTTTGTTCCATGAGCTTTCTGAGCTAAAACAGTCGGGTATATATTCAAGTTGGATTCACTTTAGAAACGGAAAAGCCCAGAACAACATTGAGTTCTCTGGTTCCTCAAGTATAATTCTTTCCCCCTTTTCCTTGCTTTCTGTGACATTCAATTGTTAGTGACCAAGGTCCCATGAATGTACTTAGCAGTTGGCCAGCTTCTGTGGGAAGCTGAAAAGAAGTGAAAGATGTGATTCATATCTGGATGTAGGAATGGGATAAACATGGAAAGGGGGGAAGGAGACATATATTTAGAGGCAAAGATACTATCATCAAAAAAGTACTGGAGTTGAGCTAAGTAGGAAACGGGAGGCATACCTGGCTAGAGTTGCACATTCTAAGAAGAACAGAAAATGATATCTGAATTTTAGGGAGCATTTTAAAACAGGGAAAAGATATGATCGTTCTTGCCTGAGAAGTCTTTTGACTTTTTCCAGTTCCTTAGAAAGTACCTTATTAACCGACAGAGATTTTGACTCTTGAGCCTAAATTCAAAAACAAAAAACAAAAAACAAAAAAAACCAATGGTTGTAACATACACCTTCTAGTTTGGGTGGCTCACTGATAAAGGCAATAGGGTTTTTGTTGCCACAAGGAGCTAGCTGCTTCCTGAACTTTCTTATCCTGGGTCTTGTGCTTCTTCAATTCTATGATCTCACTCAACAACTTACAATAAAGTTTACAAGAAAGTAAAATACACGTTTTACCTCTCTCCTTTGACCTAGCTGTCTGTGCAGTAACAACTACAATGTAACTAAGGTGTTGTATCCGCCTGGTACTGTTCTAAGTGTTTTATGTTCTTTAGGCACACTAGTCAGGGATTATTTGCACTTTATACATCAGAAATTTGAGACTCAAAGAAGTCAAATGATTTACCTAAAGCTACACACTAAGTAGATAATGAAGATTCAAATGTAGATTCTCCAACATTAGCGCCAGCCCCTTTCAACATGTCCTTTTCCTGGATAACCATAATTGCTCTCAGGAGCTTCACAGGATGTGTTAGGGGTTGCTTACAGCCAAAGAATAAACATGGTATATATCCCGGGGACATCCATTTTACCCACACACACAAAAAAAAAACTGATAAAAAAATCACAGACATATTAAGAAAAACATTAATTTTAAAATTAAGTGAAAAATTAACCAAAACTGAGCCGTTAAGGTGATGAGAGAAAAAACTCTCTATAAAGACCTGAGCTATAAGGGTGGCCATTTTAGGTTCTTTCTAAGTCAACATGACTGTACGTAAACTTTATTTACACCCAAAGCCCCGTTTATGACCACTAAGCATACATTGTGCACCTGCTTTGTAAATGAGTAGCCAAAAGGAAAACCATCCTATCCTTAAGGTATCGATCAATGTCCCCACTCCTGCATTCCTTGTCATTAAAACTTGTGATTCCTGCCTATATGATAATCTATAATCTTTTGAGCTTTTACAAGATGTAAAAAGGTATATAACCTTGTAAAAGCTCTTCATCCTCCGGGGCACTATGTTCCGTGTGAAGATTGTGTTTCCTGGGGAGCTATCCTAATTTGGATTAGAACAAAACTCTCTTTCTTACTTTTAGAGATTCTAAAAGTTTTGTTCACTTTGTGTCAACAAAGAAGACTTTAAGGATGATTGGTCTTTAAAGAAAAATTCAGGCTTTCTTCCAAGAGCTTACCACAGTGGATTTTTGTTGGTGTCCACTACTCAGCACCCATTCACTCTTTCCTTTGGATATTTACATCTCCCAGGTTCCTCTCTCTTCTCATTGTTTGTAGTCTTGGAACCATCATGAAACACTGCTCTCCCTGACTCGCCAAGGGGGTACGCAGAAAGCCATAGCCGCGCTAATCAGGTTTTGTCTTCTAAGGATTTTGACTCTTGAGCCTAAATTCAAAAACGAAAAACAAAAAACAAAAAAAACCAATGGTTGTAACATACACCTTCTAGTTTGGGTGGCTCACTGATAAAGGCATTAGGGTTTTTGTTGCCACAAGGAGCTAGCTGCTTCCTGAACTTTCTTATCCTGGGTCTTGTGCTTCTTCAATTCTATGATCTCACTCAACAACTTACAATAAGTTCCCTTTTTGTTTAAATTATCCAGTCTGTTTATACTGCTTGCAACTGAGGAACCCTGATGAATGTACCAGTTCACCTCGTGCATCTAGAACATTAGTTAATACAAAAAAGACAATTTAAACACATTTTGCCCATGATGTACAATGTAAAGTGTGTGTGTGTGTGTGTGTTGTATGTATGTGTGTGTATACATATACATGTATATGAGAGATATCTGCATATAGATTGAAATAATAACAAAAGGAGGTTCAGATCAGGGAGAAAAAGTTATCAGTCTGGTATGAGAGGTCTTTTGGCTTTTTCCAGTGCCTTAGGAAGTAAAAGATATGAAGTCAATGAATATATCTAGATGCTCTTTTTTTTTTTAAAGATTTTATTTATTTATTTGCGAGAGAGATAATGAGAGACAGAGAGCACGAGAGGGAAGAGGGTCAGAGGGAGAAGCAGACCCCCTGCTGAGCAGGGAGCCCGATGCGGGACTCGATCCCGGGACTCCAGGATCATGACCTGAGCTGAAGGCAGTCGCTTAACCAACTAAGCCACCCAGGCACCCTATCTAGATGCTCTTATCTTACTTTTCTTGGACCTCTGTTAGAGCAGGTAGCCCCCTTTGTTCTATAGTCACAGATCCATATTGGATGCACATCCAGTTTGCCCAGTAGAAAGCAAGCCCTTGTCCACAGAATCTATGACTCACTCAATTCCTCAGGCTTCCATTCCAGGGGGCACGGTGCACAGCACTTAGAGGTTCTTACATATAACGTTGTTGCCTGGAATTATATAATGTTACTAAATAGAAATATGTTACTAAAAGACACAAAGATTATTTAATCAGGGCTTTATTAGCAAAGAAATCAAAGGCCAGAATAAAGTGATTGGCTTAGATGACCTAGAAAGTTAGAGACAAACTTGGACTAAAAATCCAGATCTCTCAACTTTAAATCTACATAATCCTCCCCCTTCTATTTCATGGCCATGCTGCATCATCTAGGAGTCTAAATGCATTTGACTTTACATTGAGTGCTATGAGTTCTTTGCTCTTGGGGACAAGCCTTGTAAGCTTATCTTAGGGAAAAGTCGTTTCAACTCTATTCAACCAAAATAAATTCCTAAGGCAGGATGCGTGCTTTCCTCTTCCCTTCATGGCCCCCTGAGCTCCTAGCAGCCTGCTAGGAACACAAGGGCAACCAATCAAGTATCTGTTCAGTGTGTGCATTATGGACTTCATCCTACCACCTAAAGAGCTGAGGAAGGACATGGCTATTAGAATACAGCATACATGAATCAGGAGATACTTAAAAGGGATTCATTCCTCTGGCTTTTTGGAGTAAAAGAGTTAGAGGCAGCCCTTTGATCTATTTCCTTCCCACATCAGGCTGACTTTTCTTAACCTCTGGCAACCACCTTCACAGTGCCCCAGATTTTTGTATATCGCATGGAAATACTGATGTCTGGGTCTCCATTCCCATGCAAAAAAAGGCATCTTTGGGGATGAACTTCCCTATTTATAACTGAAAAATCTCTGAATTAAGTGAAATTGCATACAAATCCATTCAAGCTTACCAAAATATTTAGAAAAGAAGGATGTGGCTGGTTAAAAATGTTACCCCAAACACTTCCCTGATTAACAATTGAGTTCTTGCCATGCTTTGGCATTGAGGAGGGAGCCATGTTTGTTTGAGAAACATACATTTTAAGGATGTCTTACACATATTTGACCCACTCATATAGCTAAGAGCTTTTACATTTTGGTGGCCTGGCTGAAGAAGAAAAGGAAAAACAAACTTCATGGAAAATTGAGATGGAGCATTATCATCACTGTCTACAAACATGTATTTTCTGCATGGCTACAATTAGAAAGAAGGGCACCAAGTCCTCACAGGGCTGTTGTTTATGAGGAAATCATTTTTTCCAGAAGAGATAGAATCATCTATAGAGAAATTATGACCTTTTAAACAGAAAAAGGAGTGGGAAACAAGTTTTTGAAAAGTCAGAATAAGTACCCTTGACAACGAAAGTTAAACAATAATGTACTGAGGTAGGCATGTTCAGTTCCAAGAAGACGCGCTCAGCTACCTGGATTACATGTAACACTGTGCTATGATTTTAGGTACATTATTTCATTAATTCTCCGTTACTCCATGAGTAGATATTCGTATTATCCCCATTGTGCAGATGAGAAAATTTAGCTAAAACCACATAGCTAGAAAGTGATGGAACCAGCTTTTGAACCCAGATCTGGTCTGATTCCAGATTGCATCTCTTGACCAATGCACTTTACTACTTTACTACCATACCAAAAGAAATAAGAGCAGGCTCTGGAAAAGAAGGCATCCAAAGAATATTTTCCTCAGACAACAGTCTTCATAGCATCAGAAGAGATGAGCACCTAGAGCCCCCTCCTCAGAAGCCTTGATGTCTGCTCTGAGTGAAGCAAGTCTGGCTAACAGGTGAGCCCACAAGTCAGAGCTGCTTACCAAGCACACAACATAGTGACTCATTTGTGGCCCTCACAGCACTCAGTGCAACTGTAGGCACATAGAATATTTTCACAGAACTCCTTAAATTAACATGAAAATGATACATAGTGCAAAATATGGAGTCTCTGGCATTGGGTAGATTCAGGGATAGATTCCGTTTTTACCAGGTATTGGCCAATGTGACATGTTACAATTCACTTAACTTTTCTTTCTTTTTTTTTTTTTTTAAAGATTTTATTTATTTATTTGAGAGAGAGAGAATGAGAGAGAGCACATGAGAGAGGGGAGGGTCAGAGGGAGAAGCAGACTCCCTGCCGAGCAGGGAGCCCGATGTGGGACTCGATCCAGGAACTCCAGGATCATGACCTGAGCCGAAGGCAGTCGCTTAACCAACTGAGCCACCCAGGCGCCCTCACTTAACTTTTCTGAGCCTGTTTGCTCATCTGTAAAATAACGGTAATAAAAATAATAATATGCAGCATTATTGTAAGGATTAAATGAGAAAAGCACAACTTCAGGCATCTGACCCTTTTCCAATGATTCCGTTCTTTTCCACTGAGTAGTTACTATTTTACAACAGTCCACAGCCTAGAGTTTCATTCTATTCTGAAAGCAGGACCAACGTAAAGGGACATACTGAGAATCCAAAGAGGAGAAAGGTGAAGGTTGGGTTCTGGGCTGTTGAGAGGGTGGCTGTTTCCCCCTCATTCCCATGGACACGGTGTAGTGGGCATGGTCTGCTCTCTACGACAGGCATTGTGACCCCTGCTGTCTGCATCTTGGGGGCCGGCATTGATCGCACGGGAGGTCTGACAGGCATGTTTAGAGTCTGTCTCTATAGTAACAACAGTAACTATAACAATAAAGTATTTATGAAACTCTTTAACCATATTCTTACTTGTTGAAATCTTACTTTGGAGCCCAGAGCAAGGTGCAAATTGATAAATTTAGATGGGCATCAGAGTGTCCATTGTCTTTCTCTGGCCATACGCCCTTTTCTTTCTCCTCCCCAGTGGCACACTTCTTTCTCTAGGTTTGAGCTAAGAAATTGGGCAGTTCCATCTGGTTTTCCCTTCTATGGAGCTGGTAGAGTGGATATTTTCAGGTCCTGGGTGTCTCTGGAAGGAGTGACAGAAACTGGTGCTTCCTGAAGTACGCTGCATGAAACGGCTTCAGACAGAGGTCTCCCTCGCCCCTCACAGCTTCTTTGGTAAAGTCACAGTACCACAAGACCTCTGGGTCTATTGTTCCATTTACTAAAGAGTGATAAGGTGGCCTGTTCTGTTTAACCTAATGGGCTAGGTCAGGGCCCCAGGAAGAGGGTAGGGAAGCTCCCTGAAATATGACAAGTGGGGAATAGATTTCCTCCTGTCCCTTCTGGATATACTT
Source organism: Mirounga leonina (assembly GCF_011800145.1). Taxonomy (NCBI): domain Eukaryota; kingdom Metazoa; phylum Chordata; class Mammalia; order Carnivora; family Phocidae; genus Mirounga; species Mirounga leonina. The sequence continues at coordinate 93,354,098 of NW_023270807.1, read as the reverse complement.
CTATAGTTTACAAAGGGATTTTGCATACTGGGATCAAAGGGCAATCTGAAAGTAAATTCCCCGAAAACACAGACTTCACAAAATTCCTTTTAAAAATATAGGAAGGAGAATATAGAGTGATAGTGAAATGTACAACTTCGCTCTTAGAACTTCTTACAAAACCATTTGTGATATTTTATGCATTATTAAACATCACCGTATTTCTTGAAATTAAGACAGCTGTGTCCTATTTTTCCTTTGCTACGTTTTCAAGGTTAGAAATCAAGTAGAATGTATGTCTTTCCTTCGTGACACACTATTAATAGGGATTTTTCCTAAATATATTATAAGATGTTTATTCGCTTAGGTTAGGCAGCTGCACCGAATCTGCTAGAATGTAAACTGTGAGTGGCAGGGGCTTATCTGGTTTTATCCGCTGTTGTCCCCCAGCTGCCAGTACAAGAGGCACTTAGAAAGTATCTGTGGAATTAGCCAACAATTTATCAAAGGGCACTTCTGTGCCTCTGATAGCAATCTCTGTCTCTGACCACATAGTTCTCTCCGTTCCTCTAACCTGGTGACCAAATCCTGTCTCTCTCCAGCATTCCCCTCAGCCTTTACTTTCCCTCCCCTCCCACCATATTCTCACTTTAGTGCCTATCCTCTACCATCCAACACACACACACACACACACACGCACACACACGCACCCCTTTACATTATTCCTGAGATCTGTCTGGAGAAGTGAGAAATTTGCTATACTATCCTCAACCAGTTGACAGAATTTGGGTGCCTATAAGCCAATGGATTTCAATGCCCATGGAAGTGACGATTTTATAGGAGATCTTCTTCAAAAACTAGAACATTGTAGTTAAAATCGTTTCTCTGTGATTTTTATACTTCTTTGATTTAGTTGTAGTGAATAGACCTTTAAGGCAAGGCCACGATGTGTTTTGCAATCTGAGGGACCCAGGTGGATGCTATACCTACTTAAGTACAGTTGGTTGACAATGTGAGAAGTCCTCCAGGAATACAACTCACAGGATGTAGTTTTTCCACCTAAAAACTCTCCTTTTTACCCAAGTGAGTAAGATAAAATCTACAGTAGAGTTGCTTCTCCTTTTTTTTTTAAAGAGAGCAAGAGAGAGAGCACATGAGCCAGGACAGGGGTGGGGGGCAGAGGGAGAGGAAGAGAGAGAGAATCTTAAGCAGGCTCCACACCCAGCACAGAGCCCCTTGTGGGACTCAATTTCATGACCAAGGTCACGACCTGAGCCAAAATCAAGAGCTGGATGCTTAACTAACTGAGCCACTCAGGTGCTCCAGCTTCCCAATTTCTAAAAAATTTTCAAACATTTCATTTAAAAATAACTATTTGAGCCTATATTCCCTTTTAGCACCCACTAGAGAGTGGTAAGGAAAAGATTTAAAAAGAACATTTTGTCTCAGATGCGTTTTACTCATAGTACATGATTGCAACTCTTCTTAACTAGCTTGAGTTACTTGTATGCCCGAAGATACTGATCTCCTCGGCCCTCAGGTGGCTGTGGCCCTGGGGATGGTTGTTTCGTTCCTCAGCGATGTGACCGGCAAAACAAGATCACCAAGCAGGTGGACAACTGTTTTAGCAACTAGCTTCAGAGAAAGCCACTGCCCATCACGTTCCTCCCCTGGGGAAGCCGTGGGAGGAGCTTGCTGGCCAGGTGCCCCAGGAACAGGCTTTCCCTAACAGGGTTAGCTGATCTGACGAAACTTGGCCAGACGCCCTGGCAAGAGTGGCATGGTGCATGTATCTATAAAAGAAGAAAAAGAGGGGCGCCTGGGTGGCTCAGTCGGTTAAGCGGCTGCCTTCGGCTCAGGTCATGATCCTGGAGTCCCGGGATCGAGTCCCGCATCGGGCTCCCTGCTCGGCAGGGAGTCTGCTTCTCCCTCTGACCCTCCTCCCTCTCATGCTCTCTGTCTCTCATTGTCTCTCTCTCAAATAAATAAATAAAATCTTAAAAAAAAAAGAAGAAGAAAAAGAGACATTAGCTCCTTTCCTAGAATTCAAACTTTTCTAAGTTTTTGGACGGGTAAAACAAGAGGTTGTGCTATTGTTGTCACTTCATTTGGAGAACAAAGTATCTCTTCAGTGAAGATTAGGAATTCCATGTTACTATTTCAAACTGACTTTTAAAAGTTAGGTTCACAACAGCAAGTGTCAGTTTCACGTTAACCATTTTGGAAATTTTAATTTTGAAGTCGAATACAACTTCCTGTCTTTGTAGATTTGCATGTTGAAGTATATATGTGTTTTACATAATTTTAAAACAAAATTTAAATTTAAAAAAGGATTTCTAGGGGTGCCCGGGTGGCTCAGTCGTTAAGCATCTGCTTTTGGCTCAGGTCGTGATCCCAGGGTGCTGGGATCGAGCCCCACATCGGGCTCCCTTCCTGGCGGGAAACCTGCTTCTCCCTCTCCCACTCCCCCTGCTTGTGTTCCCTCTCTTGCTGTGTCTCTCTCTGTCAAATAAATAAATAAAAATCTTTTAAAAAATAATAATAAAATAAAAAAATAAAAAAGGATTTCTAAATATAAAAAAATCATTTAAAAAAACAAGTGAATTGGGGCACCTGGGTGACTCAGTTGATTAAGCATCCAACTCTTGATTTCAGCTCAGGTCATGATCTCAGGGTCGTGAAATCAAGCCCTGTGTCAGGCTCTGTGCTCCCCACGGAGTCTACTTGAGATTCTCTCTCTCCCTCTCATGCACTTAATCCCTCTTCCCACTCGTGTACTTTCTCTCTCCCTAAAATAAATAAATAAATAAATAAATAAATAAATAAATAAATAAATAAA
>NW_023270807.1:93327009-93351270 GCF_011800145.1 Mirounga leonina | reverse complement strand
AAATAAATAAATAAATAAATAAATAAATAAATAAATAAATAAATAAATAAATAAATAAATCTTAAAAATAATGAAATAATGTATATAGGAAATAAGTGTATAGGAAATAAGTTAATCTACTTTGTATTTATTTATTGATGCCACACATATACCAAGGGAATTGTTTCAAATTACTTTAAAACACAGGAATTTATGTGGTTTTAGTGGGTTATCAGGGGACAGAAGAACTGTTAAAATGCTTAGTTCTTTCAATAATTATATTGTTAGTAGTAATTTTGCTCTTATTCTGAGAGTGTTCTGTGAATCACATGGATTAAATCAAATGAATAATTTATGTGATATACAAATTTTAGCATCCCATTACCTTGGGAAACCAGAATTCTTAGTATTGGAGAAAAGAAACAAAAACTTAAGATAGTTGAGGATACATAAAAACCATACAGTTCTGAATTTGTGCTGGACATACCAGAATTAATTTATATTTTTTGTAGCTCTGTTCACTGAAAAGACCTAGAAATGATGAGTAGTAGCAAAGTATCCCTAGAGCCTGGATTGTGGCCCCTAAGTGCTATTTTCCACTAAAAAAACAAAACAAACAAACAAACAAAAACCAACTTATCTTAAGGATATATATAATACCTAGGTCTGGGACAGGAAGTATATAAGATGAGCCTAGAACATGTTATTATACCAGATGAATGAAACTATCAAAGACTAGAAGTGGGTCAAAAGGACTCAGAATCTAACATAGAGTGTCCCACCAATCAAAGATGGGACCTCTATTAAGATAATGACTACAGTGGATTAAAACACATCATATATGCTTATATCCATGACTTCTAGTAATACTGGAAAACAAGCACAGCCTAATGGTTGCTATTAGAGGATGCTGTGGAACCGATTGATTATCACGAGGATTGTAAATAAAGGGAAAAAAAAAATCCAACGTGTTTCCTGCCTTTCATGTAAAATAGATGCCACTTTGCAACCAAATCATAGACAAGGGGAGTTTCTCTTTATAGATGTGTTCCAGTCAAACAATGAAAATAGGAATGGCACTGCAATCTGTAATGAACTAATGGATGGGGTTCGTGAGCATCAGTGGCTGTACACATCACCAAAAGAAGGAGAAGCACCAGTTGTGTGCTTCCTTATGGAAGAACATAACACCAACGACATGGTCTTCAAAACTATCAACTTGAACCTGGTCATGCTACTGGCTCGTGTATAGGAAATGCATGTTAGACCACACCATGGTGTGTTATAACCAGCAAACCTAAGCAGGGATCTGCAACAAATAAATTGAACGACAACAGCAACAACATAAATAGCTTTGGAAGGAGAAATCTAAATATTAAAAAAAATACTTAAAAACAGTGATATACTATTAAACTCACTCCAGGGAAAAGAAAAGTCATGATTTATAATGTTTGCCAATTTCCATGGTATAAAAATTCAAAAAACTACAAAACTTCTTCAGTTTCATGTTGACTTTTCTGGGTCTTTTATCTTTTTTTTTTTTAGAAAAAATTAAAGGTTTTATTTATTTACTTGAGAGAGAGTGAAAGCAAGAGAGAGAACACAGAGGGAGAGGGAGAAGCAGACTCCCCGTTGAACAGAGACGCTGACACGGGGCTCGATCCCAGGACCCTGAGATCATGACCTGAGCTAAAGGTAAATGCTTAACCAACTGAGCTACCCAGGTACCCCTCTTTTGCCTTCCCATATGAACTCCATAACAAAACACTACTGAAAATTGGGCTTGGATGGCAAATGATGAAATTCAGTCCTGCACAGGCTTGCCAGTTCCTAGAAAACCCAGAGGAATAGGAAAAAAGAATCCTGAAGGCAATGACTATCCTAATACTCTTTACCATTATCATTCTTCTTCGGGCCGCATCTATTTATAGAAGAGGAGGTATGCCTTAGGACCTGCCTGCTCTATGCTCTCTTTTCTATTGCCCTGGCATTGGAGAAGGCACCAGAACAGTGGTTCTCAACTTTGACTATACACAAAAATCAGTATACCAGTGTCAGGGATCCACCACGAGCTTGTGACTGGTCTGGAGTGGGATCAAGGTATTCATTTTTTTTTTTTTTAATTTCTCCAGGTAATTCAGATGTACAGCCCGAGTTGAGAACCACCACACAGAGAAAAATCCCTCTGTAAAATAACTAGTTATTTTATACAGAGGGTTATTTTACAGAGGGTTAAAGCACAGATTGCCTACAGCGTACTTCAAGTGGTTTAAAAGAGTCTGAGAGGCTGATGCCCTCAGTCTTTGAATTGCTTGGGCCCCTGAGCCTTTGCCTGGAGCGGCCTCTTCTATTTCTTCTATTTTCCATAATGCCCTGCCAATATATTATCATTTTCTGTGTGCCCCAAAACAAAAAAGCCTGGGAAGTGTGAATGTAAATGAGAGCCTTGTTTCCAGAGAGCACTAGAAAATGCCCACTTGTTACCACGGCAAGGAGAGAAACACAAAAGGGGAGCCTCTCTCTTCTTTCCTGTAGCAGCCATAAAAAGCAACTACTCAGATCCTGCGGTGGGAGCGTAGTTGACCAATGGCTCCAACTCTCACCCTATCTCTTCATGCCATACGGCTGAGCACTGCAGGGGCCTTAGATCCAGACATCCCCACCCGGCTGGCTCTCCTGTAACGGGTAACTTTGTCCCAAGACCCCTCCGTTGGCCTGGCCAAAATCTCAGAGCTGTGCTGTAATCTGAGACTCTCCCCGGACCCCGGTCCTCTTGCCCTCACCTTCCCTTCCCTGGGGTCAGATGGAAGGTTCTCACGTCCTCTCCTATTCCCTCCCTTTAACCTTTACAAGCATGTCCTCCAGGAACTCTCTTGCTCTCCTAGTCCCATTTTGGCATCTGCTTCTCAGAGGTCTAAAACTAGCACACGTCCATTTATTAGCACAGCAGTGAGAACCAGTCCATCAGATAGAGTGGCTGTTTCCTTGGAAGATAGAGAAAGTCCAGCTTTGAGAGATAGGATAAGAAAACACATTTTTGGAAAAACTAAAGGAAGTCATGTTTCAGCTGGTTCAGGAAAGAGATCTTCAATTATGGATAAGGAGACCAGAGCTTTAGGAGGTTTCCAGGAGTGAGTTGGAAACAAAGAATTAGACCCACAGGCTCCAGGGAAGAGTATTCTAAATGAGTTATTGGCAGGGGTGTGGGCTCATAAGTGGGGGATATACATTCATTCAATAATTTACCAACAAATATTTGAATGTCTACGCTATGCCAGATCCTTTGAATATATTGCTGAAAAGAAAAAGAAAAATCATCATTCCTTCCTGGTGGAGTTTCAGTGTTATGGCAGATACAAAAGGTAAAATCCCTACTTCTCATTCTCGTGTAGGAGCAGTCCTAAATTTTACTTCCCTGACTGCCTGCCTGTGGGGTGTTTTACTCTCCCCTGCACTGCTAATGCAAAAGGCTTCTCTTCCTTACCTTCCAGTGTTTTTCTAACCCAGAGCCAACTTTTGAACTAAGCCTATTGTGTAACAAGTTGTTTGCATATATTTGCTTTTCCAAACAAACTTCCAACCTCATGAGGTCTCCAGATTCCAACACAGAACAGGAATCCAATAAATGCATGCATACTAAGTAAAGAGCAAGACAGGATATTGAAAGACTTAGCTTTTAGGGGCAGCAGTCCTCAGTATATATTATTGGAGACACCAAGTAAGAGAGTCTGAACAAAGGGGAGGATCATGCAGTAAACCTTTCTCTTAAAGAACAATCAATCAGATTAACAAAATAAAGGCTCTGAGAAGTCCTGTAATGAAGAAACATTTAAATTTGTTTAATCTGAATTTTGCAAAGTTTAGTGTATTACTATTTACATCGAACTATAAATGTATTAAGAAGCAGTAAATGGTGATCTCTTTTTAGGTGTGGCAATTTTGGGGTATAAAAATCACCCTTACATTAATATCTTTAGCTTTCTCGTAGCAATGCTCTGATTTCCCTGTCATATTTTATTGATCTTTTTTTTTTTCTAAATTTAAATTTTTTTCCCTTAACTATTCTCCTTGATAGATGTGCTTCATGGAAGAACAGAACATTATTAGCAAGATCAAACTTATACATGAAGAATGTCAGGATGAGGGGATGGGTTTTTTTAGGCAACTGAACAGGAGAGAATATAGCTATATAATTTATTTTTTTAAAAAGATTTATTTATTTGAGAGAGAGGGAGCACTGAGGGGCAGAAGGAGAGGGAGAGAAGCAGACTTCTTGCTGAATGCAGAACCTAACACCGGGTTCTATCTCACGACCCTAAGATCATGACCTGAGTTGAAATCAAGAGTTGGACGCTTAACTGACTGAGCCACCCAGGCGCCCCTAGCTGTATCATTTAAAGTCATCTGAGAAAGTGTTTTCTACCTAGTGTGTTATAATAATTATTTTTTAAAATTTTCATTACACTTCTGTTAGCATTTTGTGTTAATTAATATTAGTATTAGTTTTAGTAAGAAAGGAAATTTACTTGGGAACTTCACACACAAAGTAGCTTTCATACAAAGTTTTAGTAACAAACTGGTATCTTTGAATGTACTCATCCTCTCTGTTTAACAGCACAGAATAAGACTGAAGTGAGTCCACGCCTATGCACTTTTGTCAAGACTATGGGCAAGAACAATCACTATAGATTGGCCAAAGAGAACAAAGACAAATATCGGCCTTCGTAAATTGTGATGTGTCTTCTTGATGATTTTCTCATTTTTTTTTAAAGATTTTATTTATTTATTTGAGAGAGAGAATGAGAGAGAGAGAGCACATGAGAGGGGGGAGGGTCAGAGGGAGAAGCAGACCCCCAGCTGAGCAGGGAGCCTGATGTGGGACTCGATCCTGGGACTCCAGGATCATGACCTGAGCCGAAGGCAGTCGCCTAACCAACTGAGCCACCCAGGTGCCCGATGATTTTCTCATTTTAATATTTCTCTGTGTTAGGGATAAAGAAAGTAAGAGAGTGTAGCTTAGTGTTTCAGAGTAAGGATTAGAAACAGGATAAACCTGGATTCAAATATTAGTTTCACCATTTATTAGTTGTTGCTTAAGTTCTAACTAGTAATGCTAGATTTACTGTTAAGAATAAAAATTGCTACCTTATATTTTTGCTAAAACTATAAAGATTTTGTCAGTATATTTGAAGATGAAAATAATATAAATATGAACTATTTTGTTGATATATGGCAATAGTCATTTCATTTCTTTTTATTCATGGTCCTCTATTTTAAAAGATAAAATTTTTGTCTTTGATATTTTCTATGGCAATGATCAGGGATTCTTGTACACAAAACTCTAAGTATGGGAAAGTTTTGCTGGATTAGTGGAATCAGTACTACAAGGTAGTATAGTAAAGAGTAGAAAAGTATAGTGCCTAAAAGTAATAAATATAGAATACTTTCCAATGTAAAATAATGTTGAAATTCTTCAATTACCTATGAAAGTATCTAAAGATTTCTGGCATTTTATAATCTGATTTTGGACTGCAAGAATTTTGCCCACCAACTCTTCCCAAAAGTCTGCCCCAGACTGATGGCAAACCTTTATGTCACTAACAATAAGTAAATTTGCAACTTTGAAAATTTCACAGTTTTCATTTCAAACACAGAGAAGAGCCCAGAAGATGCTATAACCCAGGTGTACCCAACGCTGATATTAAACATTCATAGTCCACCATATTTGTTTCAGATCTGTAAACTAAAATTTCCTCCACCCCCTTCCCTTTCCTCAGCTCGCTTGCCTGAGGTAGCCATTATCTGAAAGTTGGGAGTTTTTCATCTGCATCTTTTTATGTGTTTAGAGCATTTATATGTCTCCATAAACAATAAACACTGTTTTTTTTTTTTCTATTTTAAAGTGTTGAATAAGTGGTGACATGCCAAACATACTGTTGCAACTTTATCTGTTTCTCAACTTTTTATGTTTTAGTTTATCCATGTTGATCTATATAGATGCTTTGAATTTAATGACAGCATAAATTATATTGAATGAGGAAAGCACTTGATTATTTTTCCAGGATTTAAAAAAATATTTGATATGTACTACAGATCTAATTTCCTCTTTGTCTCCCACAGCTTTGTTTTTGTTTTTGTCCCAAAGCCATTTATTAAATATACTTGTTTTCCTACTGGTCTGTAATGCCCTCCTCCTCCTTTCCCTGGGTTTCCAGTCCCTCATCCTCTATACTTTCAATCCTCAGACATTCACAACAAAATTGCACTGACCTGCAATATGGGAGCCACTAGCCCTGTGTAGCTATTTAAATTTAAATTCATTTAAATTAATTAAATTAAAAGTTTATTTGCTCAATTTTGTTGCCTCATTTCAAGTGCTCACAGCCACATGCGGCCAGTGAACCACTGAATGGGACAGCAGTCTATACATAGGGCATTTCCATCAACACAGAAAGTTCCACTGACTGGACAGGGATGTATTAAAGCATAAGTGACTAATGACAGCTTAAAATATTTTTCCTTCAGTGAGCTCTCTACATTTAACTAAATTCTTTTACTAAATAAATCCAGCTCTGATATTAGCCTTTGTTTAAAGGGGAGCTTAATTAAGCATCTAACCTCTGGGCTGCCCCCCAAAACACAGCATCAAGGCCAGTGGTTCCCAAAACTGATTGCACATTAGAATCATCTGGGAAATTTAAATACTACTACGGGTGGGTGGGTGGGACAGGACACTGTTGGTTTTAAACGCTCTGCAGGTGATTCTAATATTTAGCTGGCACTGGGAACCACAGACCTACGTGGGGACCTGGCCTGGCCTGATGTGTGATCTTGCTGAATTTGTTGCTCTTGCTGTTGCCTCACTTCTCTGTCCTTCATTGTCAGGGCCGTCTGCCAGGCCTCCCGTCTCACATACCTGCATCTGGCCTTCCAATTTACTGCAGTACACTAGCCTGGCCTTTTCCTTCCCATAGCACATTCTGCTCTATCTGGAGCTCTGCTTTGGCCCCAGCGACCTGCTTATCTTTCTGCACTTCACAGCAATTGTTCTTGTTAGAATTTCAGCCTATCTGACCTATGCACTTAATATTGGTAAAGAAGTTTCAGTCATGCCGATAATAGGGCTAGAAGCCAATTTCCACAGTAAGACAGAGAGTTATTGGTTATTCGGTTTCTCCTGTTCATTTCCTATTAGCCAAACTAGAATTAAATGGAGAGAGAGAATATTTTTCATACAGTTCTCAGAGATCCCCAGGACGCAGAACCATAGAAGGACCGTTGGAGACAGTTCGTCGAAGGTAGCATCAGTGGGAAGAGATGCTGAGATGCGGAAGATCTCCCTGGACGCACCGCTGGCTAGAGGTAGAACCAGGCGCTCACTCGGCTCTGCTCACCCCCGGTCACAGCTCTGTCTCCAGTATATGCTGCTGTCTCTTTTCAAATAAGCATTCCTTTAAGGCAAAATCGAGCAACTTGAAATCCATATAACAAAGCAATATTTAACCGTCAGAATGACTTTTTTAAAAGAATGGGCTGGGAATGGGGAAAAGAAATCTAAGTTTTGTGGGTCTCCAGTATTATACAATTTGTGGGACTCATAGAGAATGCATCAGGTGGGGAAAATAAATATTTATTAAAATTTTAAAAAGAAATTAACTATAACTTCCAAAAACCAGACACCACAAACTTGGCAATGCAGAAAAGATATTTTATGAATTAATCGCTGATCCACCTTGTAATACTCTTTTACCATCTATTTTTTGTTCCCACTTTTCAGGGGAGAAAATCCAGGTCCCAGCTGGCGTGTAAGCAAATCGCCTCCCAGCGTGTTTGACGTCTCTCATTGGCTGGGGCTTCTTTATATACCTTTCTTGGTTCACACATTATATTGTGACCTTCATATGTGTCCATCTCCTCCATTCGAGCCTCACTGTTGAGGGAAAGGCCAAGGTCTTGTCTGAGTCCAAATCCCCAGTGTCTCTTGGTGGGCACTCAACACAAGTGTGCGCTTTCTATGCCTCCATTTCTTAAAGGACTAGTACTTAAGGCCACCATCCGGCTTCATTTGTAAACTCTGCAGATGGTTCCTCGAGATAGAGAAATAGGAACCTCTCTAGACACAGGAATGGTCAGAGTTGCTTGCAGTTCCTATTCTTTAAGAACAAGGCTGCCTTTTACATTGTGGGAAAAAAACATGTGAATCTTCTGCCTCAATTAAAGCATGGGAACTACTCATGATGGGGAAATTAAAAAAAAAAAAAAAAAAAAAAAAAGTTCTTCCTTTTAACTGCAGCCAGCGGAGAGAGAGGCCTCTAGGTTGGAGCCCGGGCCATTCTGGCCATTTCTGTTGGCCTTTTTCTAATAATTGGCATTTCCTTTGGAAATCATTTATTGTAGGTAGTTTCCCTCCTCTGGTCCACTATTTTTAGAACACTCTTATTGGTTGTAATTTTTTGCCAGCATGTGAGTTATTTGTAATGTTTTCCACCATCAAGAATCCCTGTTGTGGTTTATTTTTAATGGACTTATTGCCTATTCCCAGTAGGAAACTTTTATGATGGAATTTATAGCTACTCGATTACTTTCTTCACCTGTTTTAGATTTGTGAACCTCCTGGGAAGTAGTGTCCAGCAGAAACGTGGATTTGGCTCGGTCTGTGATTTTTACTTTATGCCCCTGCAGAAGTGTTCCTGCCTACCCAGTGGCCAACCTCACCTCCTCCCCTGCTGGGTCCTGGTACAGCCTCATCCATCAGGAAATTGAATAAAAGTAAAACTGGAGAGTTCTCCCTTAGGATCAACATCATCCTTGGTTCATTTCAATTTTACTCGCATTGCAACTTTGAAGTACCTCAACTGTGTGGGGAAAAGGAAATTGAATTGTGGCTCTTTTCAGGACTGAGCAGATTAGGATTTTTTTTAATTGTGGATTTTCTTTGTCTTAAACACACAAACACACTTTCATCCTTTTGAGAAGACTCTTGCAGATTTTCAAACTGAATAATAATAAAAAAATATGCAATTGCTTTTTTTTTTTTTTTTGCAACTGCTTTTCAAACTAAGACTTGGTTTGTGAAATATCCAGACAACCAGAGCTGTTCTGGGACACAGATGTCCCCAAAACGTGTTTGATAACTCTCCAAGGAGCAGACTTTCCTCCCCTCCCTTTTAAAAAAACTGTTTTAGTTTTGTTTCCATCTAAGTTCAAGGGGAAAGTATTTTGGTATTTAACTGATATTTAAAAGGGAACATTAATTAAAAATTAAGACTTTTTGAGCAGAATAAAACCACTGACTGGGAATAGAAGGCTAACAGGTGAAATGGAAGTTAGCAGAGTGATAGCAAAGACAAAGTGTCAATAATAATAGTATCTGCATTTTTTTTACACCTTTAGACTCTTTGAATCTTTAACACAATCTTCACTGATCCACCTCTAACTTCCTGGAGAGGCCTAGGAATAAAGGATATGACTCCCTCCCTCACTACTTCTCAATAATAAGAAAGAGAAGAGAAAAGTATATTTTACAACAAATGAATTGAACTTTTTTGTGGTAGATGTATTTCAAGGCTCTAATTTCTAGACATTTTAAAATAAGGAATCTTTCTTCATCATTAATGGAAAGTTACAGCCACTTAAGGAACTTAAAGTTTTGAATGTATCATTTGGGAGCTCTTTAATGAGTAGGAATGTCTTACTCATTCTTCCATGATCTCACTATTAATAGCTGTAATTGAAGTACACCATAAAGGTTCAAGGAACATTGACCCACCCGGAGTTAAGGCCCTATTTTTTTGTCCATTGAAGAGGTTAATTAAAAGCATGAACGACATGGGGTAAAGGAAACAGAACATTATTTCAAGTTTTTACTTATTTATTAATCCACCAATCCTAGCACTCTAACCTCTCTTCTTTTCCTCAGTTATCATTAGTAATTCTGAAGTCCCTTTTAGGAAGGACCTGATAGGAAGGAAAATGGAGTGAATCAGGATCGTATTTAAATTACCATCCTTCTGGGGAAACACAGTGAATTGATCCATTCTGTGCAGCTCCTGAGAACCTAGGTAGAAGGAAACAATTGGACCCTTGAGTGTAATTGAAATCATGATATGAAAATGCTCCTAAAAACTGAAGGGCCAATAAACAGTCCTCAGGAAGAACGTAAAATTAAGTAAGACTTGACTCAGCAAGTTCTACAGGCCAGGTATCAGGTAGCCAACGGAGCACAGTACAGAGGTCCTTGTGAAGGTTGGGAAGCGTCAGCCCAAACCAATGGCCAGAATTCATATTCTCCAATGCTCAGGTATTCAGTTTAGTTCAGTTCAATAAACTTACTGAAGGCCAGTTATGTGTCAGTGACAGGAGCTGATACAATACACAAGGCATGGTTTCTTCCCGCTAAGAGCTTGGCAATTGATCACCTGAAGAACTGAATCCTGAATTCTTCCCAACTTGACTGTCAGCACAGCTTCGGGTTCACGTGGAGCCTTTTGCTTCTGAAGATAAAATAGATTCAGTTTCTTACCTGAATAGATTCAGTTTCTTATTCCTTTATTTGGGTTATTTGTTGGGGGGAGCAGTTACTGAATACTTATTCTAGATATATGAGTTCATTTATTGCCATTTCACTTCATCAGGTTTGCTTTCCATGAGCCTCTTACCTTTAAGATTTTGTCCCTGGGTTTTTCCAAATCTTACACTGCTAATTTCCTTCTCTCTTTATCCCTGGTCTTGCCACATTCCTCTCTCCCTGTCTCCCATTTCTCATCTCTCCCTCCACATCTCTCTCTCTCTCTCTTCTCCCTTTCCGAAGGCAAAACCTTACTGCCAAACTAAAACTAAGGCTAAAAAATATTAGAATATTTAACAGACACTATATATAAACTCGATGATGTATTTGGCTAATAGATGGGAGTGAAAGCTTATGATACTTAAACTTCATTTGTAAGAATTCCTCTCTTTAAAAAACTCTGAAGTTACTGTTCAGAGAACGTGAGCATGTTTATTTCAACAGGCAGATCCATTAGTTTTCACTATCGTTTGAACATTCGGATTTTCATTTGTAGAATTCACAGATGAACCCATGTGCTCACACTCCACACACATGACTTCAGTGTTAGGATAAAGAAAAAACTTCTTTAGTGCCTATGAAATAAAATACAAATTCTTAACCTTAGAAATTATGGTCATCCCTAATTTTTCTGTAATTTGCCTCTCCAACCTTTTTCTCCCTGGCTTCCTGCCATGCTCTGCTTCCATCTTGCTGCTACTTCCCGTTCTGCACCTTCCTGCCCTCACACCTGCGCTCGCCATCTTTCCCCACAGCTGCATTGCCCTGAAGCCTACTCCGCCTTCAGTGTCTCTCCTCCGTGAACCTCTGAAAACATTTTAGACCTTTGAGAATTATAATCATTAATATTAATATTATGTTATAATTGCAACCTTTTGTGCCTGCTTTGCATCAGCCAATCATGATGCTAAATGCTCTGTGTATATCATCTCATTGCCTCCTTCCAAGGTTGAGGAGACAGATGCTTCAAAGCTTGCTCAAATTCTCCCATGTCCAAGTAGAACTGGACCTCAGGTGTACATCATTCCACGGTTCAGATTTGCAACCTGAGGGAAGAATATCTGAAAAAAACTGAAGGAGATCCTTCAAGCAGTGAAGTTAGAAGTTGACAAAAATAATCTAGGTGAGAAGTAAAGGGTGAATTAGTGGCAATTGGGGAAAAGGGGAAACTAGTAGAAATAGTACCGTGACATAATTGACAACACTCGACATTTGACTGACTGTGAAGGTACAAGAAAGAGCAAGACATGTCTTGGTTACCAGTCCTGGTGACAAGGGTAAATGAAGGTTCCATGAGAGCCATGGCCTGGTTGGGATTGAAGCCAAGCAGAGCAAAAACATTTACTTTGAGATAATAGCTTAAATATAGCCTGTTGCATTTTTTTTTTTTTCTCTGAATGACTGAGATTTGTTCCTGGCAGTCCTTCTGCCAAGAAGTCTAAGACCTAAACCTGATTTTATTGCCCAAAGGTAGCAAAGGACAGGCCCAGACAAAGACATTTTTAAACAATAATCATCGTTCTGCTTTGAATTTCAAAGAGAGATTTTTGAAGTCCACGGCAAGATGATAGTTTGAAAAGAAATCTTTTGATTTGTAAGAGCTTTTCTTTATTGGAGAGAAACTTTTCTTAGACTTTCCAAAGCTAGGCTTTGAATATTAGGAGTCATAAACAGAGAACTGTAGCATAAAGTTTTAATATAAATTATAGAACAAAGAAGGATGTGGCTGTGAGTAAAGGCAGTTCCTGTTAGGGAGGAAAAGGAAATAAAAATTCTTTCCACGTCTAAGGAGAGGAGCTGGGGTGTGGCAGGGTGAGAGAGGGTAGCAGAAAGAGAGAGAGCACATGAACACAATGAAGTATGAAGAGAAGAGCAAGAGATGAGCCAACTGGGGGATCTAGTCCATGCTCCATTGCCACCTTGCCAAGGTGAAGGAGGAGAGGACCTGCAAGGTACTGTGGTAGAAAAACCCAAGTAGGTTTGGGAAAATCCCAAAGAAGAGGACTTGTTCCTTCTTTCCTATGGCATGGCCCCTTTGAAAAGGCTTGCATCCAGCATAATCCCAGAGCAGCATGACATCCCAAGAATATAGCAGTGAACAAAAACAGTAATTATCAATGACAAAGAAGGGGTTTAGGTGGATAGATATCTCTAGTGTCATTCCTGGTTCCCAGGGCCTGTATGTGGATTGCAAGTTATCCAGAACTTTCTGTACGTCTTGGAAAGGAATGGAGAAGTGGTAATAGAACCGAAAGAAGCCACAGGTCAAGAAGCAGAGACTAAAGAGTGAGGGAACAGCATCACTAGAGGCCATTGCTGAGAAGTAACATGGGAGAAGAATGGAATCTGAAAGAACAGGATGGGCCCAGCTATGCCACCTGGTGTGGATGGTAGCCCATGGACCATGTTAGTGACCAACGGGGTCAACCTAGAGCATAGAAGAGGCCACTAGGGCAGGGGATGGTGGCAGACTTGGCGCTCCTTCCCTCATCATGCAACAGGGCACATAGGCTGTGTGAGACATTAAATCATCTCTGGTCAGACAAGCAGAAAGGGGAAGATGGAGAAACAGGTAAGGGATGAATATGCAAAATTTATTCTAGGATTTAAACTGGAAAGATGTTAACAAAGTTAAATTGGTAAGCAGAAAAGGCAGAAGGTCATGTAGGGTTATCTTCATAGGAGGCAGTTTAGATGATTTATAAAAAAATTAAAGTTTTCTGAATCTGAGTCAAGTGGGTCCATTTTGACTTCTCCATTATAGATGGTCTCAAATCAACTTTGTACTTTATGGTGTGGTGCCCAGAGTTGTGTCATTAATAAACAGAGGTTATCTGGCAGCTTTCTATTTTAGCTATTTTTTTTCCTCAATATGTAGGTGCTAAACTCAGATATTAAATTTCAAAATTAATAAAACATTCACTAAAAGCTGTGTGTCTTATAAATGTGGATGGCCGGGGCAAAGTTCTGGTTGTCCCACCATAATTATACTGACAAAAATAGGGAACATAAGAAAAAAAAAAAAGACTTGGGAGGGAAAATTATGAATTTGTTATTTTAACATTTTTATTTTAGAATAGTTTTAGATTCACAGAAAAATTATAACAATCGCACAGAGATTTCTCATCTACTCACACTCAGTTTCCCTATTCTTAACCTCTTATCTGAGCGTGGTACATTTGTCACCATTAATAATCACATATTTACTCATTATTGTTAACTAAAGTCCATACTTTATTCAGATTTTCTTAGTTTTCATCTAATGTCCTTTTTCTCTTCCAGGATCCCTTCCAGATTACTACATTGCATTTAGTTGTTATGTCTCCTTCGGCTCCTCTTGACTGTGATGGTTTCTCAGACTTTTCTTATTTTTGATGATCTTCTCAGTTTTGAGGAATACTGGTCAAATATTTTGTAGAATGTTCCTCAATTATTATTTGTCTGATGTTTTTCTTATGATTGGACTAGGGTTGTGAATTTTGGGAGGAAGACCACAGAGAAAAAGTACCATTTTTATCACATCATATTAAGGGTATGTACTATCAATATGGTAGTTGATGTTGATTATCTGCCTGAGGTAGTGTTTTCCCAGCTTCTCTACTGTGAAATAATCCTTTTCCCTTCCTCTTCATACTATACTCTTTGGAAGAAAGTTACTCTGCAAAGCTCACACTTAAAGGAATGGAGAAATATGCTCCACTCCGTTGATAAAATGAATTCATTTTGACACACAGAGTTCGAGATGCCTTAGAAATAAATTGTGGAAACTCTCTGGGAGGGTTGAAAATACAAAATTGTAGCTCCATAGAAAAATAATGGTGAGAAAGAGAGAGAAAAAGACATCAGTGTCATAGAAGGATGATATTAAGCAGGTATATAGAAAATGAGAAAGAGGGGTGCCTGCGTGGCTCAGTTGGTTAAACATCTGCCTTTGACTCAGGTCATGATCTCAGGGTCCTGGGATAGAGCCCCATGTCAGGCTCCCTGCTTAGTGGGGAGTCTGCTTCTCCCTCTGACCCTCCCCCCCACTCTCTCTCTCTCTCTCTCTAATAAAGAAAGAAAATCTTAAAAAAAAATGAGAGAGAAATGGAGGGAGAGAAGGAGAACTGATATAGAACAATGTACTGGAATCCAATAGAGAACAGTTTCAAAAGGAGAGAAGATTTTAAATGCTGCAAGAAAGACAAGAAATTTTGCGCCCCTATTAATTAACAGAAACTGAACATATTCTTTTGATTTAATGTCATTGTCACCTCTTAGCCACTCCCACAGTTGACATACCTGCCTCTCCACTAAACCCTGGTCATGTGTTATCTTGGTTTACCAATGAATTGTTACTGTTATTACCAATTTGCATTCCACAGCATCCGATGGAAGAGGGGGATTCCTGACCTGGCAGACTGTCACGATGCTTTTATATTACAATTGGGTATTGTCTTATGAAAGACTATTTTCTGAAGTAACCTTCTTTTAAGTTCAGAGGTACTTAAGAAAAATAATGGATGAGTAGAAAACTAATGTACCAAAATGATACATTGGGAGAGCACTCCTTGGGAACTCTGCACACAAACACCACATACACCAGCAATAAGAGATGCGGAGGTGCAGTGGGAGAGGCAGGGAAACGGAGTGAGGAGAGGGGCATTTTATCCCGACCTGCATTTCTCTTCAAGCTACATGACATCAAGGGAGACTCCTCATCTTTGGAGTTGGCTTCCTCCTCCACGAAGTGAGCAGCCTGGGCTAGCTGCACCCTATCTGTCTAGTCATTGCATTATGTGATCTGAAGTGTACATGATTTGGTATTGAATAAACTCGAGATATAAAGAAATATTTTATTTAATATAATAGTAAACATCTTCATCCTAAACTACTTTTAGGCAAAGGAGAAGAGCACATTTAAATATACTTAGGCGAGGGACGCCTGGGTGGCTCAGTCGGTTAAGCGGCTACCTTTGGCCCAGGTCACGACCCCAGGGTCCTGGGATCGAGTCCCACATTGGGCTCCCTGCTCAGCAGGGAGCCTGCTTCTCCCTCTCTCTCCCTCTGCTTGTGCTGTCTCTGTCAAATAAATAAAATCTTTAAAAAAAAATAAAATAAATATACTTAGGTGAAATCCACCTCTTTATAGAGTCAATACTATCCTGACAGCCTCAAGACTTGGGCAAATATTTCACTCAGAGCCACATTGGAATTTGGCTCGCTTAAGGCATATATTAGAAATGGTGAATTCTAAACCAAGTATTTGTGATCCCACATAGACCAAAATCAAAAGGAAATTAAGCCTTGTAGGGCCTTGCTTTTCAGCCTCTACCCTTGAAGTGGTATTTGGTAGATGAAGGGAAGGATGTTCCTAGAAATCAAAATATTGTTGGGAAGAGTAATTCAGGGCTTTAGAATATAAATTTGTCTAAGAAGACTATTCTGAGAAAAAAAGAGAAGAAGACTATCCTGAGGAATTCTGACAGAGATAATATATGTTAATCACCCATCAACATCTCTGGCTCATGAGAGTAGCTCCATATAATAAACATTTTATAAAACAAGGCTTAACTTTCACTGGGTGCTAATTAACTACATTAGCAGCCAAAGTACCTTTCTTTTTCTCTCAATGCAACATTAAGGTGCTAGTGAATTTTTTTTTTTTTTTCAATCTTTGGCTTCCTCAGGAGAGTTATGTGTAAATCTTTTGTATTTTGAGCCATTTTTAAAATTTAGCAATAGAGAGAATATCCATAGGAAACATGAGTTTTGAAAATAAACATTATTTTTTAGAAATTGGGCTGTGGAGAAAGATTTCCTGGATCTTGTTGGATTTATGTCCAACAACCCCAATTCTGGAAAGACAGCCCCGCCTATTATGGATGGAAGCCTGATTTCCACCCCATTTATATCACCTTGCAAAGAATGAAGTCCAGATGAATGCTTATCACAGTGCTGTACTTACTATTTTTGGGGTCTCTGTCCCTTGAACTAGAACCTGAGCCCATTGGGAAAACAGATTGTGTCTTTGCCCGGCACTTGGTAGACTACCTATAATATATGTATAATACAATATAATATAATATAATATAATTATTAAAAAATAATAATATATATAATATATATATTCAAAGACAGGCGTTATCTCTAGGTTCCAAATGTACGGACAAAACCAGGTCTAAAACCCGAATTTCTGAGATGGTGCTAAGGGGTCACTGAGTGGGAGTGGTGGGTAGTGATCGTGGTTAAACATTCTTCAGAATCTTCTTCACCACCACCAAAGGCACCCTAAATAAAATCAGAGTGCAGGTCAACCAAGTTTCACAGCAGATCTGTCTGGTTCTCCTTGCAACTAGATGGCCTCTAGGCCCCAGCTACCTAGCAATTTTGGAGCTGACCGTGATGAGTTTTATTTGAGTGCTTCCTGCCTCTAGCAAGTATCCCATTTATGTGGAAATTTTATTCATAAGCTTTGAGAGTATATTTTCTTGAGCCTAGATTCACCGTGTTTTTCCAAAAACAAATACACTGGGCTTATTGCGTGTTCATCCTTATATCCTCCTTTAGAAGTGAGCTCTTTAGAAGTGAGGAATAGCAATTTTTTCTCCCTTTATAATTTATAATTCCATTTTATGCCAGTCCTTTGCATTTTATGGCTACTATGATGCTTTTTGCCTAGTGAGAGCTCAATCACTATTTTTTAGGTGAACCTATATGCAAACTCACCCTAATGGAACTGTGACCTCATTGCTTTGCACATAGACAAGTTGTTCAAACTGCTGTGGGCTATTTAGCAGCCATGCACACTGTGATCTCTACTCATAGCTGGAGAAGCCCCTGCGTGTAGATATCAATAGAATGTTTGTCAAGAATAGTATTCAGACCATTACTTTTTGCCTTGTCTCAGTGACACACTGTTCTACCAAAATAAATAAATGAACATATGAATGAATGAATGAATAAAACTTCATAAAGAATTACACTGAGCTTCTATTATGCTGAGCAACCACTCCATGTAGTCATCAAGCCAGGCATTTTATACCCATCCTTTCTGATTGTTTAAACAACTCTTCATTGTTATTTCCCTTTGCAGCTGAAGGAATTGAGGCTCAGAGAAGTTAAATAACTTTCCTTCAAGTAGTAAGTGGCAGACCCAGGTTTGTAATACATTGACCACAAAATTCTCATTTTTTCCATTACACAACTAGTTTCCTAAGATCAAGATTGCCTTAGGTTCCCTTGAATACAAATCTAATAATTTCCCCAAAAGACTGTTTAAATAGTGACTCTCCAATATCACTTTTTTTAAAAAAAGATTTTATTTATTTATTTGAGAGAAAGAGAGAGAGACAGAGAAACAGCATGAGAGGGGAGAGGGTCAGAGGGAGAGGCAGGCTCCCCGCTGAGCCAGGAGCCCGATGTGGGACTCAATCCCAGGACTCCGGGATCATGACCTGAGCCGAAGGCAGTTGCTTAACCAACTGAGCCACCCAGGCGCCCTCTCCAATATCACTTTAACTTCATAGGGCTTAAGGGAAAAATTATTATAACTAACTGTTTTGATGTTGTTCAAGGTGATAGTTTTTTTTCCCCTTCCTAAATTAACTTATTCCTTAAAGAGAATTCCCTCAGCAGGTGTATATACCTGAGATGAACCCCTGTTCAACTTGTGCTTCTTACTGGATAAGGAGCAGTGTGCCGGGAAGTCCTCAAATGCATAAGATGCACCTTTTCATTGAGACTTTAAGGAAATTTTAAAATAACAAATATAAAAAATAAGATGTAGAATATAACATTTCTGTGGATCATAAGTTACAGCTCATGACTTCAGAGCTATGTCCCTGTTCTTCTGCTCATCTCCAGAACACTTAGCAGGTATCTATTCATTCTCTGTCTTCTGGAGAGGAACACTTGAGAAGCACTGATTTACTCTATTTTCAAAAAAGTAATTCCCTGTCTTTTATGAAGTGTGCCTCCCAGTTTTTTTAGACATTTCTTCATATTTTAACTTTTTTTTTCTTGAGATAATAGAGTTTTGAACATGTTAATTTTATATCTTGAATAGGGAAGAAGTGGATTTTAGGTATAGCTTTTCCACTATTGCTCATTGCGGTGCTTTTTCTTCTCACTGAGAACAGATTCAGAAGATGTAGTACTTTTTTCACCATCACTGATCAGGACTCTGCATCATGTGCCGATTTATCATCAGCTTTAATGTCCAGAGGTGGGAAAAGTTGATAGGCCCACCTGCATGACTCGTCATAAGCATGGGCTGAAACACTTCCATTTACAATTTACACAAGACATCACATAGTGCTTCAAAAATAGTCTATTTTGGGCGCCTGGGTGGCTCAGTTGGTTGAGCAACTGCCTTCGGCTCAGGTCATGATCCTGGAGTCCCGGGATCGAGTCCCGCATCGGGCTCCCTGCTCGGCAGGGAGTCTGCTTCTCCCTCTGACCCTCCTCCCTCTCATGCTCTCTGTCTCTCATTCTCTCGGTCTCAAATAAATAAATAAAATCTTTAAAAAAAATAGTCTATTTTTATTCAAGCAAATCTTATGTGGTAAGTACTAATATCTCCACCATTTCATAAAAAAGGAAATAAAAGTTTTGTCGTTTTAAGTAACTTGTCCATGGCAACATGGACAGTAAGTGGCTGAATCTGAATTTATTCTGGTGACTGGATCTCAAGGCCTGTATTTTTATTATTTGTTTATTTTTCCCCATGAGGAGATAATTATTAATATTTATCATACACCCAGAAATATAAAATTACCGATTAGTTTATGCATATAAGCATGCACTTACTGATTCTACTGAGGTTGAGAGAGTGAAAGACATACTTTTTACAAGTGTTTCAAAGGGAGTATTGAAATATTACAGTTTTGTTGGAGATTAAAGAAATATTCTCTTCGCAGATCAGAACAATGCTAAGTGACAGAAAAGAGGTTGGTGAAAGCCATGCTTACCTCTTGCTAACATTTCTAAATGATTTGGTCTTTAGATGAGTTGGACTAATGCCAACCAGTTTGTTAATATAATAATTAAAAAAAACCTCTTCTTCAATGATGATGGCTTTTTCCTATCATAAACCAAGACATCCTTAAAAGTAGGGTCTGATGACTAGTTACTCCCTCAAAGAACAGCTCAACATCATAACATTAACTTCTACACACACACACACACAAATACATAAACACGAATTTTGGCATAAATTTCTAACATTCAATTAGACAGTTCCTAGTCACTCTTTAGACAAATCAATTGATTCTGTTATTTTGGTACATTTTGAGGACAACTCTTCTTGTCAGGTCCATGAGAATAGAGTATAATTTATACTAGGTTTTCTAAAAAATTCATACTTAATGTCTTCGAGGATTACCGGTAGTTCCTGACATTGAACTCTTTTGATTAAAATCCTTGTCATTATATTTTATGAGAGGAGTCAGGAAACTGTCTCTAAAGGGCCAAAAAGGAAAGAATTTAGGCTTTTTGGGCTATACAATTTTGGTCATGACTAGTCAACTACTTGTATTGTCTCATGAAAGCAGCCACAGACAATGCACAAACGAATACATAAATAAATGGCTGTGTTCTAATAAAACTTTATTGATAAAAACTGCTGCTGGGCCAGATTTGGCCCATAGGTCATACTTTGCTGACCTCTGTTCTATGATATAAAATCCTGAGGCTTCTTCCTATGGGTAACATTGCTTAATAACTGATAGAATCAGTGCCAGTTTTCTCCAGTGAAGGGAGGCATCTTCTCCAGGCAAATATACTCTCGGTGTTCTTAATTCTTATAATGAAATGTCAACTATACTTGCATACATAATGAAGTATGAGAAACACTTAAGCTACTAATAAGCTATATGTTCATTACTAATTTTGCAAATAACCATAACATCTAGAACTTAAGGATCTCTTCTTACAAAAGTGTGATAAAACACAATTGTTTCTGTATGTAATCTATTTGATGTCAAAAAATGAGTGAGATTGAATGAGGTTAAGTATGAAACGAGGTTGAGGGAGAGAGTATTTCAAGATAGAGCATCAGCGTATGTGAACGTCAAGGGGCAGGAGAAAGCAATGACTTTGGGGGACCCATGAGAAGCCTCGGGTGGCTTAACACAAAGAGCAAGTGATATGAGGCCAACTGGAGAGGCAAGTGTGGATCAGACGACAGAGCACCTAAAAAGCACTGTGAAAGATTCTGGTCTTTATCCAAAGGGCAGTGAGGTCATACTGAGGGTATTTAAACAGTGGTACATAAGAATCAGACCCAAGGTTTTAAAAAGTGACTCTGATTGTGGCAAAAAATGGACTGAAGAGGGAGGAAGGGAGAACATGCAGGGAGAATTATTGAATTCTCCAGGTGAATCCAGGTGATTAGTCCAGGTAAGAGAGACTGGTAGCTCAGATTAGAGTCGTGGTAGTAGGGATCAAAGAAGATGCTGTTCACAAACTGGATATTAGGCGTTCAAATTCACAGCGTTTAATGGACTGGTTGTGGGGAATAAGGGAAAGTAGAAGTCAAATATGACTTCTAGATTACACAATTGAATAAGCTGAGTAGAAAGTGTGGGCATTCCTTGAGACATTGGTGAGGAGTCGGATGGTGGAGGGGGTGAGAGAATGTTTAGTTTGGGGTATGTTTAACTTACGTACCTTTAGAGTCATCCCAATAGAAATGTCAAGTGAAGTCTGGAATACAGAAGAAAGAACCAAGTCTGAGTAATACAATTAGAAATCATCAGCAAGTACATGGTTAACTGAAGGTTGGCAGGCAGATGAGACAGAGTAAGGAGAGAGGTAGAAGAGCCCAGAGCAGTGGTGTGAGGACCCCACTTTTAATGGCTGGGAGAGGAGGATCCTATTGAGGGTTCCTGATTTTCTTTCAGACAGTCTTAATAGTTTACCAAGTATGTACTGAGTGCTTACAGTGTATTAGGCACCAGTTTAGGGCCTGGGGATACAGCAGTGAAGGAAACACAGTCTTTGCCTTCATGGAGTGATAAAGCATCTGACTATAAATGGTGAACAAAAGTCCCAGCTAACTAGAAAAGTAGACCTCTCTCCCTCTGCTCAGCAAGTATTGCTTCTTGAGGTCACCAGAGTGCTCCCCTCCTCCTCCTCCTGTTGGTTTTTCTTCTTGTGTGTCCTGTCAGAGAGCCCAGTTCCCCAAACGTTGCAGGAAGTAGCCATCAGACATAACTGACAGTGTCATCCTCCAAGTTCAGTGCCCTGGGTGGATGAGAGTGGCAGGTGGCCTCGTGGGGAAGTTGAGATATCAGTGCACAGGGGTTATGGTTTTCATGATTCTTACCCATCCACAGCGTTAGGAGGCCAGAGACAGAGGAAGACAGATAGCACAGACAAAAGGAATTTCACCATGAAAAGCGGGCCAGCCCAGGAGGTTTTGACATGTTGTTTCTACACAGATAAAGCTTAAAAATACAACAGACAGTGGGATCCCTCCTTACACACAGAGATGCTGAAAGACGTGCCTGGGTGAGGTGAGCGGAGAACTGTCAGTGTTTCCTGGGGAGCAGGGCTTTTCTTTTTCAAACTCTTCACTACATGCCCTGGCAAAGCTGTGAGCTGTGTCCCCAGGGTGGGTCTCCTACTGTCCCTCCGAGGACTGCAGTCTGGTTGGCCTTGGGCAGCCTGTCAGCTGAGCAGGTCCAGCTACATTTCCTCCTCAATGTCTGAGAAGGGCCAGACACTGACGTTACTGGGGGGAATTTCTCAGCATGGTGGGATTATGGATGATCTTTATTGTTTATATATTTTTCTACATTTTCTTCAGAAAAAGCCTGTTATTAAAAAAATTCACCCAAAGCTTATCACTATCTAAAAGAACAAAACGGTTAAGCTGCAGCAGCTTTTCAGAGAAATTCCAATCTCATATCTTAGAAGAACAAAAATTTTTCCTGAGACTTATGACCAAGCAATGCCCTCATTACCCAGGAAATATCAATGACGGCAAGTGGCAAGAGCGTGAGGTGCATAATGGTGGCGTTTAGACTTTGAAGTCCCAGGGATATGATATAAATACCACCTTACGTCCTTATTAGCTACACGAACTTGTTAACTTACTCAATCTCTTTGGTTTCAGTGTCCTCTGATGTAAACAGGAACCAGCACACACTTTCCAGAGTTAGGGTAAGATTACACAGCTTGCACTTTGCTGAGGGCCTGCCACAGAGTAAGCACTTAATATGCAATTCATATGATGGAAATAGACATTGATTTCCTGGAGTCTTCTGATCCACGATATCTTGTGCTGAGCCCTGAAAAGAGGGAGAGAGATTTATTTCACGAATAAGTTATAACGTTTTAGAAAAGTCAGAGATCTCACTGAGTCTTGTGCACCCCGAGGAAACAGACACAGGGAGCTTCTGTCATAGGCTAAACGGGGGGCAGAGCCTGGAGTATGAAAGGCAGGTCTTCTGACTCCTAGATCAGTGCTCTTTACATCACAGCATTTTGTGACAAGGTGATACATTGATTTAGTGTTTTCAGAGAAGGAAGGATCCCTACAATTCTTTGAATTATTTTAGTCATTGATTTAAAGTACATTAGCATAACTAGAATAAAGTAAATTAGCACATTTATACTATTTTGCATACTCTTATCAAAACAAGTTTTCTTTCAAATACATATTTATTAAAATGTTTGCTTATTTTTTTAAAGATTTCATTTATTCATTTGAGATGGAGGAAGAATGAGAGAGAGAGAGAGAGCATGAGTTGGGGGAAGAGGTGGAGGGAGAGGGAAAAGCAGACTCCCCACTAAGCAGGGAGCCCAATGTGGGGCTCAATCCCAGGACCCTGGGATCATGACCTGAGTCGAAGGCAGACGCTTAACCAACTGAGCCACCCAGGCACCCATGTTTGCTTATTTCTTGAGTTTGGTTTTAATTGCATCTCATAGTTAAAGGAATCCACAGGGGAAATGATCAACCTGAGAATATAAATATAAGTTAAAGGGTGAATATAAATATAAGTTAAAGGGAAATGATCAACCTGAGAATATAAATATAGTTAAAGGGTGCATGATTTGACTGTTCAGAATAGATCGAAATATACTTGTGTTTTAAATATATAATACAATATGGACTCTAGGTTCATGTTGAAATAAAAGTGGCATGAGAATAATACAAAAACTGTATTTTATTTCATAACTAAATACTTGATCAATGCAATTAAACTGGATATCGGACTCTATGTTAACACACAGTAAACTGAGACCTGATATTGTCCCCCAGGTCTAATTTAATAAACTAGTTATTAGCTTTAATCTCTCCTTTCACGGACATTCATTGGTAAAGCTATGAAGAGTGAGCCCTTAGGTCTCTTATTTTATTCTGTTGTTGGGATCCAACTAAGTTTAAATAATAAAAAATTGGAATAAAAAATCTGTTGTAGTAAATATTTTTGTAAGTTTCAGTTACAGGACCCTTTCCTACTTGATCATGGTGTATGATCCTTTTAGTGTACGGGTGAATTAGGTTTGCTAATTATTTTTGCTAAGGATTTTTTTTTTTTATTCTTATGTTAATCCCCATACATTACATCATTAGTTTTAGATGAAGTGTTCCATGATTCATTGTTTGTGCACAACACCCAGTGCTCCATGCAGAATGTGCCCTCCTCAATACCCACCACCAGGCTAACCCATCCTCCCACCCCCCTCCCCTCTAGAACCCTGTTTGTTTTTCAGAGTCCATC
>NW_023270807.1:93143192-93317009 GCF_011800145.1 Mirounga leonina | reverse complement strand
TTTGTCTGGTTTTGGTAGTATGCTATTTTCTGTGAGATAAAAATTTAATTTTAAAAAATCAGAGCTGCTAAGTGCAAACTGTTTGCATCACCAATATGTATTTTCTGTCTTTTGTCACTATTTACCATACAGTACACAAGCATTTAGGAAGTGTGTAGTTATATGAAAATACCAATAAAATGCTAGTCTTAGTTGAGGATTGCTATTAGAGATATGAGATGTTTTTCAGGTGTGAAAGTATGTAAGTGCTTTAATGAAAAAACTTGCTATGAAGCACAAGTTAAATATTTATGGATTTTTAAGCTAAATGTTAGCATCATTTTACTTTTTTACATTTTAGAAAACTCTCAGAAAGGCATTCTAAAAATCTTCTATGTAAAAATCTATGTTATTTAACACAACGTTATGTTCCTGAGGCCAGAATGACCATGCATCTTTAGTAATGAGAAATACTACTTTGAATTTCTGAGAATGCATTAGGGTTCATGAAGTACGGAAAGCAGATGTATCAACTAAATTAGACCTTGCACAGTGGAAAGTTGGCAACATTCTAGTTTTGGCATTCCATTTTGTCCAAGGTCCAGATATCATATTTTATTATATACTGTATGTACTTGACCTCAGCAAAACTAGCATGTCTGTCTTTAATTACTCAAAGGAGCCAGTCCTAGGAAAGAAGGATTAGATTGTTTTATGCATATTTTCAAAAGCAAATTGATCAATAATTTAGAATTTTATAATGTTTGCATTGGCAGTTTTAATTTTTTTTTATTTTCTTAAGATCCAAATGTACACATTTAGAAAGTCTGCTTGTAGTAAGAGAATGTGGACATGCTGAGAAGTGTGTGGCAAGGTATGCCCAACACCAGGCAGATCATGCTGTTGTTGACGAACTCATCTTAGTTACCTCATGACTGTGGTTTTCTATGAGGGAAGAAACACCTCTTCTGGAATTACATAGAAAGATTTTTTTTTTTCTGATAGACTACAAAATAATAGATAAGAATGCATTGGTAGAATTATATCAGGTACTTCCCTAGAACTTTACAGAACTCAAATATCATAACCAATTTTAATTAACCAGATACTTCAAAGGGTGCCATTTACTTTTAACAAGTAGGATAATGGAAACCCCTTTGCAAATCATTTTTGCATTAATGTGTTAGAACAAATTAGGAATCGATCCCAAGAATTTCAATAAAGAATCATCAGAGACTCTATCACCACTGGGAATGGAAAATACATCTCCTTTGGCATAGGACTTCTTTGTTGGGTTTTCATTTTCCTACAACAATTCCCTAGCCTGATATTTTAGCTCATAAAGCTCATAAAGTAATAATGACGATTAAAAGGATTAAAATCACTCCTCCCTTGGCTCTCATTTCTGCATGAATGAGTTGCATATATGAATGCAATCCAGATTTGGAAATGGTGGAAGCCAGGAAAAATAAGAACCCTTACGAAAGAAGGTGAGAGAAAAAGTAAAGCTTGAATAAGGACTATAATTATGATTTTGCTACAAATTTTGTTACTAGAATATTTGGACAATTGTCAAAAAAATATACGATTTACCTCTGGGGCTCCACCACATACTGATTGGTGTCATTGTCGAACTACCTAAGGTTTTCCTTTGAACTGTAGCAACAGACAGTGCTGGGCAGGAGTTTTCAACTTATTTTTGTGCATGAATGCCTTTGGAGAAGTTTCTCAGAATGTTATTTTTGAATGTATAAAATAAATAGTGGACTAGTTTGCTATTGCTGCCAGAACAAATATCCACAAACTTAGTTGGCTTTCACAGCACTAATATATTATCTTAACGTTCCGAAGATCAGAAGTCTGATAGAGGTCTCTGGGGGCTAAAATTAAGGTGGTGGCAGGACTGCACTTCTTTTTGAAGGATCTGTGTTCCTTGTCTTATGCAGTTTCTAAAGGCCACCCACATGCCTTGGCTGCTGGTTTCCTTTTCCATCTTCAAAATCTGCGAAGGCTAATCAAGTCCTTTGTACATTCTCCTCTCTGACCACGTTGGGAAGGATTCTCTGCATTTAAGAATGCTTGTGCTTAGGGGCACCTGGGTGGCTTAGTCATTAAGCATCTGCCTTTGGCTCAGGTCATGATCCCAGGGTCCTGGGATGGAGTCCCGCATCAGGCTCCCTGCTCAGTGGGAAGCCTGCTTCTCCCTCCCCCGCTCCCCCTGCTTGCGTTCCCTCTCTCCCTGTGTCTCTGTCAAATAAATAAATAAAATCTTAAAAAAAAAAAAAAAGAATGTTTGTGCTTAGATTGAGCTCACCTGGAAAATCCAGGATAATCTCCCCATCTCAAAGTCCTTAACCTTAATTACATCTGCAAAGTCCCTTTTGCCCCGTTAGGTAACATACTTACAGATTCTGGGATTTGGGTGTGGGCATCCTTGAAGGCCATTATTTTACCTAATTAGGGTTAGGGATGAAATAATCATGTGGAAATAAATAATAAAATTATATTAAAATTCAAATTTGCAATATAATAATATATGTTTGTTTTAATTAACACAATAATATCTAGAGCAGATCAAATAAATGTCCATACATTGAAAATAACGGTAACCATCAACGACTTTTCAATCTATCAGTAACAACCGTGAAGGCTGTAATGAGGAAGGAAAACATCTGTCATTTTTATTGGTGACAGAGTCATAAGAAGCGCTAATCCTACCATGGTTTGTTGTTTATATTCTAACTGTAGGAAAGGTTACATGTCAGCTAGAGTTTTAAAAAGTAAAGATGTATTTTTTTCTCTCCTCCACAACCCCAGATCCTTTTTCAGGGTGAAAAGCTCTGTGCTAAAGAGACGGCAAGAAACGATGATCACCCTGATGTTGCTCTGACCTTGGCAGGAAGAGCACAGCCCCTCCCACGGCCACTGAAATTATTCTGGACAGTGAACCTGAAAGAAGACGGCAGGTAAGTGGGAGTTTCAATAACGCCATAAAAATCCTATCATCTTCTAGCTCTGCTTTCTCCACAAAGCCTTCATGGACACTTCGAGCTGCTCTTGGTCACTCTCTCAACTAGGTTCTCCCTAGCACATTTCCATTGTTTCCAGATACAGCCCCAGCCCACACCTCGTTCTTGCTTCTCTCTTCCGTTTGGCATCTTGTTATGCATTTGCCTTGGGATGCTAGATGGCTTGGCACGTGTATGTTTTCCATCACTCTGAATATCTGTAAGGAAAAGTGATACACATCTTCATTCTTTCGGGCAGCAATGAGGGCTTCCTAGGGTAATAGTGAGTGAATATTTACGATGTGATTGACCAACTATCCAATTAATAATCCTCACTGAACTTACATGTATATTGTGGTGAAAATGTGCAAATATCAAGAATTAGCAGAGAATCTTTCGAATTAGCCCTCAGAACAAGATACATTATACAAAAAGATCCTCGGTCTGAGAAATGGAGGGGTTTTTTTTTTGTTTTGTTTTTTTGTTTTTTGTTTTCTGTTCCACTAATGAACCAGTTTTGTGATCCTGAGCAAGTAACTGCATCTCTCCTGGGCCTCAAGTCCAACCTTTGTAAAACAGAAAGGTTGGATTAGATCATTTCTAAGGGCCCTTCCATCTTGAAGAGTTTGTGAATCAAAGAGTTTATGTCACATTACTAAAGTTTTGACACTTCATTAGGACTGAATTCAAGTTTCCAGGATTATTCAGTTTCCCCAGGCAGTTGAAGAATTTAAATGTCTAAGGACTGAGACTTTCCTGAAAAGGTAAATTGAGACTCTATCAAACACACTCCTAATAAGATTTATTCCTCCTTGTCAAAAGACTCATTTGACGTGACATGCTATATCTCCAATCCTACTCAGACTCTTTCATACGCAGATGAAAGAGGGATTAGTTGGCAAGGTCTTCAGAAACCTTTTTATGAGAGCATGCTGTGAATTTTTCCACAACTGTCTTGTAAAAACTTAAGCATCCTGATAACTTCCCATAAGCGCTTGCAGAACAGACAGTGATGGCCCCAACAACCACCAGCGATTCTCTGAGCTAGATTTCAGTGACATTTCCTGTGAATTGTTGAGACTGAGTTAACCCCTTACTCTTGTCTTCTAAAGATCTTAAAATATCCACCCCTTGACCTGCTTCCAATTTCCCTGCCCACCTCACTCTCCCCCAGCCCACCTCACTCTCCCCCAGCCCTGTTCTGTCCTGTCTACTTCTCGGCACTCTCCTCTTTACCATGAACTGACCCTTCACTGTGATCGTAGGTCTCTGAGGGATGGAAGGATTAGAGCAGGGTGGATGAAGATCAGGAAGAGGACTGGGGCTTACACCAAGTTGGGATCTACAAGTAGAATCACTTTCACCTTCAGAAAGAATAAAAATACTTTATTCAGAAGGATTTAGAATTTACTTAGGTTTTATATAGAAGGAAAGGATTTAGATGGAATCTCTTCCATCTTTAAGAGATCACTGTCTATCTCATTGGCTCAATGTGACTATACTCACTCAATATGACTATACTGTTTAGCTGGTTTCTCCTTATGGCTAGTTTGCTAAAATTGGAAAGAAGTTATCATGCACTTTTTCACTACTGTGTTTTTCCTTTTATGCTTCCCCATTACCTTAATTACCCACTTCATTTTATTGGAATAAGGTACAACTCAAATGTCACCATCCCAGGGAAATGTCCTGTTCCAGCTTCCCCAGTTTGGGAAAAAAAAATTGTTACGTTTCAATAGCAATTCATGAATGTTTTCATTATGGCACTTAAAACTATGCTTCCAGTTACGTTGACTTGTGCACATCTGCGTCCTACATAGATTTTAAGCTCCTGAGCAGCTGAGACTTCTAATAAAACTTCGTGCCCTCAGGTTACAATAATAGAATATAAGTTATTTTATAATTTTCTTTGCTTTTTTGCTCCACATAATTCTAAAGAGCATTTTTAAAAGGATTACTATTATCTGATATATATAGATAAATACAATTATCTGATACAGATACATAAATATATATGTATATATGAGATATATATATATATAATATTTTATACACAAACACATATTTAACAGGATTCTTTATGTTATTCTACCTGCAGTATTGGGATTTTTCTAGAAAATGATACCAATAAATAATAAATTAATCTGACAGTTTTTGCTATAGGGGGACTTGGAATAAATTTTTCCCCAGGCTGCAGTCGCTATAGCAAAAGCTCTCAGACTAATTCGTTTTGAAAAAACTTAGACTATCAGGAGATGTTTATAAGCAGTATCTCAAGACAGTATTAAAAAAAGAATCAATAAGTATATACTCAGTAAATATACATACTCATTTATAAATAACTAAAGACACTTATTTTAATTCATCATCAAAAAAGGCAGACATGTGGGCGCCTGGGTGGCTCAGTTGGTTAAGCGACTGCCTTCGGCTCAGGTCATGATCCTGGAGTCCCGGGATCGAGTCCCGCATCGGGCTCCCTGCTCCGCAGGGAGTCTGCTTCTCCCTCTGACCCTCCTCCCTCTCATGCTCTCTGTATCTCATTCTCTCTGTCTCAAATAAATAAATAAAATCTTTAAAAAAAAAAAAAAAAGGCAGACATGTTTGCAGTCTTCACACATGTAGAAATAAAATCTCCAATCATGAGGAAAACGGAGTCAGCAGATCATTCTCATATCATCCTATATAGAAGTCACTTTAAAAAAAGAAAAGAAAAAGGAACTCACTGCAAAAAAAAAAAAAAAAAAAAAAGATGGATTGGTTTTATTCAGGGTCATAGGGACAAATTTTTTTTTTAAAGATTTTATTTATTTATTTGAGAGAGAGAATGAGATAGAAAGAGAGTGCACACATGAGAGGGGGGAGGGTCAGAAGGGAGAAGCAGACTCCCTGCCGAGCAGGGAGCCCGATGCGGGACTCGATCCCGGGACTCCAGGATCATGACCTGAGCCGAAGGCAGTCGCTTAACCAACTGAGCCACCCAGGCGCCCCCATAAGGACAAATTTTAAGGATTCAGTATACCAGTCATATTTTCTTACTGTTCTGTCAATTATTGAGATGGGTGTTAAAATCTCTGATTATAATTATAGACTTGTCCTTGCAATTATATTAGTTTTTGCTTCATGTATTTTGAAGTTCTCTTGTTAGGCACATAAACCCTCAGGATTGTGATGTTCTGTTGATTAATTGACCACTTTATCGTTTTGAAATGATTCTTTATCCCTGGGAATATTCTTTGCTCTGAAATCTTCTTTGTCAGATTTTTGCTCACTGGTAATTTCCACATTGGCAGAAGAAAATTCCCTACCTAGAGGAACAGTAATTATTTTGCCATCCAGGTCCTTGGTTTCAACTTTATTCAAAGCGATGTATTTACTGACTTCTTGACATATTAACATAGATGTTCAGGGGATGTTTGTTTATTAAATAGGATGGATGTCAGGATTTGAGTTTTGAAAACATAATCTAACAATGCGTCTAGTTCAAATAAGAAGTGATTCAAGGACTATAGACCTCAAATTGTGTCTGTAGAAGTCTAAGGATTATTCAGAGACTTGAAGAATCTGAGATCTTCAAAGGATGTTAGATATCCAGCCCTGCCCGCTCCTGCTATTTGTGGGAAAACTAATGCTCAGAGGAGGGTCAGGAAGGGCAACTTTTCTTAGTTGATAGAACAGACTATGGCAACAAGGGGACCAGAAACCCTGTTTCCTGACTCAGAAAAAAACACTCTTTACATTATGTCACCCTATGCCATGGCTTTATAATCTTCACACCTTTTTGGAGCAATAGACAGAAGAAAAGAGTATATACATTGAGAAAAAAAAAAAAATTCAAATGAGTTCCGACTTCCCCAAAAGTGTTCAGGTCTCAGTGGCACTTCTGTAATTTTAAACTTCCATTTATTTGTCCATTCACCTATAAAAATAATCTTTCCATTACAATTTCCTTAGACATAATTATTTTTAACTTCAACATAATCTGGATATTTTTTCCTGTTTTTAACATATACAAGGTTGTTGTTGTTGTTGTTAAATAATTGCAATGGCTTGAACATATTAATCTCTCTAAGAGTATGGATAGACCAAGAACATATATACCTGCAGAGAACATGTATGTTGTCACTAGGATGTTATTAGTCTATAATATAGACATGTTCTGAGCACATCTGATCCACTGTTACCTTCACGATTTCAACAGATAAAGAACCATACATTTCAATTACGAATCAAGACTTTCTGGGTGGCGTGGATGGACTCTAACCAATAATGAGGTTTTGTTTTTTTTTTTAAGATAACAATGATCAACAAATAATTTCGGAATTTTTCGAGGCAATTTTATCTCACACTATAATATTAGAGAACAGAGTTTTCTGAACATAATTAACCTTTATTTGATGATTTCAGTATAATTTCTTCAGTCCTCACCAAGTCATCTGTTGATTTTACTGGTTAGAGATACTAAGTCTGCATCAGGCATCACACACAGTACTAGGGATTTACAAATTTAAATAGCTCTCACCATTAAGGAGTTTAGCATCTCAATGAAGGGAGATTTGTATAAGTAAAGCTTAACTTACATGATATATAAAGTGAAGAGGAAAATAGTAATTTATGCCCAGTTACAGTTAGAGGGGCTTCATTAGTTTTAAGACAGAAAGTACAGAAGCATGGTAAAACAGACACATCCAAACGTCCTTCTTCCTTCTTAAGGGGTTCTGACTCTCCCCCACAGCGCAACCCAAGTATTACAACTGAGGGGCCAAGAAGACAAAAACAGTTCTATGGGTTACCAATGAAGCAAACAAGCAATATTGTCAAGGGCATATTTGAGGGGATCAAAGCCTTCATAGAGATACATAGATAAAGATCATTTTTTAAAGTACAAATTGAGCCACAGATTTTGGAGGAAATTGAGAATTGAAATCATACTTTCCATCACTTTCAAAACGAAAATGTCAATTCTTTGGCAGGACTATCAATGCTTTCATCCTCTTGCCTCCTGTCTTAGTCAGCTTGGGCTGCCATCACAAAATACCACAGATGGCTTTGGCGAGGGAAATTTATTTTCTCACAGTTCTGGAGGCTAGACATCTGAGATCAAGGTGCCGCCAGGGCTGGGTTCTGGCGAGGCCTCTATTTTCTGGCTTGTAGATGGCTGCCTTCTTGCTGTGTCCTCACATGACCTCTTTGTGTGCTTGGAGAGAGAGAGAGTAAGCAGAGCAAAGAGAGAGAGATATCTTTAGTGTCTCTTCCTCTTCTCACAAGGAGACCAGAGCTATGGGATTCAGGCCCCACTGCTCACTGCATCTAACTTACCTCCTGAAAGGCCCCATCTCCAAATACTGTCACATTGGGGGGGGGAGGGCTTTAACATAGGAAGTTTGGCAGGACACAATTCAGTGTCTTAACACCTCTCCGCCTGTGTGATCTCACATTTACAACTCCTGTTCTTCATAGGCTTTCTGCCATAGCAACACCAAATTCTTCAAATTCCCCATATTTCTTGCATTTTTTTCCCCCTCATGCTGTTGTGCATGCTTTATTTTTGCTCACTTCTCCCTGCTCGTCTGCCTGGCAAACCTACCTTTCAAACTCTTCTTCAAGGCCTTCCCTGACTTTTCCCAGGAAGAATTACTGTGTCTTGTATATAACCTCCAGTAATATAGCATTATCATGTTAAGTTTTAATTGACCATGGATGCTCAATACA
This sequence comes from Mirounga leonina, assembly GCF_011800145.1. Taxonomy (NCBI): domain Eukaryota; kingdom Metazoa; phylum Chordata; class Mammalia; order Carnivora; family Phocidae; genus Mirounga; species Mirounga leonina. Next base: position 93,308,313 of record NW_023270807.1, on the reverse strand, counting down.
TATTATTTTTGAACATATGAATGATGCTAATATTTTTACAAGATCTCCTAATATTGCTGAACTACGAAGCTAGTTCTCCAGGAAGTTATATCATGAGTTATTGTTATACAGTCATCTCTTTCCCCCTCCAAATTTCAAGGGATTTCTTTTTTTTTTTTTAAAGATTTTATTTATTTATTTGAGAGAGAGGATGAGAGGAGAGAGAGAGCACATGAGAGGGGGGAGGGTCAGAGGGAGAAGCAGACTCCCCGCTGAGCAGGGAGCCTGATGTGGGACTCCATCCTGGGACTCCAGGATCATGACCTGAGCTGAAAGCAGTTGCTCAACCAACTGAGCCACCCAGGCACCCTCAAGGGATTTCTGAAAGGACAGGTGCTCTTGCCTCAGATTTTCAGATAGAAGTTTGAGGAAATAACTAATTATAAAGATTAATTTTATATTGATGTTCATATCCCGATCTGATTTCCTGAAGGTAAGGTCTAATGTATTTTTAAATAAAAATACTTAACATTGTAAATTTGAAATAAAAACAGTAATGTTATTTAAAATATAAAGGAAAGAATGGGAAACTCGGGTCTCCCTAGCAATGTGGGACACCCTCTCCAAGATGATATATTAATCCATTGCATTCAAATCCTGCTCATTTTCTCCCTGGACTCAATCCATTTACTACCAGGCCATTGGCTCCAGGCTGTGTGTTCACATTCTTTATTCACTGCCTTGCACCTGCAGTTAATTGGGACACATTGCCTAGATAACAGAAAAATCTGGCTGATACACCTCCCACTAATAATAGGGATCATGACCTTGATTGTGACCCATGACCTTGATAATGTGGAGTTCACTTAGAACATCTCACTATACTCACAATAATTTAACTGGTGATTTACCTACATGGACGATACACATTGTCTGAAATGGGTAGCCTGAGCTTAGAAACTTTCAGTATTAGCTGCATAGCTTCAGGCACATCTATTATCTGGTGGCTCAGTTTCCTCACCTATAAAACAGGGACAACAATAGGACCCACCTCTTAGGATCACTGGCAGGATTAAATGAATTAATACATGTAAAATACTTAGAATAGTGCCTGGTCCCTAGCGAGCACCTAAACGTTAGCTATTATCTTTACTATTATTAAAGTACTGCTCACTCGGAATTAGTCCTATTTAAATACAGTCCAGTGAATGAGCTTTCGGTCTCAGAATTCCATACAGACATGAGAGATTATAACCAACCAGGTAAGCATATCTCCATATGAGGGAGGTCTTAAAATTTTGTGATCTTTTAAGAACAGAACTTTTCTACTGGTGGAGGTTTACTTATGGTCCAAAGTAGATGATCTGATCCAATTGCTCTAATACATAACATGAGTAAAGTTAAAAAATAAAATGGGGACGGGCAGGGGAAGCTACACAGATAACCCAAACTCTTCAACCCCTAGTCATTGTTCTTTCAGAGTTGAAGATATTTATAACAACACTGCTATTAGGGTGTAAGTTTCTTTAGAAAGAATAGCATATAACCTAATTTTAACACATACACAGTAACCTCAAATTTCTAGAAGTTATGATATATATACAGATAGATAGATAGATAGATAGGTATATACAGAGAGAGAAAGAGAGAGAGATCAATTCATATGAAGACCCTAGGCTGTTAACTTTCAAGACCTGTAACTGGGGTCTTTTTCTTGGTGTAATCTTGAAGCCTGCATACTTCCTTGGCCATGCTAACCATGGGAACTGTTCTTGGCTTCTAGCTCCAGTTCAACAGTGATTTGGTGAGATGTCTGTGACAATCAGTGTAGATAGAACTTTATCTTATTTTTTCTTCCCCCTCTGTCTGCACTGGCAAAACAATGTTATCAAATAGTTTTACTCGGGATGGTCACAAGAACCTGGGAACATTGTACTTCAGCCTAAACGTTAGCAGAATTCGGCAACGAAATATCCCTACTGCAATTAACAACCACTCATTCTTTTCAGGTGTTCAGGTTAAAGACTTGGGAGTCAATCTTCACTCCTCCTATACTCATACCTCATACCAGTTTATCGGAAATACTGTGTCTGCTTTAAAAATAGCCAGAAACCAATGACATCCTATTACCTCCACAACTACCCCTGGTCTAAGCCATCATATTTTACCTTCATTATTGCAATACTCTTGTAACTGGTCTCCCAGCTTCCACTCTTACCCGCCTTATGGCCTAGTCTCCACACACAGTATGATCCTTTTAAAAGTTAAGTCACAATCAGGCCACTCTTCTGTTCAAAACCTCTCAAAAGATCCCCATCTTGTTCAGAGTAAAAGTCGGATCTCTTACAAAAAGCCTATATATGGTCCTAAGCCTGTGGCTCCCTTCACCAGCCTTCCTCACTTCTACCTTCTGACCTCTTCTCTACCTCCCTGGAGGAGCCTGGAATGCTCTTCCTCCTTCTTCCTTCTTCATGCAGTCACCTCAGTGAGGCCCATCCTGGCTATCCTACTACTTAAATATGCATGTCTCCACACACCTAAGCATTTCCTATCCCATACTCATTTTATCACTAATACAGAAACTCTGAACTTCCTGGCAAGTTCCCAGGTAATGCTGATGCCGGGGGTCCAGGAACCACACTTTGCGAACCACCGCTTCAGGAGAATCTCTCCTCCCAGATTCTCATTCTTTTGTGATTTGGGTAGGGCTAAATTACTTAAAACTTCAGGGACCTCCAGGCTACCCAAGTGTCTCTTAACTCAGAATGCCAGGCCCCACCCTTACAGTTTTTTTCTGATTGGGTAGGACTGGGGCAAGAGCCTGAGATTTGCATTTCTAACAATTACCCTTTGAAAACCACTGGTTTCCTTGTTTCTGTTTCCTCTCCATAAGAATATAAACTCTATGAGGCAGGAATTTTTTTCTTATTTTCCGCTGTTGTCTCATGCAAAGGACAATACCAGGTACATAGCAGCTGCTCAATAAATACATGTTGAATGACTAAATAAAAATCGCTTATCCTAGTGTTATATCAAAAAATGTCTAACTTTATCTTGCCAGATTCCATATGAAGAAATACAAAGCTAAAAGTACTTATAGTTTAATCCTCTCAGGCAAGAAAGCATTTTAAAGCAATAAGACACAGAGACAACTGGGATTTCCTGATATATGGGAAATAAATTGTTGATAATTGACATTATTAATATTAAGGTTAATAACAATAAACATTTGTGGTCTGCTACCAACTGCTGAGCACTTCATGTAAAGTATCTTGTAACAAATTCTGAGGAAGCTAGCGATGTTGCTTCCATTTTAAATAAGTGCTGTTACACCACAGCCCACTTATCAGTGAACTCCAGGGTTTCCACATTATCTTCTCCCCTCAATGTGCCCTCCCAACTGGGAGCAACAAAGTAGGATGTAAAATAGGAGTTGACAGTTTTCTTTCTAGTGTCCAGACATGTTAAGATCTCAATTAAAATTTGCTGGATTTATTTACCTCTTGTAACACACGGAAGATAATCCTAGACTCTCTTCTACTACAATAAAGGTCCAGAGGAATGCATCAGAGCACCAGAGTTTTAGATGCAAATGTTGAACTCTACAGAGGTTCTAAGAATTTAGTTCTGAAAGATATGAACACATTTTTCAGGAGGCATGGTTTGTGGGGCTTGTATTTTCAATACCTTAGAATAGTTTATTCTGTCTGAATGTTCATTCTATCAAACCCTATGCAATAGCATTACACTTAGGCAAAGAAAAATTAAAAGACAAATGATTATGAGTTAATGATTCATTTTCTTTCAAAGAGACTGTTAGAACAGGGGTCAGCAAACTTCTTCTTACAGGGCCAAATAGTAAATATTTTAGACTTGCAGGCCATCTAATTCTGCAGTCAGGGAAAGCAAACACCGATTAAACATAAATGATGGGTATGGGTTTTTTTCAATAAAACTTTATTTACACAACAGGTGGTCTGCCTACTGACTATACATAGTTTGTGGACCCCTATGTTAAATGACTCCAATCTCAATGGGATGAACGAAATGGACCAGATAAATTTGGCAAATTTACCTCTTTCCTTTTAAAAACTGTTTTTTTACTATAGAAATATCCATATTCCTATATAAACATAATGACTTCAATAATGACAAACTCTAGCATGCAAATTAAAACACATCTGGCTCTGTAATAAGCTGAACAAGTTAAAAGAATCCTTTTATTTATTTTTTACACAGCACAAATGCAGGTGACACACAGTAAGTCCATAATCTCCCACAAAACTTAGAAATTTAACAACTGAGTCTAAATTCTTATAATCTTCTGCATCGCTCCTAGCTATACACTGTATGGAATCCATTCCATAGCAGCAGAGGAGAACCTTAACTTTAAGCACCAAATTTCCAGGCATTACTACAAATGTCTTTTTTTCATTCCCTAGTACATGCAGTCAAACTGCTTATGAATAAATACCAATTCACTTTAAGCTTCAATGGAGAAGGGAAAGCAGTTGGGAAACCAACATTATTCTTACATCTAAGAGTGATTCCACCTCTTTACCTTGTATTTTCTTCCATAAAGATTTTAACTTTTAATGTAGTGATATTAAACATGAACATAAATTTAATTTTGAACATAATCCCTTTCGGATTTATCGAACAGTTTAGGATGTTCATATTTGTTTTATAAATCCAGAGGAAAACGAAAACATGATCTCTAATCTAGCATATTCTGGCAATTTTTATTAAAAGTTAAATTTAGAATTTTATAGCAAAATAATATAGTCTGTGTGTCCAAATTATGATTAAAAAATCCCTAATTTATGTATATTAAGATACAATGCGAACCCCAATACATTTTATAGAAGTGTGTTTTCATTTCCTGAAGCAGGATTCAATGGGCATTTTTAGGATTTTGCTCACATCAGCCCTGTATATCCGGAGATTACTGGATCCACTAAATGGACAATGAAAACTGGTTGAGGCTGCTGCTGAATGCTTCAACAGGAATCTGATACACAGACACAGATTTCATTGTTATAGTCAATGCAACTGAAGTCTTCCTTAAAACTGTGCTCCTGATAGGCTGAAGATAGAGTAATGGACTGTTAGTTCTTTAAGCCAAAAATGCATGGATCTACTGTACAAAGGCTTCATTCTCTGCCTGTAGTTAGTAACTTGAGGGCCTTCTGTAGATTCTGCACAGCAGTGCTGACATCTTCATATTGCAAAGCACTGCCAGCATATTTGCAGTATTTCTGGGCTCTAGCAAAGTCCTCGGGTGTTAGACGGATATCCCCTAGAAGAAAAACAGAGTGATTAAGATATCTGTAGGAATCTAAAAAGTATTCTATTAGGTTAGGTAAATGCTTACATTTAAGATTGTAGGTTATATAAAAACATGAAGGTTTTTTTTCAACCCCAGGTGTAAATATTTAACTAAGTATTTTCATGCTTTTCACTTTTTTTCTTACTAACATAAACCATACACGTGCCAATACTAATAACTTCTATGAAAAGATTTTTCTTCCAGAGGCAATAAACTAGAAGCCTTTATATTTTGATAAATTAACTGCAAAAAAATTATATTCTGTGTAAAAAAAGAATAGTAGCTTTGGTTTTCATACTAGAATTGCTGAGCCTCTCTTTTCATGGAACAATACACACAGACTAAACCATTCAACCCTCACTTGAACTAGAATATAAATATAATTCTCAATGAAAAAAATAAATAAAATTATTTAAAAAATTACATAAGTCATTTAACTTTTTTAGCATGTAAATATTTTGTTTGTGTGCCATCCATATAAAAACCTCTAGTTTAATTATCATTAAATTATAAAACTAAACATATAAACAACCTTTACAAATTATGTCCAAAATTTATTTTCACCAAGTTTTCCAGTTACACATATGATTAATAAGGGTAGAACCCGACTAAATAATCTGGGTAAAACCAAAAAAACAACTTCACTTGGGGCGCCTGGGTGGCTCAGTCGTTAAGCATCTGCCTTTGGCTCAGGTCATGATCCTAAGGGTCCTGGGATCGAGCCTCGCATCGGGCTCCCTGCTTGGCGGGAAGCCTGCTTCTTCTCCCTCTCCCACTCCCCCTGCTTGTGTTCCCTCTCTCGCTGTGTCTCTCTCTGTTCCAAGTAAATAAAACAAATCTTTAAGAAAACAAACAAAAAAACTTCACTTAATCAATCTAAGGTTTGAATATGTATTTCTAAAGATGAAATTAAAAACTGACTTTGTGCCTTGACTTCTGAAATACCATTTTCTTTAGAATTCTTTATAAGGATATTAAGAACAGATCAGAAAGAAGGCTGGGGCACAGAATATAACAAATAATGTATTTCAAATTCTGTTTATAAATGAAGTTAATATATTTCTATTCTGTTTATAAGCATGTACTTATAAACAGACTACCTTTATATAGTTGCTTTTAATTTTGCTATATGTATGTATACATACATACACACACATACATACATACATACAATACATGGCATATAATGAAAACTCCGATATTACAAAGTAGGTAATGACTCCAGGTATCCAGATACTAAGTTCTGATCCAAATCATTATTTTCTAAAATTTTCAAGAGTTCTGAAACAATGTATCCTAAAGTTTCTAGGCCAAAGCCAGGCACTCATAAGTACTGAATAACTTTAATGAATGAATATAAAAATGCTGTGTGTACATTATTTCCTACATTTTAAAATAAAGTTCATACAGAATTAAACATTAATGAAATTTCAGATTTTAAGATAATACACATAGATCTACATGCAGTAATTAGCCCAGTGTGTGACATATAAAGTCTTTAAAAATTTTTTGATTATTAAAGATCACAGGTAGTCTTTACTGTTGTGAATAAGAGATTATATATTCCAATTTTGACAGATCGTTTCAATTTTCTTGAATTTCAGTCTTGCTTAAAAAGCAAGAAATACAAATCAATACACTAGTAAAATACAATTATACATATATATTTATATTTATTTATATTTTTATTATATTATTTATATTTATGTTTATTATTTTTATATTATTTGTATTTATTATATATATATATAAATATGTATAAACATTTTTCCACAAATCTTTTAGTATTTTAGTGCCTTGGCATTTGTTACCCATTAAACCTAAAAAACAATTATCCTGCAGTTGTTCTGTTGACAATTTAGTCAGGACACTTTAGGTTCTTCAATGGTTTTTCCAAATATATTAAGAGGTTCTAGTCATCTAAAGCTATACATCCTATCTAGGTGAGGGAGACGCCTTTGAAAATGGAGTTTACCCCACTACTCATTTCGTGCTTGAATAGCCCGTCCTCTTATCTCAGGGCAATCTTTAAGTATGTAGGGAAACCATTCAGAATTTATCGGACCTGCTGGAAGAAAGCCCCAATGATCAGAACTAATCTTATTTTTACAGCCTTAGCCTTAGCAGTGTTTTGCTGATATATCACTTATTTATTAATGAGATGTATGTAGTGGTAAGAACTCCATTACTATTTTAGTTTTTATAAGCTAAACTTATCCACCAATGATAAAACTATTTTAAAACACAAATATTGCACTTTTCATGAAATAACAATTTCAATATTCAGAAAATGTGAATGAAAATATTTTAATAGAAAAATATCATTACATGTATGTAATATATATAGCTTATAAACATGTATGAAATTATGTAACTATCATATAAAATATAACTAGATAATAACCAACTCAAAGACTCAGATATAAAATGTAACTTATAGATTTAAATAGAGATGCAAGACTTATTAATTAAAAATATAAAGAACTTAAAAAGCCATGTCAAATAGTTACTTTTGCTATTTTATAACACTTCAGGCTTCCCTTCATTTAACAAATATCATCTAAGAGTCATTAATAATAAAATGTGATTAAAATTTTAAATTAAATAAAAAGAAAATCTGCCTAATTATGATTCTTTTAACTTAGCATTTGAAAACTAGATAAAGTGGAAAATATATAAAAGGAGAAGAGAACAACTGTTCAATTTCAGTATCTGATGTTATATACAAAATAGTAAATACTGCTTAGAGCACCCAAATAAAAGCTGTTTTTTCTCTTATTAAAATTTACTAGAGGCCATAATCAGACCAGAGAGAGAGCACACTGTGGATGTAAAAGGTGTCTGAAGGAGTAAAGATGTTGTCTAACAGAGTGTCTCTTTTCTGAACTCTATGTTTAATATGTTGCCAATGGCTTCAGAGAAGACCGTCCTCATCACAGGGCTGCTTTTCTCCTCCACGGGGCAGAACAAGAAGGCAGAAGACAGCTAGAGCTATTACTCAAGTTCCCTATCACAGTGGGAAGAGCCTGGGTCAGCACTGGATCAAAGATAACATTTTTGGTGTGAAGAGAAATCCCTGCACACTCAGTTGACATAAGCATCCATTTCTAAGGCTAATTTATCTAATGTTATGATAGACCATAGAATACTTAATTGTAAAGATTACCCAAATGGGTCTTTAGAGACTCTTTCTTACTTAGCTAGGTAATTTTAGAAATTCATGTCAGGGGCCTTGGATAATCTGATCCTAATGTACTCTATTATCCTCGGACTTGAATGGAAAGCATGGGCAGAATCATAGGGGAACCATGTGATACGCAGTAAATCTTGGGAGTAAAGATAAAGCTCAGTACTGAACCCTTATATCCAGGCATTGCCAAGATATGTTTCTTAGAAATGGCAACACTAGAAGGATTAGAGGTAGAATTTGATTAGGTCAGGCACTGTGCTAATAAATTTGTTTCAGATATTCCATTTAATTCTCAAAAAAATTCATGAGGTAAGCGGTTATTCACACTCTAATACTAGAGAGAGAGATGTAAGTTAAAAAAGGAAATGTTCTGCTTCAACTACCTACCACCTTTCCGATTCCATTGTCAGCCTTTCCACAGTCAGTCACAAATTCACTACAGAAATGTTTAATGTATTAATACTAACGCACATACACTATGTGTATTAAAGGTGGTAAGTACTAAGCACTAAAGAGAAAAATGTTAGCAGGAAAGGGGTTCAGCGAGTATTTATTAGAGGTGGTGGTGAAGACAGTGATGGTTATGAAACTACTAGTTTTGGTCTGAGTATTATCTAGAATTTTTCCATGTTCTTAAACACATACATACATGCAGGAAGGTAGTTTTAATATTTTTTTTCCTAAATAGGGTCATACTATATATAATGTTCTGCGACCTGTTTTTTGTTTTTTTTTTTACTTAATATGCTTAGGAGATCTTTTCACATCAAAGTTACCATATATATATATTTAATATCTGCTCAGTATTCCATATGACAAATGAACCATAATACCCCATTAATTAGCACTTAAAAGATTATTTTCTACTATTGCGATGATGTTGAAATAAAATATCCTTGTAAATTTTGTGTCCATGTCTGAGTATTTTTTCAAGACAGTAGAATATAGCAGGTTCAAAAAAATTACATTTGCAATTCTGATAGTGACATAGTGTTGCTGCGAAAACTTTACGAAGGTACATTTCCCACCAACAGCATGTGAGAGTCATTTCTTAGGACTTCAATGCCACTATATCCACTGTATACCAAAAAAAGGAACTATAAAAAAAGGGGGGAATGCCTTCAAATTTAGATGACACTACAGATTATTGATCCTTTAAAATATTTTTTTATCTATTGACATAAACCAAACCCAACTCATTCTAATTCTCAATTTCCCTGATTATGAATATGGCTGGGAAAGCTTTCATGTGTTCACTATCTGCATTCCCTATCATTTTCTCTGCCTGTTTTTTTCTATCGAATTAAGTTTCAGTTATTCATTTGTAGGAGCTCTTTATATATGCTCTGGACATTACTTCTTTATTTTTAAATTTCAATTTCTTCCTGGTCTATTAGTTGCATTCTAACAATGTAATGGGGAAGAAGGAGTCTTCTGTGGTATGAATTTTTCATTTTTCATTTGTCAAACCTGTTAAGACACGACTAAATCACATACAAGTATTGAGAGACAATATCTAATATATATTTTTTTCTCATAACCAATTGTTCTTTTTTTTTTTTTTTTTTGAGATCCTATTTGAGAGAGAAAGAGAGAAAGAACGAGTGGGTAGAGAGGTACAGGGAGAAGCAGACTCCCCACTGAGCAGGGAGCCCAATGTGGGGCTCCATCCCAGGACCTCAAGATCACAGCCCCAGCTGAAGTCAGACACTTAACTGACTGAGCCACCCAGGTGCCCCCCGAATAACCAATTGTTCAAACACCACTTTTGAATATATACTCTTGCCACACTGATCAAATGCCACATTCATCATTAATTTAATTCCTATAACGTGTGGTCTAATTTCCAGAGTCCCTATTCTGTTTCACTGATCTATCTATTTCAGGTATTTTCACATCAGATTTTAGGTGGGGCTTTTAAAATTGGGTGGGACTCCAGAGGGGAGTTTGGAAACCAAGTTTAACAGAGGAATATAGTATTCATTGGGCAGGTTATCTGGTCTGTCTACTAACAGATAAATATTTTCCACTATGTTCTTGGGTAACTTGCCAATTTATTACAGGTCCCTTTTTGTTTTTAACTATGGTCAGTTCCTCTTTTTGGATAATCTAATAATTTAGTATAGATAAGGAAGATCATAATCATAATACATGGTAATTTTTGAACTAAAGTAATCTAGTATCAGCTTTCGTGATAGCTTTGGCTATTTCTGCCACTATATCCACTGTATACCAAAAAAAGGAACTATAAAAAAAGGGGGGAATGCCTTCAAATTTAGATATTTTTGATAATATGAAAGAATCTTGGTTCACTGGAGAATCCAGTGAATACAGACATTCAAAGAAATGTGTAAACATTCCAATATATAATACTCTTAAGTTACAATTAGAAAACAACACCCAAAACAAGAGGTACAATATATCTCAAAAAACAGTCAACTGACTTACCCTGGGAGACTGTACTGAAAAGTGCAGGATCAATAGCTGGAATAGTCTGTGGAGTAGGTTCGATAGTATTACTTGCTACACCTGCATCAGAAAACCACAAATGGGTATAAAAGTTATACCTCTTAATTATATACTAGGAAAATATTTAAAGGATCATGAAGGAATTCCATTTCTTAATTACTTTTTTGAAATCTTAATGAATTGTAATTTGACATACTTATTTGATGCTGGAGGCTGGTATAGAAAATATGCAGGAAATATATTCTGAGTGTTTACATACACACATGTCTAATGCAGATGGTCGTTATGTCTGCATACTATACTATTTCATGCATTTTTTACTTAGTATGTTTTAGCAATAATTCTAGATATATATATATATCTACCTTGTTATTTGACATGGCTACACAGAATTCCATTCCAGGTATGAACCACAGTTTACAAAGCAGTCCTTTACTGATGGGCATTTAGGTTGTTTCCAATCTTTTGCTACTATAGATAATACTACAGTGAATAATCTGACACACTGTGTACATATACACACATATATATATGAATTCATTTATGGGAAAAAAATTTAAAGAAGTGTAACTGCAAAGTCAGGGGACATACAAGTTTTAAATTGACCAATTCAATGACTATCTTTTGCTTGATTTTGGTAAGTGCTAACCAAATATATTAAAGTATCACCATCCAACATAAATGTCCCCACAACACTTGCTTTTAAAGACACATAATTACATTAAAAAAAAAGGAATGCAAGATTTGAGAGGGATCTTCAGAGACTACCTAGTCAAGCCTAGTGCTTTGAAGCTGCTGCACCTAAAGCATAGGCAGATGATTATAAATTTTTCATATAACATTAAAAAAAAAAAGGTAAGTCTACAACCCACTCACAGATCAATCTAGGTATCAAGCCATTCCTTGCTAGGTAATTTGTGTTTTTGTCTAAATTAAAATTTTCCAAACAAATCCGTTTCTCTATGGAAAAGAAGTATTTTTACTGATCAGCACCTTGTATTATTAACTTTTAAATGCTTATTAGTACATCTTCATATGATTAATTAAGTAGGCAATATTAATTAACAAGAACAAAACAGAATTTACAGGGAGAAAATTTAGTTATGTAGCAAAATTTTATTTGAGTGATATTAAAAAAATAGGTAGTCTGCATTTTATTAAGAACTTCTAGTTACAGTCATTCAACTAAAGCTTGAACTGACAGCAGAGGGTGCTCAACACACCTCAAGCAGCAGTAAGAAGATGCCGCTTTCATTTGTCTTGATGCACATGAGCCAAGGCCTGTCCTTTCAGCAGCCGTCATGACACGTTTCCATGGGGGCCTAGTGTATAGGTCCAACATAAGCTCATACATACTTGTTAAATTAGTAAAAGTGGCTTTTAGTTTATGTTATTTATTTATTTATTTTTTGAGATGCCCAAATCTGTTTTTCTTTCTTTCTGGATCTGGAAAGGTCTCATATGTCAATTCACAAATGGACTGCAACCCCAAAGACTGCAGTATGTTGGGAATATGTTGGGAGTGATGTGACCATAAAAACATTCATGGGGGAAAGCAGAACTATGTTGGAAATTTCTTCCTTTCTATTATTTAACAAAAAAGAAGTGTCAACAAATAAGTTCTGGCTAACTTTTAAGTAGATGGTTATGTAGCCTATTAAGTGGGATTAATACACATTCAAGAATTAAACATTACAAGATTTCTAATTAAGTACTGAATTTAAATTGTTCTATTGTCTACACAGTCTGGGGATTCTGAAAAGGGAGAAATGGGTGTTGGTTAGAAAACTAGAGAAGATTATCCAGCATTATAATTAAACAGACCCCTTAGGGGAGTAGCATTTGGAGAGGCAGAGAAAAAGGGAGAAAGACATGTTAGATACAAGGGACACTATAAGCAAAGTTGAGAAAATAGGAGGATTAGGTTGAATAACCCAATTACACCTCAGTATAATCACGGAAAATAGCATTGATAGAAGTGGTCAGGACAAAATATTAACAACTGTGAAAGCTGTGTAGGAAAACTCAAATGCAGTACTTCTCATACATAAAAGAACAACAATAAAAGAGCTAAGTTTTTGATCTACGTATAAGGAGCCGCATTTATAATCAAAAGGCTAGCATTCATTGTAACGTAATTCTAATATTTGATCTAATTACTGAGACCTTCGTCCTCAATACGTATAGGCTGTATAAAGCATGTGTTTCAAAAGAAAGGACAAACCATCCGCTCTATCACCTCCATCTGACCGTCCACAGTGGTTAAGAGCCCAGAGGCACTCTGCCTGCTTAAACAATCGCTCACTGCACTCCTCGCACCCCTGTGCTTTTTGGTGGAAGAACTAAAAACCATATATTAGTACATACTATTCTTTTCAGCTATCTTGAGGATTTCCCTTTGATAAAAGTACATCCTGGATCTTTATATGAGGGAAAGTAAATCAATCTTAAAGTGAGTAAGAGGGGAAACATCTGCTATACTTATAAACTAAAAATGTTATTTCATTTGCTATTAGCCAAAATGTTTTACTGTTTTAAATATAATAGAAAAAAAATCTGCCAGCTAAAAGGAGATTCCAATATCGCAAACCAATTTTAAGGGGCAAAATATTGTGAGAAAAGTAGATTTTGATTTAACAGGGTTTTAGTTCCTTGGAGGAAGAGACACAGAAAGGAGGTGGCAAAACATAAAGTCAGAAAGACGTGGGTTCAAACTCTGTCACTAATAGATATGTTTGTATGTTTATGTTCATGGGATAATTGTTTAATTTCTTTACAGTGTGTAAACTAGGGACAGCAATATCTAATATAGTTAATATAGTTGCTGTAAGAATTAATTCATAAAATAGCTATGATAATTTTGTAAATGCTAAGTCTGTAAGAGTGTATATAAAGCAACAAGATAGGACCTCACCCTAAAAAAGTTTCAAGGTTTTTAGTTTTATGTGCTCACTCTGAGGAACAAAAAAGAAAAAAAAATAAGGCTCATACCAGAGTTAATTGGAGAAAGATGAACTGTTCATGCCAGAAAACTTTCTAATAGAAGACTACCTCCTCAATATCTGTTTATGTATGTCAAAGATATTCTAAGCAGGAGATAACGGTCTATTAGTTTGAACATATGAAACTACTAAGATTTTATCACTTATGTTATATAAAAGCAGCAATTTCATATGGTTCAACCGAATACAGCCCTCCCAGAAGTAAGCTTTCTCTCTTCTATATACACACTGTATGACTATATATAAAATATATGTATATAGGTGCCTGTATCAGAATTCTACCCTAAGATAAATTGTCTAACATGGTACCCTTTAGGCAACTTTTTTTTAAGGTCAATATCCTACCCCTAAAGGTGACACTTCCCTTGATTCACAAAATGATTTTAAGTGTTCATTAGCTTGCTCTTAAATACCCTGTCTTTGGCACAGAGATAGGAAGGAAGAGAGAAAAAAAAAAAAAGGAAAAGGAAGCTAATTTGCTGAACACTGATTTTGTGATTAGGCACAGTAGTGAATTTTCAAATTTTTTCTCCTTTAATAATTAAAATCACTATGAGAAGTATGGTTAATTTCATTTTAGAAAGAGGCAAAACCTAGACTGAGAAGCTGAATAACATCTGAGTTTGTGGTTTAGCAAGGGGCAGGAACTAATAACCAATACTATTTGACTTCAAAATACATTTTATTCACACTTTGCCCTTCTATAAAAATAGTGTGTCAGGAGCTCCTGGTTAGTGTTTAAATTCAATAGAATAGAGTAGTATTTATCTAAGGCAAATACATCTAAGTAGCTGGTATTGCTTATATTATTCTACACTGGAAATACTGAATATTTCTGTAAGAAAATAAAATATAACAGTGTTCTGTGAAATTTTACTTACAAAACAAACTCAAATTGGTCTATTAAACTCATCATACAGCCATAAAGCAAAGCAAAGTCAGAGTAAAATATACAGAATGATGACACAAAAGAGATCAGTGTTAAAATAATCATATTCATCAATATTCTTCAAGACAAAAATAACAGCAATATTTGTAGATAATATAAAGTTAAAAGTTTTAAAATAGGAGGAAAGAAATTAATAATAATTGGTGCTATAATAGTCAAATAGAAAACTTTTAAATGTTATTCAACTCATGCAAAATAAGCTAAAATGGTTTGGGTAAACTGAGGCTGAAAATCTTAAAGTCAGTGAAGTAATGGTGTGGTACTTAACAGAAACCGCAGAAATGAGGGCTCAAAGAATGACTTTTATCCTATGAATTAAATATTTTGAAATGTTTGTATGGTTTACTACCATAGATTACATTTATGCTGAGATAAAAGAAGTATTTTAAGAACAATTTTTGGAAAAACTTCAACATGTAAATTATGGCTTTAAATGCCCTTCTATCTCAAGGTAAGGATGACACTTTGTCAACAATACAAGTAAATGGAAGAGTATCTGTCTGCAATTTTAAAAATTATCTTTCATTTACGGACACTGACTCATTACTAGAGACTAGTGTTGTTAGATCTTTTCCATGAAAACACAGACATACAGTATTGATTATTCAAAGACAGTAGCTATCACTTCCCTTTCTTTTCTTCAGTCAACTGTTTATAATATTAAAAGAAATAACCCACACCCCCTCTTTTTGGTTGTGATTCCCCTGCTATTGAGATTTTCTGCCTCAATGCCTGCTCCCTTCATCAATAATATCTACGTTGAGGGCAGAGGTCCTAAGGAAATAAGGCAAGAAAAATCAAATCTTGCTGACACAGTGGGACGCTGACCAACACATACTATGATAGATCCGCACAACTCAGTGCTAATCTTGGACAGTGAAGGGCAAAGAAAGGGAGGGGAAGAAAGAGAAAACAGTACCACACACGAAAAGCACAGAAGCTATTCTTAGTAATAAAATATAAAGTTAATAGTAACATATGTAAATGTTTGGTCACTTCTCAAAAAACTAAAGGACAAACAACAATAAAACTTAAACAAAAAGGACTGTACATTTTTTGTAGGTTCAAATAGAATTTAAAGATCTTATTATGCTTCATGACCATCACGATCAGTCAAAAACACAATAAAAAGTGCAGTCCTTATTTATGAAAGGAGAGTTCAAAACTCGTTAAGCTTCAATTTCCTACCTGTGCTGTGAGGCACTTCCGCTGGTGTGTTAGCTGGAGCGTGCGCGCCGGGAGGAATCTGTATGCCAGAGAAGCTGCTGGATGGCATGCTGCCTGGGTCGTAAGTCGAAGATGACGGCTGAGGCGACTGAGTTGGCAGGGATGTTGCTCCAGTATCTTCATTTTCTTCAACATCTATTATATAATTTACATGTAAAGTTAAACTAGGTATTTGGAAGAAAAATGCCAAACATTCTTATTTTGCTATACAGACATGATGAACAGACCTTCTGATGCAATTCTATTTAATGCAATTAATGAGTAGGCTCTATCTCTTAAAATAATAGTTTTAATTGTTTTCGTTTCTTAAATCACTTAATTATGCCTGGCATTATGACTGTCACTTCAAGTTAATACTTTACAATTCTATTAAAATCTTTGCATATAGTATGTTTTTCTTAAAACTAAATTTTCTTTAAACTCACTCTTTAAACTTAAGATGAAGAGGGTATTTTTGGCAAGACATGTCACATTTATGCTATCCATAGACTTTCTTTTTCTTTTCTTTTTTTTTAAGATTTTATTTATTTATTCGACAGAGAGAGACAGAGAGAGAGGGAACACAAGCAGGGGGAGTGGGAGAGGGAGAAGCAGGCTTCCCGCCGAGCAGGGAGCCCTATGTGGGGCTCGATCCCAGGAGCTGGGATCATGACCTGAGCCCAAGGCAGACGTTTAACGACTGGGCCACTCAGGCGCCCCTAGACTTTATTTTTCTGACAGCTGCCTTTTAATCAGTATTCATTGTTCACGCTAGCTATTAAATGATTACCTGTGTGTTTGTTGTAGGTTAATCAACAAAAACAAAGGAATGAAATTTCACAGAGCTACCTGCACAGAAAGTAGTAGTAAGAGACTTTGTGTTGAATCGCTTCTCGGTCTTTTGGCTACGATCAAGTGTAGAGACTCTGTGTTGGTAAGTTCTGAAATACAGACTTAAAATATACTATATTATTAGCCGAATCTGAAAGCTACTCTGGGAAAATTAAATATTGATAATCTATTTAAAATGACAATTAGCCACTTTTGGGAATCTTCATAATTTAAAATGTAAGCGAGAGCAAGAGATTTCTGAAATCAATTTATTTCCTATCACATTTTTAAATAACTTTTTTTGTTTGATCATAACCATATTACATATTCAATGTGGATAATTTTAAACAACCAAAAAAAAAATCCTACCTACTCTGAGATACACATTTTACTAAGTAACCTTGTAGATGTATTCATACTTTATATACACTAAAATAATTCTCTCTTATATTAGAGAACTATAACATTTATACATCCTGGGAAGGAGCCCCTCCCTCCAATTTTTAAAGGCACTAGAAAGTGACTAAAAGCTGGCAGAAACTAGAGTGAAGGTGGCCCTTTGGAGAGGAAATCTCACCGGGTAAGGTCTGCTTTCATGTGGCTTTTCACCCGCAGGCACTCAACAGTCTGTGCAAAAGAAAGAGCTGCGGAGAAGTGAGCCTTGAAATGTGTGTATAAACCCCAACTAAATACTGTATGACCCTGAACTATGCATGCACACTCTGGGAAGATTCTAGAGTGTCCTGGTGAGAGCAATAGCCTTAAAGCTGAAAGAAGGACAGGCAGTGTTTGAGTTCAGGCATGTTAACTGCCTGCTAGAACAAGAATCAAGAACTTGCAGAGGAAGATGAGAAAATGCAGAGGAGCTACAAGACGTTATCAACAATGAAAATTAACAGAAATAAAGGGGGGTGGGAGGAAGAAAATGTGACCCGAGTTAGGAGAAAAAGAGAGTCTATAGAAGAAGACCCAAATGACCCAGATATTAGCAAAAAATTAGTGAAAAATAAATAAATAAATAACATTAAAGCAGGTACTATAAATATGTTCAACGCCATAGAGACAAATGTAGTCATAATGAATGAAAGAGGAAATACTCACCAGAGAAAAGAAACTAAGAGGAGACAAAAACAGATGGGACTAACAGAAAACAAACGATAATGATAGACTTAAATCTAACTACAGCAATAATTACATTAAATTAAGTGGACCAAACACAATTTTGAAGGCTGATGTTGACAGACTAAACAAACAAATGAACAAAACCCAAACCAAAAAACACCTATATGCTTTAAGACTCAGATATATTTATAGTAAAAGGATGAACATAGATAAATTATGTAAATACCAGGCAGACAAAAGCTGAAGTAGCTAAATCCAGTAACAGACACAACAGAATTCATTTCAAGGAGTATTGCGGGTGCAATAGACAAGAAAAAGAAAAGATATAAAGATTGGAAAGAAAGAAGCAAAACTGCCTCTCTTTGCAGATAACAGGATTATCTACACAGAAACTCCCAAGGAATCTATAAAGCAACCACCAGAATAGGTAAATTTAGCAAGGTTGTGCAATAAAACATCATTATACAAAAATCAATTGTATTTCATACATTAGAAGTAAACAAGGGAATGAAAAAAACCAAATACTCGGAAACAAATTTAACAAAAGAGGCACAAAATCTCTTTTCTGAAAAATACAAAATATTGCCGATAGAAATTAATGAAGGCTTAATAAATGCAAAGATACACCATATTCATGTAATGAAAGACTCAGTTTTGTTAAGGTATCAATTCTCCCTAAATTTATCTATCAATTCAATGCAATATCAATCCTAATTCCAGCCAGCTGTTTTTTATTTTAATAGACACTGAAAAACCTACTTCCAAATTTATGGTGAAACTCAAAGGCCACAGAATAACTAAGAACATCTTGAGAAAGAAGAGAAGAGTTGGACAACTTATGCCATCTGACTCCAAGGTTTACTGTAAAAAGGTGGAAGGCAGTGTGCTGTTGGTACAGACCAGAAAAATAGACCAATGTAATTGAACAGAATCCAGAAATAGAATCACACTTACATGGTTAATTGAATTTTTGACAGAGAAACCAAAGAAATTCAACAAGGAAAGGAAAATGCATAACAAATGGTGATGGAATAATAGGCTATCCTTAGGGGGGAAATAATCCTGAATCTAGCCTACCTCCCACTATACGCATGAAAAGATTTAAGGTCTTTCACAAACCTAAAAGTAACCGCTCAAATGATAAATCTTCAGGATTAAAAATATAAAAGAATTTTTAAGGTAGAGGTAGATATTTCATGGGACATAAGAAGTAGCCCTAAAAATTTTTAAATTATAAATTAGACTTCACCAGGATTAATGATTTTTGGTAATTAAAAGACAGTTAAGAAAACAAGTAGGGAAACAACAGACCGGGAGTAAATATTTGTAAAACAGGTATCTGACAAAGGACTTCTAGTCATAATTTATAAATAATTCAATAATAAAACAACAGACAACCCATGAAAAATGGGCAGGTATATTAATGTCCACAGTAGTATTCACAACAACCAAAAGGTAGAAACAACCAAAATGTTCATCAATGGATGAAGAAATACAATGTGTAGGGACATACAATGGAATATTATTCAGCCTTTGGAATGAAATTCTAAAACATCCTGTAACATGGATGAACCTTGAAGACATTACAATAAATGAAATAAGCCAGTCACAAAAGGACAGATACTGTAGGATTCCATGTATATGAGGTACCTAGAATAGTCAAATTCACAAAGACAGAAAACAGAACAGTCGTCAGTGACCAGGGGCTAGGAATGGATAGGGTAACGGGGACTTACAGTTTAATGGGTACAGAGTTTCAATTTGAGAAGACGAAAAATGTTCTGGAGATAGATGGTGGTGACAGGCTGAATAATACGAATTTGCTTAATGCCACTGAGCCGTACATTTAAATGATTAAAATGGTAAACTTTGTTATGTATAATTTACCCCAACAAAAAAGAATGGGCAAAAGATTTAAACAGACACTTCACAAATAAAGATATATGAAAAGCCAGTAAACACATAGAAGAGAGTTCAATATCGCTTAGCCATTGGGGAAAAAAGGCTAATTAAACCACAAATGAAGAACCACTATATAAGGATCAGAATGGCTAAATTTAAAAATACTGACAATTACTAAGGGCTAGCAAGGATAGAGAGAGACAGAAACTCTAATACATGGCTGATGAAACTGTAAATGGTACAAGGACTTTAGAAAATGCTTTGGGAGTTTTATATATAACCCAACAATTCTATTCTAGCTATTGACCCACAGCAATGAAACACATCCACCTGTTCACATATAATGTGAAGTATGTCTAAAAACCGTATGTATTTAAATGTCAAGAAGCTTAATTCATCATAACCTCAAACTAGAAACAGCCATTATGTTCATTAGCAGATGAACTGATAAACAAATTATGGTATCCATACTATGAAATACTACTCAGCAGTAAAAAAGAGTGGACTACTGATACACAAGACACAAGAAACAGATGAATCTCACAGACGTGCTGAAAGAAGCTAGGTGCATAACAACATCGTGGGATTTCATTTACACAGTGTTCTAAATCAGACAAAACTAATTTTTTTTTTTTTTAGATTTTTTTTTTTTTTAATTTATTTGCGAGAGAGAATGAGAGAGAGCATGAGAGGGAGGAGGGTCAGAGGGAGAAGCAGACTCCCTGCTGAGCAGGGAGCCCGATGCGGGACTCGATCCCGGGACTCCAGGATCATGACCTGAGCCGAAGGCAGTCGCTTAACCAACTGAGCCACCCAGGCGCCCCAAAACTAATTTTTGATTAAACAAACAACTAAATCAGTTGTTTCTCAAGGTGGGAATGGGCTGGGAAAGAGTATGAGGTAATTTTGGGGGATAATGGAAATGTTCTTTATTTAGAAGGTGTGTGTGTCAAAATTCACTGAGTCACTGAATTACACTACTAAGCAAACAGTAAACTTTAATTTGTATTTGTAGATGCTAAAGATAATGGGGTAATGTTTCATTAAAAATAGGGTATTTACATGGTCTCAAAGGGACTTATTCCACAATAACTTATTAACACAAACAGCTTATTAATAACCAAGGAAAATCATTTTAAAGTGTAATAACTGAGAGAATACCACATTATCTGAGCAGCAGTTAATATCACCAATATTTCACCAATATTAGACACTTCCAATGCAAGGTAGGGGACACAATCTCATTCTGGCAGATTTCTGCTAAACATGCATAACTGTAATCTAATTATGAGGCAACATCAGGCAAACCCAAATTGAGGGACAGTCTATAACTAGCCTGTATTCTTCAAAAACACTGGGCCAAGAAACACCTAGAAAGGCTGAAGAACCATTCCACATGAAAGGAACTACGGAGACATGAAAGTTAGATGCAGTGGTTGATCCTGGACTGTATCTTGGACGAGGTACAAAAAGCCACAAAGGAGATTACTGAATCAATTGTATCAAACTCGAATGAAGTACTTAGAAGCAAAAGAGCGCAACTCCAATTCATTTTCAAATACTTCAAAAAATGTATATATGTAAAATTATATCCTTTTGTAGAGCCATAACCCATTTCTGAGGAGATACTGTTAAAAGTTATGACATTAACACTAGATTAGGGCACTTTAAGATTACATTTTAGATGAACAATGTATTGACTTACTTTGTATCTCCTATGTTCTCCAACTACAGGTCTTAATTAGCAGCAAATACTTATTGAGACTAAAAAATGTTGAAGTTAACTGTATCTTAGGGTTTCCCAAAAGAGGAAAATTTTAAATTAGTAGAAATATAAGAAATTACCTTCTTTAGTTTTTACTGAATATAATTGGTTAATTACGACCACTTAAAAATAATACCAATTTGCAGGTACTGAATTGAAACGGACATGAAACCTAGAGTGTGAATGTTAACAGAATTCCTTCCCTTCAGTTGAGCCTTATTTTTTTTCCTGGAACACTATTTTTTTTTTTTTTTTACTAATCATATGGCTTCCTTATGTACTTTTTGACAATATGACTTAATTCCACATAGCAGTATTTTCAGAAGTAAGTATCTTTCTCTTTTTTCTTACTCTAAGGTATAATATCTATTATTTTTTAATGGTTTTACTAGAAATTCAATTCCAGAATAACAGAGAATTAGACTTTTGTTAAACATAATACCTTTTATTAATTTAAGAACATAAGAGAATATAATGGTATACTGAGAAAAAAAAATCAAGGTTTTAAAGAAGACTTTTCTCTTACATATTCAGATTTGAGAACATCTTCTTAGAGCCATAAACCACTTCTTAGCAGATATTGTTAGATATTATGACATTAACACTTGATTAAGTTACCAGGTTACATTTTAAGTTATTTGAAAAAGCATACAGTGAAAATATTCTCCTTTATATTTTAAAGGATTATTGGTATTCTTTAACTCCCAATTTTCTACTACCTAGAGGCTCTATAAAAACTGAATAAAAATAATGAATAGAAATTACAAGCTCTACTTAAGCTAATTTTTGGAAAACATAACAAAAATTACATATATCTAATCATCTACTAAGTTAGTATTATAAAGAGCCTAAAACCACCATTTCACAACAAAAGAGATCATGATAATAATCAAAATGAAGTCACTGATACTGAAAGAATATCTAGGGAAAAAAAAAAAAAAACACTGATTATTTATTAGGCATATCAATGTACCTAAAATGACACATCTGAAATGCTTCTGAAAAGTAAAATATGTTTAAAACAAAAAATGTATTTTCATGGTATATTTAATATATGTATAACCATATACAAGAAATAAAGTATCTTTCAAATCAGATGTTTGAAGGTAATGATAAATACAAGATGATTACATTTACTACAAATATGTGTATGTAAAAGGTACCTTAAATATAATCAGGTAATAAAAGTGGTTCAGCTTCAGTTTCCAATTTAATATAATTACTAAATGTGAAGAAAGGTTCCATCTTTGGCCTTAGTTCTTAAACTATCCATCCTCCCTGGGTGAAGAAACATTTTACTTTGGCTTCATCTCTTGCTTTTAGGCTGACAACTCCAAAGTTCTATTTTTAGCCCAGAATTTTCTCCTGCAATCTTTGGAAGAGTATCTAATTGCCAGTTGGGAGTTCTGCAAGTAGTAATCACATGAGCATCTCAGTATCTTTTCTTAATTTTTCCCACCAAACCTGCTCATCTTGTATTAGTCATTTCTTTGAAAGGCTGGAAACTTAGGGATCATCTTCCATTTCCTCCCTCATTAAAGTGTTCTGTGTTCTATGTTCTACTGATTACATTTCCTTCTTTATCCCCATGGTCTATATCTCACCCAGGCTTTTGTTATTTGTAATTTAGGTCACTAATAGCCCCTGAATTCATCTCACAATCTGCAGAATTATCTTTCTCCAATTCACTCTCAAAAATCAGCCCCCCACACACTGATCTTACAGTCTTAGCCAGTTCTCAATCTGCCTCCCTGCTGCTTTTGAAGTGTTTTTGTTTTGTTTTTAAAGTTGTGGCATCCTTCCTTTTTGTTTACCTGACTTAATTCAACTTCTCTTTTGAGACTCAGCTCAGGCACAGTCTCTTACTACCATGTATTACAACTGCTTATTAAAACTGTTGTACCCCATGAGGATGTAAGCTCTTGTAAGTAAAGGATCATGTCTTTTATTCATCCCCGGTATCCAGCTAACGCTGACAAAATGACATTAAAAAGTAAGTTTCTTTAAAAATGAATGAAAAACAATTACATTTTAAAAATGTAAGAACAAGGATATGTCCTGGGAAGTGGGAGTTCATTCCAAATTTAGGGCTCTACATCATGTCTAAAGCACAGAAATGTTTCTCATAATATTGGTACTATGTTCTCAAGAGAATGTGAAATTAATAGTTATGTTTCCTGGCTGAGAAATTTTCTTATAAAACTCAGTGGGAAAGATATAGGTATTAATATCGAATATCAAACTGGTTGAAGGAAAAAAATGCATCTGCTTAAATGTAGAATAAAAGCACAGACTTTAGAATTAGAAGATTTGGGTTCAAATCTTGAATTTCATTAACTAGTTATTAGAGCTTGAACAGGGATGCCCAGCTACCTTCAGAAGCTATGAGAACTAGATTAGCTAATACATGTAAAATATCTAGCACAATGCCCAATAATACCAAGTGCTCCATAAATAATAAATATTAACATAAATTATGAAGATACTTTATTAAGTGCTATACATTTTATAAGACTTTATATACATACATAAAATAGCTCTGCAGAAATTCAGATGAAGGAGAAAACATCACAGATATGCAGCATTCAGATAGGTAAAAAAAAAGATGAGCAATTTAGGGGGCAGAAATGGTTTTATAATTAAAGAGACAAAGGTACTTTCTGGCTATTAACATCTATGACTATAATATACAGGTGCTAGGAAATAAACTGTGCCCCCCGCCCCCGCCCAAATTCATATGCTCAAGCCCTAATCACCAATGTGACTATATTTGGAGATAGGCTCTTCAGAAGGTAACTAAGGTTAAATGAGTCATAAGAGTGGAGTCCTATTCTAATAGAACTGTGGCCTTAGAAGAAGAAGGAAAAATCTGTTTCTCTCTCTCTCATATGAGAACAAAGAGAAGGCTGATGTCTGAAAGCCAGGAAGTGGGCACTCACCAGCAACTGAACCCTGCTCCACTTTGATATTGGACTTTCCAGCCTCTAGGCCCCTGAGAAAATAAATGCCACCCCAGTCCATGGTGTTTTGTTATGGCAGCCTGACCCACTCAAGAAAATACAAGACAGGAACAGAAAATAAAACCGGTAAAGTTAGGTTGATGCCACATTGTGGTGATTCTTGCTTGGTAGCCTGAGGATCTTGGGTATTTTCTTGTGGACACTTGTTAACAGTAGGACAGACATAAAACATTCCTGATAATGGTCAGTATTAAAGTAGGAAAGGAAGGATGTAAAAAACACAGGCACTGGGTATAAAAAAACAAACAAAAAAACCCAAACACCCATAGGACTCAAGAGGAAGAGGGCCAGGACTCAAGTTCTAGTTCTCCTTTGTGATTCTATGTCCTTAGGCAGGTTCCATGTGGAACCTCAACTTCCTCCTGTGGACAAGAGCAAAAACATAAGCTATTCCCAAGGGATTTCTATGGGCATGCGATAAGTGAAAATGATTTGTAAGCTTTAAGGCACTATATGAACGCAAGGGATTTATTACAGAAAATGACTGTAAGGAGAATTCTGTGTGAAAAAGACTGTTAAAACATTAGATAAGGACATACGAAGTGTGCTTCAGGAACAGAGAGCAAAAAGTGAACTTGAACTGCTGTATGAAAGCTTGCATCTCTAGAAGATAAACTGCAAATAATTTACAGAGTATCCATATATAAAACTGCAGTGTACCTTTTTCACCAAATGGCACTGTAACATTCTAAGTAGCCCTCTGCGTAATAAATAAATAGAACAAAAAGGTTTTCTTGTCTTCCCCCACTTGTTCTCTCCTCCTATCTCCTTTGCTCTTTTAAAGGCAGGTTTATTGAGGTATAATTTACATACAGTAAAATTCATACCTCTTGGGTATACAGTTTTGACATAAAGCTTATATAATGTATAACCACTACTTCTGGTAATCTCCAAACCTTTCCCATGTTCCTTTGTAGTAAATCCCTCCCTCACCCCAGGTACTCACTTACCTGATTTGTGTCCCTAGAGCACTGCCTTCTCTAGAAAGTTATATAAATACAATCATATAGTGTATATGTAGTCTTCTGTGTTTGGCTTCTTTCACTTAGCAAAATGCTTCTGAAATTAGTCCATACCATACTGTTGCAAATATCAACAGATTATGGCATCTGAATTATTTCTAGTTTTGGGCAATTACAAATAAAGCTGCGGTAACAGTTAACAGGCCTTTGTATGGACATATGTTTGCATTTCTCTTGAGTAAAAAAATACCTAGAAGTGGGGCTGCTAGACATTGTGTCAAGTATATTTTTAATTTTATACAAAACTGCCAGACCGTTTTCCTTTTCTTTTCCAATGAGTAATGTATGAGAGTTCCGGCTACCTGGCATTCTCGTCAGCACTTGGGACTATGAGTTTGTTCAATTTTAGCCCTAGATTCTAGTAGTAGGTATGATGTATCTCGCTATAGTCTTAATTTGTTTTTCCCTAATGACTAAAGATTTCAGCATCTTTTCATGTGCTTATTTGCTACCCATTTGTTCTAAATTGATATATGGAAATACTCAACATAGCTGTTATATTTTGTTATGGATACATATACAGCATGTACTTATAAATATACCACTATGCAGAACTGCAATCTAATTGTCATCTGAAAAACTGCGAGGACAGCACATATATGCAGAAATCACTAAAATGGCCTACAAGAACTAAAATATTCATTTCATCAATGTACATTCATTCACTGGGCACTGAGAAAATTAAAAAAAAAAATTTAAGAGGATTAATTTCCATAGAAGAGTAGTGCCAACAAGCCATCCCAGAACCTGGACCAGCTGGTTTCATGAAAAAAATTCTAGAAAACATTTAAAGGAAAGGAAATTCTAAAGTGATTCCAAAGCATAAAAAAAACTAGAAATCTTCAGATTATACTTATGACATAAGCAGAATATTGACACCAAAAAGTAAAACTGTAGACCAATCTTACTTATAAATATCAATGCAAAAATCCTAAATGATACAGCAGTGAACTGAATCCATCAGTATAATAAAACAAAAAACAAAAAACAGAGCCAAGTGAGGTTTATTACACAATGTAAAGCTGGTTCAGTATTAGGCAATCTTTTAATAGAATTCGGTGTAATAACATCTAAGGAGATGGACTAGGCTGGTGTCAGCCAACTCTGGCCGATAGATTGGCTGCCTGTTTTGTAAGTAAAGTTTTATTGGAACAGGGACCTGCTCATTTGATTACATATTGCCTATGGCTACTTTTGCACTACAAGAGCAGTTGAGATGTTGCCACAAAGACCTTATGACCTAGAAGCCTAAAATATTTACTGATCATTTAAGAAAAAGTTCACCAACTCATGCATTCAATGATCATTTTTATAGATGCCTAAAATCTGTATAACAAAATGCAAGGATCACCTAAAATTTTAATTCAGAGTACAGTGATTGTTCTCCTAACAGTCAATTTCCTGTATGTCTAATCAATAAAAACAAGTAAAAAATGTCTTTCCTTTTTTTTCAATTACACATTAACTGAAAGGTGAAGTGAAATAAGACCCTTATTTTTTCATGATTTAATTTTATAAAACTACTTACTACATAATGGTGAAACTTTCATGCATTTATTAAGTCAAAACAAAACTCAGGTGCAGAAGTGTCTATTATTACCAACTGTATTAAAAAAAGGAGGATGTGTATTCCTATTTATTTGTAAATTCATAAAAAAAATCATCTGTAAAGAGACACAAAAAACCAAAAAAAAAAAATCGTATTTACTTATTTGGGTTTTGGTAGAATCTGGCCAATGAGGGATGTGGTAGAAATGAGAAATTCATTTCATATTTTTATATCCTCTATAAATTTTGAGCCATGTGAATGTACTACCTACTCCTCTGACAAAAAAAAAACTCACCTCAAATAGATATGTAAAAAATAATAGTGTTCCTTGTGGTTTGGAAATATTTTATAAATTATAAATGGATTACCTGTTCTATGTAAGAATGAAATCTGATTACAGGTAGGAGATGGCCAGGCCATCTTTGTTGACAAAGACAGATATTAGAGTAGTTTGGCTTTAATCTCTCACTGTCCCTAAATT
Organism: Mirounga leonina; assembly: GCF_011800145.1. Lineage (NCBI taxonomy): Eukaryota > Metazoa > Chordata > Mammalia > Carnivora > Phocidae > Mirounga > Mirounga leonina. The sequence continues at coordinate 93,280,497 of NW_023270807.1, read as the reverse complement.
TATTTTACACAATTTTCATGGAATTTGGACCTGACGGGACAAATGAAAATGTATAGTTTCTTCCCAAAACCTTAGATAATATTCTGAACGATTATGATTCTACTAAATCATTTTACTTAAATAAATAAATACATACCATTATCTTCTTCAATTCCAACAGGCCCTGCTTGAGGAGTCTCTCCATTCTTTAAACAATTATGGATATATGTTGCCTTCCACCTTGCATACTTCCTGTGTTTCACATTCTAGAAGGAATATTTTTATATCAATATTAAATTTCAGTAAGAAGTAAAAATATGTATTTATGATAACCTATATGGTATTTCTGAGATAAAACCCATTTTTGCATGTTATATCTCTGAAACAATCTGGCAACCTCCCCACCCTACCACTGGATTCTACCAACTGTCTAGGGTTCAACAGACCACAAAAAGCTATCTTCCTGAAAACACATGCCTAGTCCTCTCTTATGATTCTGTATTTCAGAAAAGGTCTGCAATGGAAATATGGAAGTGTCCTTCAGCAAAACTTGTAACTCTTATGCACCTGGGAGGACTAGGTTAAATGGAATTCTAAAATTAAATATAAAAGATAGTAACAGTAGATTGAGCTCTTTCCACCAAAGAGGAAAAATTGATCTGTACAAATCTATGAAAACACATCTGTGAAAACAAAAGGAAACCTAAGATGATGCAGGGGTTAAAACAAACAAACACTAGACAGACAGCTAAGCAAACTTGACCTTTTAACCCATAGCACGCTACTTACCAGCTCTGAATCTCAGTTACCTCAATTCCAAAAAGGGGAAAATAATACCTCATGGGGTTGTTGTAAGAACTGAAAATATCAGTAAAGAACCTGCTAGTTGCCTTTTCTTTTCTGCCTTAAAATTCATGCCACACACTATAAAATTAAGACAAAAATTTGCTTTAAAAATATAAAAAAAGTATGTTAGAATTTTGGATGGGTTAATTTTTACTTTATATTTCAATTGACCTTTATGACACTCATGGACCAGTGGTACTGGTATCAACCGGCAGCTTATTAGAAAGGCATAATCTTTAAACACATTCCAGACCTAACTCAGAATCTGCACTATAACAAGATCCCCAGGTGATCTGTATGCACATTAGAGTTTGAGATAAGACACTTTTCATTATGTTGAAAACAACTGTAATGTGCCTTTTGCAAAGAACCACTACATCAGGGATAAGTACAAACATAGTATACAGCACAGATACCTAGTTGAGCATTTTATGCAAAATTATCTAGATACTACTACAGATAAGTATATAGAAACCTAAAAGAAGTAACGCCCAAACTACTGAATTTGTATATTTAATTTCCCTTTTCTTATCAAACAATCCTCTTCTATATTCCACTAAAAACAACTTTTCTACATTGATTTCCATTTTCTTCCAGGTATGATTATAATTTATTCTACTTCACAAAGAAGCTTTTCAAAAGAAGCAACCACATTTAACATTTTCACTTCCTCACCAGCTAATTCACTCTAGAGAGAAAAGAGTTTCTTTCGTTTGGTTCTTATTTTCATCACATAAAAGGTCAGAGAATTTGAATGCGCCATGCCTTTTAATGGCAGTGAGCCCACGTGTGCCAGCCCCCACCTCACTTAAGTTGTTAGTTCACTTAAGGAATGTGCTCAGTGTCACCAACAGCCCTCTCCACGCTGGCAAATCCAACAGACACTTGTAAGCATCACCTTACCAAACCTTTCATCAGCATACAAAACATCGAACCATTCCAAACTCTGAAACATTCTCTATTACAGGTTTTTGTGACACTCTTGTTCTCCTGCTTTCCCTCCTATCTTTGGGTACTAATCCTCTGTCTCATCTCCAAATAAATTTACACACCCTGTCCTAGCAGATACTGTAAATGGGTGGGCTCAATCAATGGATTCATATATAATTTTAAATATGAATTATGTTTCTACATACTTAAGTACTAGGAAAGTCACTTACTAATGAAGGGAATTACTACAAATTTCCAGTGATTTAAAATTTCCCTATTTTTGGGAAAACCTAAGCTACAGATAACCTCAACATTTTTTTAGGCTTCTTTAATAATTGCTATTAGTTAAGACCTTCAGATAGGTAATATGGGAGACATAAAACAAGCCAATACAGTGACTTCTGCCCTTAGAGAGCTGATCATCTTATTATGGATATAGATCTAAAATACAAAAGAATATTACTATAAAAATTTAGTAGGTAGAAAGTATTGAACTTGTTTCTTTAATACGTCCATAATAATGGACAAATGATAAAGTAAATGGTACTTTTAGCTTGGTCTTACAGGATGGGTATGATGGAAAGTAACAGTAAGACTATCCTGGGGAGAAGTAAAAGAATAAGCAAAGGCAGAAAGGCAGAAGTAAATGAAGTGTTTAGAGAATGATGGTGAAAAAGTAAATTTGCCATTGGTGGAAGATACATACTACGGACTAGTTGGATAAGTAAGAAAAATCCAAGACAAGAGTAAAGCTGTGGACCAACATCTTTATAGTACCCTATAGGTTTTGAAGCACTTACACATTTTTCTCTTAATCAGTCCTCACAATAAACTTGAAATTTAGGCAGGTCACATTTTACTCCAAGGCTCTGAGACATTAAAAGACTGGGTCAATGTAAATACAGTTTAACCTGGCATTCAAGGCCTTCCACATTGTGGATACTGTTTCAGTCTGCTCTACTTCCTAATATCTCCCCTCAATCCAGATGAGATTCTGTCTCACCTGCAATCTTTTCTCATGCTAGTCTTCCTATCTAACATGGCTTCCTCTTCTGATAAAAGTCTCCGCAGACTTTCAAATGTTTACTCTCTTATCAACCTCCCTGACTACTAGCAAGTGAAGTAATCATTTATTCAAGTCAGTTACAGATGATAAGTGCTGGGGATAACAGGATGAACAAAGTAGGTCTGAACTTCAGAATCTAAAGTGAAAGCTAGGCAGTAATTTCCATCACTAAATGTGGCATCTGTATTACCTGAAATCTACGGTATTTTCTTCACCTTTTTCTCTTAGGATTCTGCAATCCCATTATTATAAATATGAGGAAATGGCAGTACAAAAGTAAATGACTTACCCAAGGTCACACTATTTTGCAGTGAAGCGATCCACTCAATTCAGGGCTACCTTGATAAGCATACTACAATTTGCAACTCAGATGGGAATATATGAAATAAGGTAAAACTGGCTTTAAAACGTCAGCTACTTAATGCATATTAACATAGGCTATAACTTGGTATATATTAAGAGGACCCCTTTGAAAGAAAATGTATAAATTGCTTAGGAAAGTTTAATTTGCCTTCTTTTGGGATCTTTAAAATAGGACAGACTATTCTTCGCTCAAAATAATTTAACACCATCTAAAGACTAAATTGGATTAAGTTGTATTGTGATAACTTCAGGAGGTTCCTTCATTCCTAATTTCATAGTAAAAAATAGTGTAAAGATGTTTAAACCACGTTGGGTTCTTTCATTAGTATGTGAAGTTTAAAAACGTTACTCTAACCTGAGATGGTTTCATTTTAGTAAATACATTTTACAAAATTTCCCCAGAGCAGATAAATCAATACAACCGTTTATTTTTTACTCCGCAATTATTTCAAGACAACCCTGCAAACTGGAGCTTATACTACTTCACAGAAGATTTTGGCAGTTGTAACTCAAAATTAATTTGTTTTTTAATTTTGTTTTCTTTAAAATAAAGGATGCTAGGTATCAAAGAATATTTGAAGAGGAAAATTTCAAGATGTCAATATTTTTGAGATCTTTTAACTCCTTTTGGCTGATTAGACATCCTTTCTGGGAAACAGGAATTACAAAAAGAACTTTTACTTTTGTCCCTGGCCTCTAAGTTCCTGTTTTGTAACTGGATTGATGAGAGTCACTGACAACTGCAAATTTTGGCCATGAGAGTCAGCAGTGGTAAGGATTTTCATTTTATTTTTAAATCATGTGCACTTGCTACACGCAAGAATGACTGGTTAGCAAATGCCAACCACAGGCTACAGCAGGGGTTCTCAAACCTGGTACATATAAGGATCACATGAGGATATAATAAAAAAAAAAATTCTTAGCCCAAACTATGCAAAATCTGATGAAAATCATTTTCTATTATAATGCCAAAAAGCCACCATGAAAGAGAATGCTCCCATTCTTCCTCTTGGATTTCTGTCTTGAACCCACCTAGTCAAGTTTCTATCCCACTACAATTGCTTTTGTCAAGGTTACAGATTACTTCTCTCTTGCAAAATCCAAAGCTTAGAGATCATCCTACTTGACTCTATCAGCATGAAAAGGTGAGCACTTCATCCTCCTTGCAATGTCCTTTCACTGGGTTTCCTGGTTATCAGGGTCTTCCGGTTTTCTCTGCCTTGCTGGGTGCTCCTGATTCTTTTTATCTACAGGGTGGGGAACATGCCACAAGCTTCAGTTCTTGGACTTCCCCTCTTCTAACACTTTACCTGGGCAATCTTATCCAGTGTAATGGTTTTATTTTTTTTTTAAGATTTTATTTATTTGACAGAGAGAGACACAGCGAGAGAGGGAACACAAGCAGGGGGAGCAGGGGAGGGAGGATCAGGCTTCCTGCCGAGCAGGGAGCCTGATGTGTGGGGCTCGATCCCAGAACCCCGGGATCATGACCCAAGCCGAAGGCAGACGTTTAACGACTGAGCCACCCAGGTGCCCCAAGTGTAATGGTTTTAAATATCACCTTATGCTGCCAACTCCCAAATTCATATCTTCTGCTCAGTTTTCTCTTGTGAACTTTCAATTCACCTCAACATTTTACTTGTACGCCTGATAGTTCAAAGCATTCAAAGTTCAACACCGACTTCTGATCTTCTCCCACTAATTTTGTTCTTCCATGTCAGTAAATGGCAACTCCTTTCTTGCCGTTGTTCAAGCCCAAACCACTGGAGTCATTTTTAGTCCTCTATTTCTCTTAAAATCTACCAACTAATCTTTAAAGTCTGTCAGCTCTCCATTCAAAATATATTCAGGGTCCAACTACTTCTCACCACCTCATCTACTACAAATTCTGGTCTCAGCCAGTATTACTTCTCACTTTGATTATTTAAAAATGAACTAATGGGTCTCCCTACTTCCATCCTTGACCATTAGAAAGAAATATTCTATTTTATTTTAATAAATTATTTATGAAATACTTAAAAAATAGCACTTAAATCCCATCAATTCTGGTTGAACTCCTCCTCACCCTCACCTCCTATTTCCTCTCTCACTCCAGATTCAACTACACTATCTTCATTGATACTTCTTAAATTTGGACAGACCCTCTTTACAATCTCAAAAGGTTTGCACTTTGTCTTGCCTCTTCCTGAACATCTTTATATTTCATTTCCTTATCTTCTTCAAGACATTGCTAAAAATGCTGCTTCTCAGTGAAGCCATCCCCAACCACCTAGTGAAATGAACCTTCCTACCCCTACCTTGACTTTCTCCATGGAACTTACCTTCTGCCATACATTTTATTTATTAATTTATTAATTTGTTCACTGTCTTCACCAGAGGAATGGGATTCCCATGAGGGCAGGGATTTTATTCATTGCTGCATTACTTGTGCTTAGAACCATGCTTGATGTATAGTAGAGCTTAATAAATATTTGATGATGAAGGAAAGGATAGTAGATCTGGAATCCATGTTTTTTTAAAATCAAATACCTCAAATGATTCTGAAGGTGGTTGTCTTGGAACCACACTTTGAAAAACACAAACCTGGAGTAAAACATTTTTGCTAATCAATAAGTGTGAACATTACACTTGAGTACACAGTTTGACTTAGGCTTACAAAGAAAAGAAAGGTCAGTGGCTAGGGTTGAGGGTGTCTGTGAAACCCCCTGAATTGTATGGAAAAATGCAATACATATATGCACGGGAGAGAATCCATAGTTTTCATAACATTTCAAAGCAGTTAATGATACAAAAGAAAGGAATTATCTCCAACGTGGTGGTAACATCAAAGATAATACTTTTATATTCTTAGTCCCTCAATTCTCCCAAATATAGTATACAAACAACAAGGGCTCTATTAAACTCCCAGAACAATGGACAAAATACAATGAGAAATGATTGAAAAGTATATATTCAACAAATTTATTTACCATGATGACTCAAATACTGAAGTTATTTGGTTGTGTTACATTTGATTAACGTTTGTATTAACGTTTGGTTAAAGTGGTGTCAGGTTTCTCCATTAGAGACTTACTACTTCCCCCTTTAAAATTAATAAGCAATTTGAGGGAAGACATTAGAGACTAAAGTAAATATCTTGCTCTTCATCAAACTTCACACCTATTAGTTTTAAAACCCATTAATGATTTCTACCTTCATCATTATTTCTGTATTTGTTAGAATCCTATTATAAAGGGCTTTCTCTGTTTTTCCATTATTCATTCATTCACTCATTCATTCATTCATTCACATATTTCTCTGTATGTTTCAGTATAGACCCACTGCTGCTTATTTTATTCGATGAGTTTTTATCCACTAATATCATTCTTATTTTGATGCTCAAACTGTCCCTGACATGGACAGTGGAAACCTTTTCCAGCTGGCTTCTGGATCCTTTTGACATGTCCCCAAGGTCATATGAAGATTTTACTTTCTGGCACAAGACGAAGGTCCAATTCATCTAGTACCTTCCCTGACCCAGTCCTAAATTCAGCCTTTTCTGCAAAAGTCCTGGTTCCTTTAGAGATGAATGTTATTTAGAACCCCAAATCAGACACTTTCACCGCTATTGGTGCATCATTGCTTCTAGGTCCCTTCAATACAGAGATAGAAGAACTAAATTTCATGTGCATGTATATACACATCTGTATGTATGCTTTATGTGTATATACAAACATACATAGTGTAATATACAGTTATAGTGTACATATATACTACCTATACTACACGATTACTACTACCACGTGTATCTACTTTGCTCTATTTATCAAATATATTTAAAAGCATGAATAATATGGACACCTCCAATTCTAATCCAACACCATAATACAATCTAGTCTTTTCTCATCCATTGTAACTTCTTTCCCCAGAAGTGAGAAACCTAGCTCTCTCAATATACTTACTCATTTGCTCAATCCTAGAATACAGAGTAAGCAGTTTTAGAATTGCCAACCCAATAGCATTAAGAAAAATCAAACCTACAAACAACAGATCGATATTTAACTTTTTGCAGTAATACTGATATACCTTGAGGTGCATAAATCTTATGTATAATTTAAGTAGTTCTGACAAATAGATATACCTGTATAAAATATATTCCTATCAAAATATAATACTTCTAGTTCCCCAGAAGATTCCTTTATATTCCTTTTCAGATCAATTTGCCCCCCCATATAAATCCTAACTTTTTCACTAGAATAAATATGTATATTGGAGTACTTTGTATGAAGGGAATCCGTTTGTATTATGTGAGTCTTCTTTTGCTCAGCATAATCCCTTTAAGATTCATCCATGTTGTAAGGGCGTCAGTACTACCTTTTTAGATCACAGTACAGAGCAATTCATTTATCAAGTCCTCTGCTGGTAGGTATCTGGGATGTTTCCAGCTTTGGGTTATTATGAATAAAGTTCCTATGAGCTCTCCTGAACAAGTCTTTTTCTGGACATAGGTTTCATTTCTCTTGGATAAACACCAAGGAGGAATTGCTAGGTAAAAGGGTAGGTGTATATTTAACTTCATAAAAATCTGCCAAATCTTTTCCCAAAGTGGTTATAACATTTATCATTTTCACCAAGCAATGTATGAAAGCTCCTGTTTTTCCACATTCTAGCCAATACTTGGCCAGTCTTTATTAACTTTACTGTTTTTAAACTACTTATTCTAACGATGACTGAGGAAGTGTTAACATCTCAACTATGATTATGAATTTTTCTGTATTTTTATTTCTATCAATTTTTGTTTCATATAACTTAAAACTGTTATGTGCACATCTATAATTGTAATATCCTGTTGATGAACTGAACCCTTTATTGCTATTAAATGTCCCATTTTACCTCTACTAACACATCTTCTTAAAGTTTACTTTGTCTAATATTAATGTGTTCACTTGAAATTTTGTTTACTTAGTATTTGCATTGAATATTTTCTACCCTTTCATTTTCAAAATATCTGTGTTTCCGTACTTAAAAGGTATCTCTTGTAAACAGTATAGAGTTATAGCTTGCTTTTTAATCTAGTCTGAAGGTCTCTTTTTTAGAGTGTTAGTCCATTTACATTTATAGTATGTACTAATATAACTGTATTCAGGCCTAAAATTGCTGATCGTTTTATATGAGTCCCATCTGTTTTTGTTACCCTCCCTTCTCTTTTTCTGCCTTCTTTTGGGTTTACCAAATATGTATAGTTATAATAATTTTTACTTAAATAGGCATCTATCTTTTAAAGAAATTAAGGAAAAGAGAAAATATATAGCTTTTTAAAAAATATTTCTACCTACATACTATGTCCAGTGTACTTCACTCCCCCCTATAAATCTAAGTTGCCATCTGGTATCATTTCCTTCAGCCTAAAAAACTTTGTTTCTGCTGTTCTTTAGTTCTTTAGAGCAGATTTGCTAGCAGTGAATTAATTTGTTTGAAAATGTCTTTTATTTTACCTTCATATTTTGAAGGATAGCTTTGTTCTATATAGAATTCTGAATTCACAGGGTTTTTTGCTTATTTTTTTTCTTTCAGTACTTTAAACATGTCAATTTCATTATCTTTTTGCCACCACTTTTAAAAAAAATGAGATGTCAACCATCCTTCAAAGCACTGTTACCTTGTGTATAATGTATTGTTTGCCAAGACTGCTCTTTCAAGATTTTCTCTTCCATCAGCCAACTTCACTGGTTTGCCTATAATGTTCTCAGGTATGGTTTCTTTTACTTAGGGTTCACTGAACTTGCTGGATCCAATTTAGAAAATCTATGGTCATTATTTCCTCAAATACCTTTTCTTCTACATTTTCTTTCTACTCTCTTTCTTTGGACTCCAATTGCACATGTTGGACCTCTAAATATAGTAGTAATAATATATAATGCCTATTTTTGAATAGATTCATAAGTACATAAAATTGAGCAGTTTAGGATAGTTTCCATTATAGTTTTCATGCATTCGCTGATGCCCTTTGTAAGTATAGCACACTAGAACGTTATTCATCTAGTAGTAAAAGCAAGAACTCATGTTTTTTAAGCATTTGGTATTTACTAAAGGCTTTACATACATTTCTCATTTGAAGTCTAGGAGTACTTGATAAAATTGATATTACAATTTTCTTCACCTTATAGACATGGAACAGGCTTACATAATTCCAATAACTTACCAAAGTCACACAGTTATGAAGTGGTGTATGGACTTCTGAGGCCAATGCCTGTAGTATTCTTAGTCACATTATCCTAACACTGCATGCAAACATACACCATTCATTCACGATTAAGCATTAGGAGCAAGACACTGTTTTTGGCAATTATTACACAGAAATGAATTCAAAGTATGTGGAATTCCTACTCTAGTAAGAGAGATACTACCTTCATATTTTTCTGTTATTGTAACTGCTAAGAATGAGACCTTCAATGTACATACAATAAAAGCATGAAAACCTAAGGTATGGTGTATGTCCTGAACACATGCTTTTGTAAGCAGATGAATTTCTCCTGGTCTACCATGGCTTTCTAGGTTACCAATAAGATGCTGCTTAATTCAGAACCTTTCAGTGCAAATGGATACTTTAAACAGATTACCTCCTTCCCAACCTGCTATTCCTATACATAATCACTGCAGAGATGTTGCAACCTCTGTTTTCTGAGCAGGGATAGTCAGATTGATATAAAAACACGATTCCCTGGGGGCTTCCAGAGAAGGCTCTAGATCAGTGCCAATCAAAATGTGGTCCCAGTCCCACTGTGTGAACTGTTTACAAGTTTGTGACAAGACAGTACAGACACCGAGAGTATTTAGGAAACTTAAAACAAATTAGGCTTGGGTTTTATAGGTCTTTTTTTAAATTTCACTTTTCTAATAATTCAATAATTACTTGTATTTTACAAAACTATCAGTCTGCAACAGAATGGAAATTACAAAGAAAAAAAAAGCTGGATGTTCATCACACAGAGTTTGAGAATACTGTTCTGGGTCATAGCATCTGGGGACAAGGTACTTATATTTTCCTGACTCTTGGTTTTCTTAATGTAATTCAGAGTTGTAAAAGGTGAAATAAGGTATATCTAAACTGTCTACGCACTGTGCCAGGCAAATGGCAGGAGTGAAATGTCTTCCTTGTACTCTATCATCACTATACCATAGGTCCTCATAATTAGTTATTTTGCTTCTCTTCCCACGTTAGAACATAAGTTCTGTGAAGGCAGGAAAGCATACCATATTCATTTGATTCCCCCTAAATTAGCAGAAACTCAATAGACAAGAACAGTATTATTATCTTTTATCTGAGATTTTTATATTCTTCCTATATTAGCACTATTAAACCTAAACAAAAGATTATGAAAGAAAAAAAGGCAAAATGCTGTCTGCTCCTCAACATGCTAGAAGTGAATCTTTTATCTGCGATTTTTATATTCTTCCTAAATCAGCACTATTAAACCTAAACAAAAGACTTATGAAGGAAAAAAGGCAAAATGCTGTCTGCTCCCCAACATGCTAGAAGTGAAACAAATCTAAAATACAATAAAAGTCTATCAATAGCATTGGCCATGAACAGACTACAACAAGATGGTATAGGAGGAAAACAAAATATTTATGTTTTGAACATCCCTTGCTTTAAAATACAAAATTTTAATATATATTCTGGTGATTCTATCCCTAAACTGGGACACTGATTTCTATATAGCTATAGAAATGCTAGAAGTTATACAACATATTTAAATGAGATGGACTTATACAAAGCACAGTTAAAAGAGCTAAATAGGTATAACTAAAACAGAGATAGGAGAATTAAAAAACAGAATAGTGGCAGATAAAATGTTTTAAAAAAACAGTTGCAGACTAAAGAAAATGTAGACTTTATTTTTGTGCATCTATGAATAATGATGTGAAAAAATATTAGGAAATAACCAAGAAAAATGCTGTGAGTAAAAGAGATCTATTACATTTTAGAAGACTTAGGAAAGAAGTTCTGTGTAAACAAGTCTGAACATTATCTCCATCTACAGACAGAAAAATGAAAAGCTGAACTGGAATAACATCCAAAATATCAACTATCAGCCACTGTTTTTTATTCTGAGATTTTACTCGGGGTGAAAATTTACACTTAATGCCAAAGAAGATGTAAGAGTAGAATGAGACAAAGTCCCCTCTTGTAAGGACTTGCGGTATAATTTATTCCACAATATAATCTATAAAACTTAAAGCAATACAGTATACTGCAATATTCATTCAGTTAAGACTCTGAAGGTGGAAGTTGACAGAATGGGGAAATTCATGTAAGGGCGAGAGTAATGTAGCTGACTCAAAGAGAAGGTAAGGCGTAGGCAAGCAGGCAAAACACACAACAGTTATCAGTGGTAGAAACCGAGCAGGCAGTGAGGAGACTGGTCTGATGAACATAAAAGAGGACTGGGAAGAAGTACCACAGGTCGGAGCCTGGACTTGCAATGCCAGGAAGTGAACAGTCCCTGTTAGGTCCTTCAATAAAACAGTAACAGAGGAAATACGTTGTAGAGAAAAAGAACCCCAAATAGGAAGATAAATTAGGTAAACCGCAGTCATGTAGCTTGTGAACCAGTGGACTTCTAAAAAAATGACTGGAACATGAGCTAAAAAGAATTTAATTAGAAGACTCAAAATCTTCACATACAAATGTCATACAGAAGGGCCCAGGTGTTTAGCTTGCCCACTCCCCGTGTTGCAATGCTAGGCTTTCTTCTCCCTCCTACTAGAAATTTGTTTTGTGCTATCATATTTTCAGTGGGTCTACTTTTTACTTTCATTTATATAACCTCCTATAGAGTTTTCACCCCTCCTTTTGTAGCTTCTAATCTAAAACTGTTTTTGCCTCTCCCCTTTTCTTTTTCTTTTTGCTTGTTCGTCTTTGTTTTTTGTTCCTTTCCCATCACCTCTTCCACATGTGGAACATATACTCCTAGAGACTGGTGGAGCTGCAGAGGACCGCAGAGAGCTGCTCATCCAGGCTTCCCATTTTACAGAAGAAAAACCAAGTCCAAAGAAGTAAAATGACTTCTTGGTTTTGAGTTCAGTGGGGCTTGCCTCTCACAACCACTATTTCTTTTAAAATAAATTATCAGAGCTGATAGTGAAAAAATGTAGTAATTAAAAACTTTAGAAAACATTAATTTAAAAACCACCATTCCCTTGTTTATATTAAGATGATAAAATTAAAAGAATTTAAAAATACACAAATAAAAATTATGCGACAATTATGCCTTTCCCCTCCCCATTTTCTGTTGTTCCAAATTTTAGTGTTTCTCAAAACAGCGTTCTTTGAGAAGCAAGGAAAACAACTATTTTTGAGGAAAGTTTTAGCTTTGTTAAAAACTATGGCATATTCTCTAGTTAAATGCAGTACTGTACTTACCTTATAAATGAACAAATAAGTTAGAGTCCTGAACTATACCTATAGGAGGATATATTAAAAAAAAAACAAACAAAAAAAACAAAACCTTGCCTACCTGAAATCCTTAAACTCATTCTTTTCCCACCTTTGTTTCCTGTCTGTGTCTCTGCTAGTGTTTTCCAAGTACAGGCTGTAACTACAGTGGAAGTGGAAAGCAGGGAATGAGTTAAAACTGCTAAATGCTTTGAGTAACCAGTTTATACCCATAATTTTTAAAACAGCTCATCTTTTTAATAGTTAGTTTCAGATAAGAAATGTTGTAAGAGCTTGTGCCTTGTTTTAGGCATACTGGGCTTAAATCACAAGTAAATAAGTACAAGCCCTAGATTTTCTTTCTTTTTTTTTTTTTTTTTTAAAGATTTTATTTATTTATCTGACAGAGAGAGACACAGTGAGAGGGAATACAAGCAGGCGGAATGGGAGAGGGAGAAGCAGGCTTCCCGCGGAGCAGGGAGCCCAACGCGGGGCTCGATCCCAGGTCCCTGGGATCATGACCTGAACCAAAGGCAGACACTTAACGACTGAGCCACCCAGGCGCCCCAAGCCCTAGATTTTCTTAAGACGACAATGAGGACTTAGGGGAAACGGTTGATGCCAATCACCATCCTGCTCATCTGTACTGATGACAAGCTGGTAAAGCCACAGCTAGAGTGGATTTCTCCCTATTCCACTCAGTGGAACTTTATTTACAATTATTTGACATTTCACACCATCATTCTGACAAACCGAAATCTCAGTAATGACAATGAAGATGCCATTTCCAGACATGGAAAATAATGGAACAAAAAAAGTTCGTGAAAAGCACCTACATATAATTGCACACTAATTGTGCATACACACATTTCTTGATTTAAGTATGTACGACTTACATGGCATCTTACATGATGAAGGCCCAAGGAATAACCTCACCCCAATCAAATAACAACAAGAACTTCCCTTTCAGGCTGGCCTTAGAATGCCTAACTTCTTTTCTCTGTACCATTTCAGACCCTTCCAGCTAGTTGGGTCCTTTAACCAACACAGATGTTATTTCCTACTTTAGTCTAGTACCAGTGCAAGGTAAAAGAGCTCGGGTAGCAGGTTGCGTGGTGAGACAGGGAAAGAAAAGAGTGCCAACATTCTGGGAACATCGCCCTTTACTCTGTTGCTACATATATCCTTTAGCATCCTCAGTCCCTAAACAATCTCCCCCATACCTTTTGAAGCCCTATCATTTGCCCCATTCAGAGTCCCTGTCCTAGTTGCTATGTTCAAATAACTAACGAAATTGTTCTTTGTTAAGGATACCTAAATATAAACCTAGATTTTTTTCTGAAATGCAGATGAACCTCACACTAATTATGCATGCATGTTATGTATGTATCTTTTAAGTTTTTTTTTTTTAAAGCAAACCCTGCATTACTCACTTAAGACTTCTAGATATTTTGTTTTTCCTGTATCTATTACTTTACCTATTATCTGGGGTCCTCATGGTTGGCATCTATAAGTTCAAAGGACCGTGGTCTTTCTTCTGAGATAGGGGGAGCACTTTCCCTAAGTAAGAGCAGGTGGGTGATGCAAGGAGAGCCCTCTTGGAAGTACTGGGCAAATGGATCTGCTACTCTGCCGCTCTGCAGTATCATGATCTTCTCTGATATCTTGAGTGTCTCCACTTCTTTATTTCTGTATGCACGTCTTCCTCTTGCATTTTCAATGTTAAGTGTTTACCAGGATGTTTACATGACCATCTTCTCTTTCAAAACTATCCTCTTATGTGAGGGTGTGTCTAATCTAACTTGAATTGCCATCTCTGCTTTGCAGATTTCTTGTCTTCTTATTTCCAAGAGACTTGTGCTGACTTATTCTTGGATGCCATATCTACACCTCAGATTTTATAATCTGTCTGCCCATATTATTTTTCCTCAAATAAAAAACCCACCCTGTACAAAGTTCCACAATAATCATTAACTAGTTCTTTTGTCAAATGACTTGTAGTTCTTCCTCAGCCTAGTTCATTCCACAGATTCCTATCATACAAAGCACACCAGAGTATAGTTCTTTATTCAAAAAACCCACCAACTGAAGATTCCAGGCCTTTTATAGTCTGTCTGATCTGTCTTATGACTTATTTTTTAATCTGAACTCTATTCTCCTTCACCCTACCTGGTACTTTCTAAAACCATACTTAACTATCTAAAACTTTAAAGAGGACTACCCCATCATCATGTTTAAACCCTTCTGTATCCTCAAGTAGCTAGTATAGTGCTGCACACCAGAAAAACAGAGGAAAAAGAACTCCAGATCAGCCATAACACAAGACAGGAGTAGAGAGGGAGCTAAACAGAGTGGATCCATAGAGCCTTCAGAATACAAAAAAGGTATAACCACTAGGAAGCATTTTAGGTTTCATGCTGCACGTCTCAGTTTTCTCTTTTACTGCTCTGTCTCAAGGCAACTAGAAAACATGACTTTTCGACGGGCATTGCCCCATACCCTAGAGGGTGTTTTGGAAATATCTGGGGGTGGTTTCTGGTTAGCGGAATGATTGGGAAATGCTGTGTAGGCAAGGCCGGGGATGCTTGATGTTTTGAAACAAAAGGGATAGTCTCACATAATAAAAAATTGTTTTTCATTGGGCACAACCTTGAAATGTCCTGCACATCTCTTTTGCAGTAATGTAAAAACCTAGCTTATATCATCAAGCCCAGAGCTTAACTTTGTTTTAAATATAAATAATTTTTTTGCATAGTTTTGCTATATTGTTTTATGAAAGTGTAAACATCTCATAGATAGATTATACTTTGTTTTATTTGGAACTTTACTATGAGCTGCTCATCATTTGGGAAAAAAATCATGTCACAGAAAGCAATACTCTTCATAAATATCAAATCATTAATATAACATGCCTTTATCAGTTTCATTTGTAGCTTTTTCTCTATTTCTATATTAATATCTCTCTCAAAAAACACATTTTCCATGCCAATGGTAAAGCGTGCTACGGTGAAAACAACACTGAACTCACAGCAATAAACTCAGTTTGTCACTTAGCCTCAATTTGCTCATGTATAAAATGAATATATGCTCTACTTACTTTAGAGGTTATGAAAAACAAAATGCTAAAACGGATATGAAATATCTCAGAAAATATCAAGTTCTGTGTGTACTTTACAATGAAACAAATCATAATATTTCTGATTAAAAATGAAATTAAGAAACAAAAGTCCCAAAAGCCTCTGCCTCCAGTCTACTTACCAGGTAACAGTGCAGTAATTTAACAGCATACAGGATTAGTAATATTTAAGCACTTAATAAAATCAAACCCTAAACTTGTGCTGCCTAACACAGTAGCTGTGCATCTGCTAAACTGTAAAA
Source organism: Mirounga leonina (assembly GCF_011800145.1). Taxonomy (NCBI): domain Eukaryota; kingdom Metazoa; phylum Chordata; class Mammalia; order Carnivora; family Phocidae; genus Mirounga; species Mirounga leonina. Next base: position 93,264,517 of record NW_023270807.1, on the reverse strand, counting down.
TTCACACTAGATTCAAAGAACTTACTACAAAAAATAAAATATTATTAAGAATTATTTCATCTTCTTACTTTACAAGTATGGCCAGTAGAAAATTTAAAATAACATTTTTTGCTTCTACTACATTTCTGACAGGCATGCTGCTCTAAGGAAGCAATGCGATTACAAAACTCATAAAGAGCAACAATACCGAGCTTAGGCTAACAAAACAATAAAAAATGTACACTCACTTCATCAGTGAGTTCTCCAAACACTGTTATGACATCTATTAAAAGACTTGCAGTATAGAAGGACTTGATCATGTTTCTAAAAGAGAAGAGAAAGCTGGTTTAGTTAAATGAAAAACATTAAGCTGCAGAATTAGTCATGTAACTATAAGAAAAAAAAAATTCCAGTGTTTACAAAAGTACTCTGAAATTAATGTTTTAAATAAAATCAGATTTGAAGAACACAATGAAACTCCTTCTATAATCTGTTATTAGGAGAAAGTAACAACATTCATATTACAAATAAATATACTATAGCAAGGTTTTATAGTATACTTTTTATTAAAAAATGCAATTATGGGGGTGGCTGGGTGGCTCAGTTGATTGTCTGACTCTTGATTTTGGCTCAGGTCATGATCTCAGGGTTGTGAGATCGAGCCCTGCTCTGAGCATGGAGTCTGCTTAAGATTCTCTCTCTCCCTCTCCCTCTGCCCCCCAACCCCCACCGACACATGCACACACTCTGAGGAAAAAAAAAAGCAATTACAGTATTATCTGAACCTGTATCAAGCCATGTGCGTTTCTTTGCATTTAAGTAATGACAAATCATTTGAATTAGCAGGTTGTGATAATTTAAAAAATCAGTATCATTGCACCAGGCTGTCACTGGCTAAAATCAACTCTTAGATTTTACTAAATGTTAAAGAATTGCTACTTGAGGTATAATTACTGAAAAAATAAATCTGCCCTGGCTATTCTTCTGTCAGCCTAAAAAGACAGGCTTGTTCTTGTACCCAAAATCATTTTGACATTCTACAAGTAATTAAAAAAAAATCTAAATCATTAATTAAGAAGTCTGAAAGTGTCCAATGGAAAACCGGGTAATTCCAGTTACACAGTAATAAAACGTACAATTTTAATTTTTCTCTTGCTTTACTTACTTGTGAAATCGTCCAGCACGGTCTTCATTATCTGCATACAAAAACATTTTCAAAGCATAATTCTCCAAATGGGCACAGCCAACTATTTCTTGAGTAATAGCTTCATTATCACTCAAGTGTTTCTTAAGCTAAAATTAAATCAGATACAAAGCTTAAGACTTTGGACTCACAGAAATGTACGCTTAAGTACAAATAATCCTAAGAATCATTTTAAACTTTAAAAATTATTTTATATTCATTTCAGTAAAAGAGGTATGAATGAAATCTCACAAAAACTGCTCTGCCTCAGCCCAAGGTTTTTTAGAATAAAAACCAATGTTTACAAAATTATGAAGAAACACACCCATGATAACCTGAAAGGATAATTTAACTCTAAAAATCAAAATAACCAAGAATAAAAAGATAACACATCCAACAATCTATGTAAAGCATCAGACAAATATTTCAAAGTAATAGCCAATATACTATGAGGTATCCTAAAAATGGAATCAGGAAATTCTCTAATCATAATTTAAAATTTTAATTTATTCTCATTTCAATTTCTTCTATCAAATATAAAAAAATATGATTATGGAAATCATTATATCCTAAAAGAGTATCGCCCAGAGCATACTGTGTAAAAAAACAGATATAATTCTACAGTATGAGATCACAAACTCAGAAAAGGATTACAGAAGTTTTTAAAATTTAGACAAATATATACCTCGTTAACACAATTCACAACTGTAAATTTTCAGTCAGTATATCCTTTTCCTACACATATAATAATTCAAAATATTTTAAACACGGGCGCCTGGGTGGCTCAGTCGTTAAGCGTCTGCCTTCAGCTCAGGTCGTGGTCCCAGGGTCCTGGGATCGAGCCCCGCATCGGGCTCCCTGCCCAGCGGGAGGCCTGCTTCTCCCTCTCCCACTCCCCCTGCTTGTGTTCCCTCTCTCGCTGTGTCTCTCTCTGTCAAATAAATAAATAAAATCTTTAAAAAAAAAAAAATATTTTAAACACAACAAAGTTCCTACATCTTACTCAGACTGTTGTTCTACAATGAAAGGGCTTTCTGGAATATTAGATCGGAGTACCACACTACTGCTTAAAGATGGCTTTTCTCAAAAACGTTATAAACTAAAAAATTAAATTTAAAAAAAGCTTCAGGATTCCTCAGAAAATCAGCAAAGTAAATATTCTCATAATTACAACAGAATAATGTAAGTTCCAGAAGAGATTTAATGTTGGAATTTAAGGATGTTTTAGCTATACTTATCCTGAACAAAAGCAGGAAAAAACTCCACATGTAACACTAGTTTACTATTTCCACACTATAAAGTGTTTTAATTCTAGATTTAATTCTAGAAGTGGATTTAATTCTAGAAAAAAGTGGAAATATGTCACTTCATTTCATCTTCAACATGAAATATCTGGCAGCAAAAACATAATACACTCAGTTTTCCAACTGTAATCTAAATATTAAAGCACAGGCAGATGGGATAGACTCACCATGGAATAGATTTATTTTACCTGTTATTTAATTTAGATAATAATAAACTCCTGCTGAGTCCCTTTACAAATGTGATTTTATACTTTGCTTTTTATAAAGAACTACTCTGAGTTCTGTCTTATCCATAAGGTATTTTAGTTATTACTGCTATATTGTAAAATTAATAAAGAGATATATTCTATACAAAGTCTGTTAGCAACATGATTTTATAAATGTACTGCTATGTGTGAGACACATTCCTCCTCTTACCCCCTAATCTCACCTTCCAAAAAAGAATACTCAAATTTTTCCTGTACCTACAGAAACCATGTTAGAAGTGGAAGGACAGACAGGCTTCAAGGGAGCTGGATTTCCATCAGCGGTGCCACTAGGTCCAATGGATGGTTAATAGTAGCAGTGACAGGGACTCTGGGTCAGAAGGCCAGACACCCATACCCAGTTAGAACCCTACTGCCCATGGCTGTTTAATGTAACTAGGTTTTGATCTGAGTAATTTTCAACATTTATAAAACCTCTGGGCTGACTATTATGTTTTGATTTTTAATATATCTAAAATTCTGTCTCTCCACACAAAATTATTCAACTAGTCAAATATTTAGGTTTCTAATTCTCTTGAGCAGGTCACATACTAATTAAATAAATAAAAAGCTGCAGCTATTAATATAACAGCCTCTAAAGAAATACATTAATGAGGAGTAGACCCTGACATTGTTAAAAGAAAAACCAGGACAGCTGGGCAGGGGAGGACAGGGTAGAGTCCTGATTATTAAGTTGTATTACTATGGCTACCCATGCCTGCCTGCACTAACACCCAGTCCAACCCATTCAATTTTCTCTGGATTGCTGCCTCTATATAACCTGTGAAATTATATCATGGTTCAAGAAGGTGACTCATACTTTAATCACCTACCACATTTCTGCTAGCAGGGAAGAATGCCCAGACCATAAAATTATCTTGTCCTGGTACCAAGAGTGAGACAAAGAGACTATAGGCAACTGATACCATTTCCTTTGTTGTCCCTTTCACTAAATAAGTAGCCCATTTCATTATTGTAAGAGCTATTTAAGAATTCCCAAATCAATCATCCATGTGACTGTATGAAGTAGACTACAAAGCGTTTGTCACTTATGAAAGAATGACTCAAAGGTCATCTATAATAACATCTACGATAACAAGATATAGTGGTATATGCAAAGACACTGAAATCTACTTTAACTTATTCTTACAACTCCCTTAGCAGTAAGATGTAAATGAAAAAATTGTGTCAGGGCACCTGGGTGGTTCAGTCAGTTGAGCATCTGCCTTCGGCTCAGGTCATGATCCCAGGGCCCTGGCACAGAGCCCCGCATCGGGCTCCCTGATCAGCAGGGAGCCTGCTTCTCCCTCTCTCTCTGCCTGCTACTCCCCCTGCTTGTGCTCTCTCTCTCTCTGTGCCAAGTAATTGAATAAAATCCTTAAAAAAAAATTGTGTCTAGCTTTTCCTCAGCTGTAATGACATGGCTTGATGGCTGCCAAGAGGAAGAACTAAAATGGCAAAATATACATACACAAATATAATAAAGTGCCACTTAAAACATTAATCAGAAAATAAATGATCAGTGTTTAACTTACAGCTTCTAACTGATCCATTAACTTTGATAAAAATTTACGACAGTCAGGAGTTTTACTATCAATCTTCATTCCAGTTTGCATTGCATATAAACGACCTAAAAAAAAAAAAAAAGAAAAATGAGATGACTTGAACAATTTCCATTACTGAATGTTTAAAATACATGTTCTAATAAATAACTTAAAATTTAAGTGAATTTAAAAATAAAACTTTGATTTACTATGGATCTTATTTACAAAAATAAAGAACACACAGATATTATCCAAAGAATGAAACAGACTCATGATAATAGCAATTTTTTTTTTTTTTAAATCAAGAAGTAAGGCCTTCTCTTTTGGCAGAAAGAAAAGAAAAGAAAAGACCAGAACCTAAGCTGTCAAAAAGACCTGTAATTGGCAAGTTAAGGCAATCAGAAAAATGACATGTACAAGAGCACTTACCAGTGCCTGAAAGTGATACTGATAAAATATGTAATATGAGCTAGAAGACTGGGAAACATAATTTGAGCTGAGGCTAACAGGGAGAACTATTTTAGTTATTTTTATATATACAAAATATATATATATACCCTTTTAAAAAAGTTAATAAAAACATTAGAGAGAAGGCTAAATCTAAAAAAAACCCCTGTGACACCATGATCCTAATAGCTTTTCCAGTGATAGGAGCTGTGAAAGGTTTGGTGGTAATTGTTACCATTGGTGTGTTCATACCACTGTAATTTACTCTTACATTCTCCAAATATGTCCTGGAAATCTGTGACAGCGCTATGGACACATCATTCTAATGAAAGCACATTTAGGTAGTTCCCAGATGTTCATTACTACAAATCTTGTTGTGTTACCATACCTTCTTGTGCACACATTCAAGAGTTCCCGGAGGCAAATACCAAGAAAGAAATGTAATACCCGGGTCATAGTATGTGTATCTTTTTCACTTTTGAGAGCTACTCTTAAACTGTCCTCCAAAACAGATTACCAATATGCAGTTATATCTCCAACATATGCAAGCACCATTTCTCCAAACCCACAAAACAAACAAAAAAACTGGTATTATTAAACTTATCAGTGTCAAGATTTTACATGGTACTTCATTTTCACTACTAAAAATGTATTGCATATTTACTGGATAGCTCTATATCCATCTTAACGAATTAGGAGTAGCTATGAAAATAAAAGAAAAAAAACTGCTAAAAGTTTTTTTTTTTTAAGATTTTATTTATGTATTTGACAGAGAGAGACACAGTGAGAGAGGGAACACAAGCAGGGGGAATGGGAGAGGGAGAAGCAGGCTTCCTGACGAGCAGGGAGCCCTATGCGGGGCTCGATCCCAGGACTCTGGGAATCATGACCTGAGCCAAAGGCAGATACGTACGGACTGAGCCACCCAGGTGTCCCGTCTGCCAAATTTTCTATTGGGTTGTCTGCTTTTCAACAAATTGCCTTGTGGTAGTTCTTTACACAGTATAAAGGAGGGATATAATGTTTTCCCCTCAAATGAGATCTTGTGAACACTATCCCCCTTCCCTGCTTTACTTTTCTCTCAGCAAGTAATCATCTTCTACTTATTTATCCACCATCTCTACTCCAACTTGAATTTAAATTCTGTGATGATGGCGATTTTAATCTATTTGGTTTGCTGATGTACCCTTGGCATGTAGGATAGTGCTTGGCCTTCGATAAACATTTTCTGAATAGATAAATACATGGATGAAAGAATAGCTCATTCTGCCCCACTGATTTAAATGCCACTTTTATCATTCATTATCATATATTAAGCTTCCACGGGATAAAAGGGCCCAATTCTGTATATTGTCTATCCTGCTTCATTAGTCTACTGGCCTATCACTGCTTTATTTACTAGAGCTTTATAACATAGCTTGGTATCTGCTAGTTACTCTCAAGATTTCCAATTCAATTATGCCTACTCAATATCTTCTTTAAAAATATATTAAGATATACATGATACACAGTTATTTATTATGTTTTTAATTTTAAAAGCTTTATCTGAAGATACTACTTTTTAATACTCAGGCTTTTAGGACTATCTCATATTACAGAGTTTGATGTTTAATTTATTAATGTATTTATTTTCACAGATCAAATTTCAGGGTTTGATCCATCTAGTCATTAACAAGAAAAATGGGAGTTCCAAAAGTACTGTACAGATTTACATTGCCACACAGTATAAAAAGCATAGTGCTTTTTTTTTCTCTGCACACCAGTCAGCACAGGGTATCACTTTGACCCAAGACCAATTCTAATTTGAAAAACAGAAAAACCTGCTCATTTTAAATGTCTCCTGCTTTGATAACAAATGTGACCAAATTTTTTTTCTTTCTTTTTTTAACCAGTCATATTTTTTTTTAGCAACATGGCTAGGTCCTTTACCCATTTGTCTATAATGTTTTAATGATCTCTCCCCACCTCCCCATTCCCCACACCTCTTAAAGCATGGTTGAACACCCTCTCCTTTTAAACCAGTCACATCTCTTTTGAGCTGTTCAAGATCTGTGCCTGTCTTAGGTCCTTTTCTTCTTAGATCTGTGACTGAACTCCCCAACACTTCCTCTTTGTGAGCTGTTCAGGTTTCTTCTCCCAGGGTTTTTGTTGCATTTCTTCTTCTATAGTGCATCACATGAACTCTTTGGAAAACAAACATATTGGCTGCAAATATGCCATCTTTCAATTTCTGAATCTGTTTTAAAACACAGAGACTTGAAATATTTATGTACTCAAAGTTATTATTTCCTTTTTTCTCCCCCCTGTAAATTCTAAGCTTGGGAAAGTTCTTTCTCCAAGGGACCAGATATTCAATTACATGATTTTTCTAGTTTTTCCTATGGTTTTAAATTTTCAAATTTAACTCTTCAACTCGCATTTCCTCTCCTCCACAAGTTACGGGCACCTACCTCAAATACACTTAATAAATGATCCTTCCTTTCTCTAATGATTTTGTGGTTCCCTCTTTAATATATTTTTACTTTTAAAAAGACTATTTGAGAGAAAAAGAGGGAATGTGCGCGTGCAAGTGGGGGAAGAAGCGGGGGGGGGGCAAGCGAACTATGCACTGAGCGCGGAACCCAATGCGGGGCTCCATCCCAAGACCCTGAGATCACGACCTGAGCTGAAATCAAGAGTCCGATGCTTAACCATCTGAGCCACCCAGTGCCCCTGCATATTTTTACTTTTTATGTTTCCTGGCTGTTTGATTTGCTCAGATCACAGATCAAATGCCATCTCTAGCACATGACAGTATCTCCACTGATAATATGCTTTAACGTCCTCCAAATTTAATCTTGCTATGTCTTACTGTATTACCAAAATTTTACCAAGAATTTTATGCGTTCTTGATCTTATTTTTAAGAGGAAGGCTTCTACTTGAGAGTAGGGATCAATTCCATGCCAGGTTACTCATATTTCCCCTAACAGAGTCCCTACCCTATGCTATATTGAAACTGCGCCCTTGGGACCTACATGATCCCAGGGACTGGCTAGAGTGTAGGAAAAAAAATCTTAGCATTTCTACTGGTAATTTTTAATCATTCTTTAAAAATGTCTATGTTTCTGTATCTTTAATAATACATGCAGTATTTTGGGTGCCTGGGTGGCTCAGTTGGTTAAGTGACTGCCTTTGACTCAGGTCATGATCCTGGAGTCCCTGGATCGAGTCCCGCATCAGGCTCCCTGCTCAGCGGGGAGTCTGCTTCTCCCTCTGACCCTCCCCCCCTCTCATGTGCTCTCTCTCTCTCATTCTCTCTCTCTCAAATAAATAAAATCTTTTAAAAAAAAAAATACATGCAGTATTTTTAGAATATAGTATCTGCATCAATATATATAATATATAATTTATATGATATATTAGAGATTAATTTAACTCATATGGATAGGAGATCATAAGGTTAAGAATCATTACTCATTACATCCTTACTCCCCTCAACTATAAACTATATTTTCTTACCCCAACCTACCCCATACTTCTTCCTCAGGGCCCCATTCTTTTACCATATTACATGAAATTACTGCTTTATAATCAGCAATATCCCCTGTATCTCCTCAGATTCCTCTCCCTCTTTGTCTTAACTAAACCCTAGATGTCACTTGAAGAAATTCTCTTACATAATTCTTCCTATGTCAGGATTGGCAAGTATGATTGTTTTTTTTCTTTGCATACCACTGCTACTTACAGTATTCTCTCCATGTCTGACCTAAAGCTCAAGCCCCTTTCTTCCACTTGATCTTGTTAATTCTTGTAACTGACCAAGGACCTCAAGGTCCTTCCTTGTCCTTCCATCATCTTGAAAATTTGGCTGTTCACATGGATAATCAATACTTGTGGCAGAGACTACTAACTGCCCGCCCACATTCTTTCTTCTTACCTTCTTTGCTAATGAGATCCCTATATTATTAAGGGGGGGTTGTAATGTACCTAGTCAAATAGTACATTTCCCAGTATTCTTCAAAGCCACATATGGCCATTCAACTAAGACTGATGCTATGTTGTTAGAAGCTGTTGGGAGAGAATTCTGGAAGTAATCTTAAAGGGGAAATGACAGGAAAGGAAAGATCTTACTGACCCTTTCCCTCTTCTTCCTGCTGTCTAAAACAGAAATGGTATGACTGAAACACTAGTAGACATCTTAGACCACAAGGCAACCTTGGAAATGGTAATCATGTGTTGGCTTGTAGTTGCGAAATTGGAAAGTGTTTGGGTCCCTGATAACTTCATGGAATTGACACACGCTGGGTACTGACAACATCAGACTTTTGTTTTAAATGAGGGAATGAGTCCTTATCTAACTTAGCTATTGTTATTTTAGATTTTCAGCAATAAGAAAGCAAATCTAATCCTAATACACAGAACTATGTTCTCAATTCTTATTGACTCTAATAATTATATGCACTCTCCCATACAAGCCACTCACTCCATAATTAAATTACAATCTCAAACTGCTATACTTCCAAAATCAATATATTAAGCACCAACTCTAAACACAATTTCCATTTCTTCCAACTTGAAACTATGTCTGTTAAAACAGGTGGGCAGTTCACTGGTGTCTATTTCTTAATTACAGTCTTTTCTCCTTTAACTTCTCTCTGCAACCAGCTTTGATTTTGTATTTTTCTAAAACTTTACTGCGCTAGCTCCTTCTACCCCTTAATTTTTTTACTATAGTCTTATGGCAAAAGGACACTCATATTTAAACCCAACTATCCTCTTTCTCTATGCCTATATTATGAGCAATAGAGACCACTGGCAGATGAGCACCAATATAAATATAAATATAAATATAAATATAAATATAAATATATCGACCTCAAATGAGCTTAATACTTGCCTTCCCAACCTCCCAAATGACTATTTCAAACACATGTCAATCTATTTTAATAACCATCTCACCCAAAAACATGCACAGAAAACTTAACAGACATTAATTAATTATTCACTACCTATATATATACTATTGGCCAACAGGATATCATGATAATGTGAGGAAATACAGTACAGTTTCATGTTCCTAGGAGGTCTTTCTCCTATCTTCCTAACAGAGTAGTGAATACTATACGAATCCTACAATCCATGAAGTGTAGGTTGTAGAGTGTAGTTGGTGAACCAACTTTGGGGATAAATGGCTATTCAGCATAGATAGGTTGAAAAAATGAGGTTGATTTTTAGGTTCACATTGGCTTTAGTGGCAGCCATCTACCTAGGACTTAACCATTAAGCAAACGTGCAGAAATTAATTGGGCAGTTCTCTTGTTACCATGAGAAAGTGATTTAAGTGATTTATTCATATGTAAAAAGTACAATTCTCAGTTTCTAGTTTGTTATTATTTTTAACTACTTCTGTTGTTTACAAAAAAAATCAAATTATTCCCAATTCATATCACCACAGCCATTATCATCCTCCCTCACAACACAAATAAAAACAAGTATCAGCTCCTATCCTTTAAAAGTTAACCTTAACACAGATGGTTGTTATCTGAAATACAATGTAATGATGATATAGTTAATTGGTTTCACAGGCACGCACTTTCTTTCTTGGTTTACATGCATATTTAAGTCTTTGCAATTACAAGGACATTATTACATAATAACATAATAACACCTTTAATTGAAGAACTGGGAAGAATCACCTCAGAATTGGAAATATTTACGATAAAACTGGCCTGGCTTTAACATTTTTGAATATCTCATATTCAAAATGCTACAGTAAAGGATCCTGAGTCAGCCTATAATAAAAAATAAGTACTTAGACAGCAGGACTATGGGCTTCAATTAATCACAGAGATTCAGGAATCAGTAAAAACAGGGAAATTAATGCAGAAAATTATCTTGTGATACATTTTTTAATATTAATAAAAGCAAAAAGACCTTAAATCTACTTGTGAAAATTAATAAGTACACCAGAAGATCTTTTTGCCATAAAGGATGGAAAAAGGAATCACTTTCATATAGAGCTCAAGACAAGTAATTCATTGTAGCAGCAGCAGGATGATGAAAAATTAATGTCTAACATGGAAAATTATCTACTAAAACAGAATAAATATGTAGCTAAAATCATCTATAAGAAAATATATTTGATTTATTTCATCAAAGAAATGTGTTTATTTTTATGAATAAATATTATTTGAAGATGAGTAATGAGGCACATTTGCAAAAGGATTAAACACTTTCCAACCTAACTTTAATTTAATGTGAGGCATTTAAGAGATAAACATTTACTAATCCTGAAGGTATGTATAATTCAAAGTTCCATAAAATCTAAACATTAACATTCTAACACATCCTTGCTTATACATAAGAAATATAAAACTATGAAATGCATGATATAAACACACAAAAAAAGATATATAAAAGCAATTATGAAGAGTGATGCTTTGACAGGTTAAATAAACATGGCACTCAAATAGGAATCATTATGATTTATACTGATGTTTAAAAGATTTTATTCCAATAAACAGAACTGAATATACTACTCTATTCATAAGTATATTGTAAATACCTGCTATATGGTTAGTATTAGCTTTTGTGAAGGAACTGAGTCAAAGATAAAAAGGACAGTATGAATGAGGGTCTACTCAATAAAGGGTATTTACTTTGCTCATTCCTTCATTAAACAAATATTTTTGGAGCTCCTGTCATAATATAGTAGCCTTAAGAAAAAGTGAGCTACTCTTGAGTTCTTACTAAAAGATTGTGCTGGTACAGAGCAAAAGCTAAGCGACTACTTGATTACTAAAATGAGACCAGATGGCCACGATGCAGTAACTAGACTTGACATTCCACGATAAACAACAAAAAACTAGACAAAATATATGAACCACTTTTTCACAAATAGAAATAGATGGGAAAACCATGACACCTGGAGAAAGGAAACAAATGAGATGACTCCACCAATGATCAGTCCAGCATTCTTCCTGGAGGCACATTCTAAACTAAGGAACAGGGAGGGGGAGCCTCAAGCAGAATACACTCTAGTAGAGTTGAGAAAACAGACTAAAGCTCAGGACTACTGAAGCAGCAATTAAGTGGAGGGGCAGAGTTCTGTAGAAGAGAAGCCATGCAGGAAAGAATCCCAGAAATCTGTACTGGGATAAACTCGAGGCTAAACTGAATACTACAAGATGCACATGTAGATGAGAACTCCACAAAGTCAGACGAAGAGTGAGTGGAAGCTGTGAGCCGGACCATCCCCAAAGCTTAGATGCATTCAAGGTCCGACCAGGGTGAAGAGTCCTAAATGCTCCCCCAAGATATTTAGTGGAGACCCCAAGTGGTATGGTATGCTTTAGTAGGATTATCCTGTCCTTAGAGCTACTTTAGACTTGCCCCCAAACAAAAAACAAACAAAATAAGACACAAACATATCACACTTAACTGCAACTAACTTAATTGTTGGCCAGATCAAATCTGTTCAAAGGCCATAATATCCAGACATTCAAGAACTTAAACTTCACTATGTCCTGCCACCAATCAAAAATTACTACAGATGGCAATAAGCAGGAGAATGTGAATAGCCCAATTAAGATTGAACAATAACAAAATACCAGAAACAGCAGTGACATTAAATTACTGGGAAATCATGATGAAGTATTTAATGGAAACCATGAATAAAATGAGAGAAACAAAACATGCACAAAGGAACACAAATGGAATGTCTGGAGATGAAAAACATCTGAAATGAAAAATTTACTGGACAGTATTAATAGCAGTTTAGACACCACAAAAGAAAGATTAAGTGAACTTCAGAACGTAGCAACAGAAACTACTCAAAGCAGGGAAAAAGGATCGAAAAGAAAAAGAAATAGAAAATCAGAGCCTCAGTGAGTTAGGAAAAAATACCAAGTGTTCTAAAATAGGTGTAACTGGATTCCCCAAAGAGGACAGGTGGACAGGTGTGGCCAAAAAAAAGAAAAAGAAGAAGAAAAAGAAAAAAGTGCTGAAGAAAAATATAAACAGAAAAATTAAAATTCCTTACCCAGCAAAACTATCAAAAATAAATATGAAATAAAAGCTTGTTTCACACAATAGAAACTGACAGAATTCACTGGCAGCAAGCCTGTATAAGAAATGGTAAAGCTCTTCAACAGGAAAGAAAATGATACCCGATTTAAAAGTTGGATATAGGGAAAGGAGTAATGAGTGCTGAGAATGGTAATTATGTGGGAAAGTATTTCAAAATTCCATTTCCTTGTTTTATAAATTTCTTCAAAAAAATGACAACTAAAGAAATTAAAATGTAGGTTAGGGCTTATGACAGATTTATAAGTAAAATGTATGACAACGATAGCCAAAGGACAGGGGAAGGGAAAAGAAAGTAAAGTTTTTACCTTGAATGTGAGGGGGTATATTATACGGTAGTAGACTAAATTAACATGAATGCTAAAGCAACTACTAAAAAAAAAAAACAAAGAGGAGTATCTAATAAGCCCATAGTGGAGGCACAAAAGAATCCAAAGTGCTCCCAAAGAGAAGCAGTAACTAATGTTAAAAAATATCTAACCACCAAAAAACCTTGACAAGCTACAGAAAAATAAATGACGGATTGAATGAAAGCAGGAACTTAAGCAATGAAACCTCTTATATAATAACGTGCTGCTAAAAAGTCAGTTTTCACTTTGAACATCAAACATAATTGTCATAAAAAATGAACCTTACCAAAGATGCTTTAAACTTGCATGGGTGCCAAAGAAAGACAGTAACAGTGAAGGACGAATTACTTGACACCACTGACCCTGTCCCTTCAACCTCAGCGATAGGCTGAGAGTCTAAAAACTGATTTACTTTACTCAAAAAAAGGAGTAACTATTAAAATGACCATTTTTTACAAAGTAAAACTCATGTTTACAGCACATCTGCAAAAACAAACATAAGGTAAATAAATGGAATGTTAATGGATAAATCAGGTGTCCAACTCTTTGTGTTTTCATTATTAACTTGTCATTGCTACAGTAAAGGATCCTGAGTCAGCCTATAATAAAAAATAAGTACTTAGACAGCAGGACTATGGGCTTCAATTAATCACAGAGATTCAGGAATCAGTACAAACAGGGAAAAATTGCTTATCTTTTATAGGTTTAGTTAAGTTTGTCTCACTGGCTTTAAAAGATCCAATTTCAGTGTCATTAACAACAGAAAAAATAATAGGCAACTGATTATTAATCCTAAAATCCATCTGACTTAACACAGCAATTAAAAAAATCCAATATTATTTAGCCTTTAAATTAAATTTAAAAATTTTACACTGTAGGTCCTGTAACATCTCAGAATTGAAATGGCCATACCTATTTGCAACTTCCTGAACGACTGTATTTAATTTTCCAGTGATCATATAAACAAATGACTCTCAAAGAGCACTTACACACTTTTCATTCAAAGTCTGTTAATTATACACTGTCACCCCCTAGAGGAAACTTTGAAAAATCACACTCGAAACTATGTTTAGTTACTTAACCAAATTTCAAAGGACAGAATCTTTATGGGTTTAGCTTTATCTACAACACCAAACCTGATAGAATCAAAATATGTATCATACAGTGTCCACATTTAGTAGAGACTCAAAAATTTTCTGGCTTCATTAAAGGAAAAAAAAAAGAGACACATGCTGCTCAGAGTTATGTTAATAACATCAAGCTTGTCCTCCATTTCTACTCTTCATTTATTAGAAATCTCCCAGATTACTGCACTGCCTTTCTGCCCCCCTTTCATTTTTCATCAGTTTGACTAGGCCCTTTACCCTCACTCACTCCACAATTGGTTTTCTAATTACTACCTACCATCAACAATTTTCCATAAGTTATTTCTCATCTAGCATTTACCATTCAGTTCCTGGTTCCATCACTTCCTAAGAGAAGAACCAGGATGATTGTGGGGTTCAAATCAGATATCCTGAAAGAAAGTGTTGTTACAAATGCCAAGAACTACATGAATGTTAGTTGTCTGGTTTCTTTATTCAGTGACAACTATGTGGCCATAGTTCCCTCTAGGGACCACTGTTGCCTTAAAATACAGATCAATTTAACAAACTTTTTTTTGAGCACCTTTTCTTCATTATGTAAATATCTCTAGTGGCCTAGCACTACATGGCATAGTAAATAAATAAAAAGCACCCAGAAGGGTACAAGCCTGAAGTTTAAATGGAAGAAATAATAGATGAATGAAAAGCAATTAAGGTAGCCTTACAAGACACAATGAGGACACAGAAAAGAAGCACCTTTGGAAGTTTAGGAGAAGGCCTCCCTGAAAAAGTGACATTCAAGCTGGTGCCTAAGGATAAGGTGGAGTGGGGGTGGTGGAGAAGGAAAGAGTTGTCAAGGCAGAGGGAATACAATGTTGGAAGGCTTGAAGACAAGAGAAAATGAGAGAGGTTCCAGAAACAGAATAAAATTCAGCTTGATCAGAACTGCTAAAGATGATTCAGAGTTCAAATCACTAAGGGCACTTATATGGAGCTATTATAGGTGGCTTTTAAAAATGAATCTGTCCTTAATAAAGCTTTTGTTTTTAAATTTTTTATGGAATGGAACATGTTCACTTATAGAACAGAAAATAAACAAAAAAGACAATCAAAAGAAACAGTATCCATGAACCTAAAAGCCACAATTTTTTTCTCCAAGTATATACACATTAAAAAGTTCAATTCATATTATATAATTTTATATCCTGCATTTTCATATAAACTTCTTCCCATGTTACAAAAGATGCTTTGTAATTCTTAACTGATTATATTACTTTCCACCCAGTAGATTAAGATAACTTAATTAACCATTTCCACATTGACATATATTTTGGTTGTTCTGTATTTTTCACAAATGTATAAATAATCATCCAGAAGACTCCACATAATGCTCTCAGTATATCTGTGATTATTTCCTAAGCACAAACTTTCCAAAACTAGAATTACTGAATTAGAGATATTTTTACAATTCCATTCATTTTGCCAAAATGGTTTCCAAAACTTTGTACCAATTCACACAGCCTTGTCAATGGCGATTTCACCATATATTCATTTGCACTGAGTTACAATTTTATAGCCAAAAAAATTTTAATTTACATTACTAATTAAACTGAATGTTAATAATTAGCATTCCCTCCTTTGGTAGTTACACATACATGCTCTTTGTATTTTATTTTAATTTTAATTTACATTACTAATTAACATTTTAATTTACATTACTAATTAAACTGAATGTTAATAATTCCCTCCTTTAGTAGTTACACATACGTGCTCTTTGTCCATTTATCTATGGGGATCTTAGTTTTTATAAAATAGTTTTGTATGAGTATTTTATATATCCGGGATACTGGGCCTCTGTCTCATCTACTGGAAATATTTTTCCTTTGCAATGTTTTTCAAATTAATTGTACTGTTTGGGCCATACAGAATTTCTAAGTGTTTCCAGTCAACTCTATCATTCTTTTACTTTTTTTTTCTTTTTAAACTAAGCACTTAAAGCAGATCTTTCTGGTGGCTAAAGGGATTACTTGTTTGAAGTAGAACCTAGGAAGAAGCCCTGTCAGTAGTTTAGGTGTAAGATGAGGGCATGATATACCAAACAAACTGAGGAGATAAGTAAAAGTTTAAAAATTTAATGACTGACTGATTGTGAGAGATATGAGGGAAGCGAGAAAAGGCAAAATTTGTAATTTGGGGCACCCGGGTGGCTCAGACGGTTATGTATGCAACTCTTGATTTTGGCTCAGGTCCTGATCTCAGGGTTGTGGGGAGTCTGCTTCTCTCTTCCCCTCCTGCCACTCCCCCAGCTCGTGCTCTCTAATGAATCTCAAAAAATTCGTAATTTCTAGCTAATAAATTTTCAAATCTGACAGAAATGGGAGATATTCCAGAAAACTTTATTTAATATATCAATACTGGGCCAAAAATATTTCAAATTGAAGAAATTGATAAATATGTAAAATAATTCCCCCTGCAAAAGCACAAAGTTCTGCTTTATCAATTACTTTTCTTTAATCTAAAAAAAGAGAAATCTGTGTTTTAATCCAGGTCAGATATGAGAACCTTCTTAACAATATTTAGGAAGCTAGCATGACATCTTTACTAAAAATCTGACAATGGCAACACTTAAAAAAAAAAAAAAAGACTCAATCAGTATTACTTAGGAACTCTTCTTGCAGGAGAAAAACAAAAAATAAAGACTAGGACATTAAGAAATATACATGATAAAACACAGAGTTGACACCAATAGCATGATATAAGAAAAACTGATAAAACTGGGTACTACCAAAATCAAAACTTTGTGACACCCTGTTATAAAGACAAAAGAGAAGCTACAGACTGGGAGAAAATATTTGCAAAACAAGGACTTGTAACTACAATATATTAAGAACTCTAAAAACCAAGTAAAGTTAAAAAGCGGGAGGGGCAAAAACAGACATTTTACTGAAGGTAATATACAGATAGTAAATAAGCACAAGAAAAGATGTTAATTTCAGTAGCTATCAGGTAAATAAAAATTAAAGCCATGATATCAACATATCAGAGCGACTAAAATAAAAAACAGTGACACACAAAATGCCAGCGATAATGTGGAGAAACTGGTTCACTCACCACTCATGTTGCTGAGTGGAATGTACAATGGTGCAGTCAATCTTTTTGAAAACAACTTGCCGGTTTCTTATAAAATAAAACACTAGGAAGGCAGGGAACTCTGTGGGCTCTTTCCTAATAGTACTAATCCCATTCATGAGGGCTCCATGACTTAATCATCTCCCAAAGGCCTCACTTACTAATACCATCATTTTGGGGCGTTAGGATTTCAACATGAATTGGGGAGAGGGGAGGCAAACATTCAGACCATAGCACAACCCAAATGTCCTTCAATGGTTAAACTGCTAAATTCTGGTACATACATACCATGGAATACTACTGAGCATTAAAAAAAGAAACAAAGTATTGGTACATGCAAGAACTGAGATGAGTTTCCAGGCAATTACTACTTGCTGAGTGGACAAAAAGTCAACTCCACAAGGGTATGTAACATACGACTCCATTTATATAATATTTTTTAAATGATAAAATTTTAGAAATGGAGAATAGGTTAGTGGCTGCTAAGGGACGGGGCAGCAATGGGTTGAGAAGGGATGGGTGTGGCTACAAAGATGGGTGTAGCTACAAAAGAGTAACAGGGGATTCTTAGGGAACTGTTCTCTATCTTGACCATGGTGATATAGGAACCTATTCCTGACAAACTGTTTGGAACTAAACAACACACACACACACACACACACACAGAGGAATAAACATAAAACGGGAGGTATGAATAAGATTGGTGGATTTTATCAATGTCAATATTCTGGTCATAATATTATGGTATAGTTTTGCAAGTTATTACCACTGGAAGACACAGCGTAAAGGGCATAGGATCTTTTTGTCTTATTTCTGACAAATGCATGTGGATTTATAATTACCTCAAAATAAAAAGTTTAATTAAAAAAAAAAAAACTAATGGGATTCTTTCCAGGGATGGAGGGGTGTTTCAAATAGAAGGACATTTACTATTTTTTTTATTACATACTCCATTAATAAGTTCAAAGAAGTATAAGCATATCTGCACTTGCACAAATAGTAAAAAAAGTAATTTGATACACAGCACTTTAATATACATTCCTGATTTAAAAAGAAAACAAAAGACCAAACAACAAAGAAATATAGAAATATTAAGGTAACAATTAAAAAATGATAAAACATTAGAGTATTCACACTAAGGCCAGAGATAAATCATTTTTGGAAATCATTTAATACTGAAATGGAGGAGGCACAATGGGTACATCCTGAGAACATACCTATAACTTAATCTAAAACTCATTATAAATATAGTAGGGTAAGTTATAAAATACAGAGCACTGGAATTCTTTCCATTGCATTTTCTCACCATAATTAGAACATGTTAAAAGCCATAAATTAATATAGTTACTATACAGTTCATTTATTCAATCAACAGACAAAATTTACACACATCCACAGTGTCTTAGGTACCCTATTAGGAGTTAGAGATTCAAAGATCACCAACATAAGACATACTTCTTACTCTCATAGAGCTTACACTCTAGTGAAATATTAATAACATTCAGAGAGATGGCATTTATTAAATATTTACGAATGTCAGTTATGTGCCAGGTGGTAAGAGAAAACAAGATATTAATCCCTGTCCTCCAGGAGAATCCAGAAGATTAAAAGGTAAATCAGTGTATATGATACAATGTAAGTAAGATGAGAGGCACACTGGAACAACTTCCAGACCATCCTTATGAGGTAATGAAAGCGGTTCAAAAAGCGTAATTTGTACTGAGTCAGTAAGAATAAGCTAGCCAGGTTAAGAGGAAGTCAGTGATTCCAGGTAAGGAGCAGCATGTAAAAGAGAGTATGGAGCTTTACCAGTCAGCAAGTATTTCAGTGTAATAATCTTGATTTTTTTCTCACCAAAAATTCTTTGCTCTAGAAATTTAGAAAATTGTTTGCACTAAGATTATAGAAATACATCCCTTCACACATTTTTAAGTTGGTACCTACCACTTTTCATCAGATGTTTAAGTATAAAAGATGTAATTTCTGTACATCAGATATATACATCTAAAAATTATAGCATTCTTTCAACTGTATCATAACAACTTGATATAATTTTAAAACATACAAAGCTCCTTCTTTAAACATCAGAAATAATACATTTTGTAACTTTTTAACCTATACTCCCATTTACTTATCCTATAGAATTTATTAAAAGAATGTATTTGTATGCTCAAAAGTCCTAACTTGGTTATCATAATCCTCTGCAACAAAAAATGTATAAAAATTGAAGTTTAAACTTATCAAAACTTCCTGTGAGATAAGATGCTAAGTGTTAAAATTTTTCCTCTGGAGTTCCTCTGAGTGTTAAAATTATGTGATTATTGTAATGCATAATTGATCAAAACAGTATCAATGCTACACATTTCAATCATTAAAAAAGGGTAAAATTTATTGGAAATGCATCTTATACACAGCTAAACTGTGTATCTAGGAATCAGTATGATTTATTGTCATACAGAACCAGAATTGGTTCTGTTCCCACTTATATTTTTACAAATTTAACATGAGAGAAAATTCATTCATATAAAGCAGCAGATAAGAATGGAAGTTTTATCACAGCAAAATCACTGAATTCTTTTAATTCCTTTCCTTCTGGGTTATAGGCTAAAAAGCATATATATCACCTATCATCAAATACTATTTTTAATAATCTCTTAGCTGACATTTCATATAGGTCAGCTTCAAAATTTATTTTAAAACTAGAAAAGGATTTGTCACCCCATCATTAGAGTTATTTACTTTCTCAATTCTGTGAAGCATACAAAAAAATCTTACAAAGATTTATCATTTTCTTTCATGACACTGAGACAGGATTATTCTAAGACACCAACAGGATTGGGAAAACTGAAATACTGTTCAACATCCTTTGGCAAAGAAAACCAAACCAAAACAAAACAAACAAAACTCAAAAAAAATGTTTTTCTCTTATCACTTGTTTTTAATGTATTTCTGGAAAAAAAAAAACAACAAAAAAAACCACCTCAGAGCTGAGGATTAGGCTCATTTAGTTTGAGAATGTCTGCCATATAACATTAAGAGTAAAACCTGTTGTTAATGCCAAACCAGCCAGCCAGTGGAGGCTTACTTTCTCAGAAAAATATGACATAATTTTTCAATTCGAATAAATATGTTAAGCCACATCTGCATTCGCCTCATCTCATCTGAATTCTAATTCCAAAATTTCAGTAAGCCACAGATCCTTAAGGCACTTGGATGAAACAAGGCACTACCCACTTCAGCATTTCTCTTTTGTTGTTTGGCTCTTGTATCAGGAATGATATTCTTTAAAATAATGAATAGAAAATGAAAAGGTTAGGTCATTTCATGAAAACTCTTACATTTTGGGAATTCAGAACACTGCAACACAGGCCTGGTTTTAACATGAGGCTTTACCCTTAACAGATATACTTATAAATGTAAGCAACATATGAAAGAGACTTTTCCACTGTGGTCCTTCCTTGTCCTCGTCCCCACAGCTAAATCTTTTCACACCCACTCATACATGACTCTGGTCCCAAACTGTTCCTCTCCGCCCTTCCAGATAAAATCCCAAATGATCAAACAATGGCTACTAATATCTAAGGATAATTCCTCCTCTTCCCCCTCATAAAATGTTCTGTCTTCATTCCCCAAATTAAAATGTTGCTTTTGACATCCTTTCTCATGCCCTGCATTTTCAAATAAATGCTTATTCTTTACTCTGATCTTCTTCCATATAAAACAGGAAAGACAGGATGCTCTCCTTAATACCTTAATTAACAGAGACTTCACTACACCAGTAATTTGAATTGTCCCTTTTTTCTGGACACCGTGGAAGGTTTTCCACCTTCCTTCCCAGGGCAACACACCATAAAAATACTCATGATACATGAGAGCTTGCCTTTCTTCTTTAAAGTAGGAGAAGAGCAATTTGAACAGGATGTGGGAAAAGAGAAGCAGCATACTACTTTGCTACCCTGATCAAAGGAGCTTTGTCAGAGAAGCAACAAGCTGAGAATTGGGGAGATGATTCCTATAGAATTTCTTGCATACTGAAGTTTGAAGAACACTGGTTGGTATGTGTAGAGCACAAATCACAATAAGTCACTAAGAGCAGTCTTCTCTTACACAACAGAAATCAGACCCATATATATGGCAGCTACAGGAATTACGAGACTGCAAATATAAACAAGTATTTTTAAAGCATTTAAAGAAATACAAGTGTTTAAAAAATATAGTAACAAAAGACTATCAGAAATGGCTAGGTTGATTTAAAAACAACAAAAAAGAGAACATCCAGAAATAAAAAATGAAAATAGAAACTCAATAAATGGGTGATACAATAGGATATATGGAGGTGAACACAGACCTAAAGAAATTACATAGAACGTAGCACAGAGAGACAAAGGGATGCAAACTATGAAAATATTAAGAGACAAATAAAGGAGAAAAGTGCAACACATGTCTAATCAAAATTTCAGTAGAGAATACTTGAACAGATAATAGCAGAGAATTCTCCAGAATTTATGATACCCATCTGTAAATCCAGGAAGCCAAAGTCCCAAAGAAGATAGACGAAAAGAAATCAAGTCCTAGAAAATCAGAATATAAGTTACAAGAGAGTGATAAATTAGCTATACTCTAAAATTAAGAACTTTTGAACATCAAAGGACTTCATAAATAGAGTGAAAAATCAAACTATGAACTTGGAGAAGACATTTGCAATGCATGTAACAAAAGAGTAATATCTACATTTAAGAAAGGACAAACACTGAAATTAAAAAAAGGACAAAAGCAATAAATAGGTATTTCAAAGGGGAATCACAAAGGGTAATTAACATATGAAAAGATGCTCAACCTCATTAAGACTCAGTGAATTGCAAATTTAGCTTGAATTTCATGCTCACCAGATTGACAAAAATTAAAAAGTCTAATAACTTCAAATACAGTGGGTACCTTGGTGTTCATTTTATTATTCCTTAAACTGTATACACATTGTATGTGTTCTTTAATATGCATGTTTTATAACAAAAAATATTTTGTAAGTACCACTTGGATTTAGCAATGAAAATGTTTGTCTATGGCCCTGCGGAGAGCAGTTTCAGTGAAATAAAAGGCATGAAAAGTAGGCTGCAATGAGCTGAAAGGCTCTATGAGATAGGAAAGTAAAGACAACACAGACAACTATTTTAAGCTTAACTTTGAGGTTAGGCAGACAGAACTGTAACTTTAGGAGAATGTCACAGTGAGAGTTTTTTAAAATTTTATTTTATTTTTTAAATAAAGGAAACGGGGGCAAATTTAGAAAGATACAGCAAAAGGGAGAAGATGATGACACAGAAAATAAAAGCCCCTGGCTATCACAGGTATATAATACAGAGCTCATGAATAGCAGTTAGTTTTAGACAGGAATAAGGGTTCCTACCTCATTGTTACAGTTACCTCTCTGACATTTATCACTTTTCTCCTCCCTCCATCCACTTCAGTTACAATGGGCTCCTTGACCCTCCTTCAAGCAAGCCCCTGCCTCATGACTTTTGCATATGTTATTCCCTCTATTGAGAACACTCTTTTCCAATGATGCAAAGCCTGCCTTTCACTCCTTTCAAGTCTTGGCTCAGATGTGAACTCAGTGAAGCATTCCACGAGTACCTTTGAAGTGAAATCCGCTTCTCACCCCCTACCACCCTAATCCTGGTACTCCCTATTCTTTTTCCCTGCTTTATTTTTCTTCAAAATCTTCTAATATTCCATATAATATTCTCATTTTATTGTTTAATCCCCTTTCCCCCACTTGTGTACCAGCTCCATGAAGGCAGGAACCGTAGCCACAGTGCCTGGTAATGTTTGATACACAGGAAGAAAACCCAATAAATAAAAGGTGAATAAATGATTAACAGTCCCTACTTGAGGAACTGGCAGAACAAATATAATGGAACTCATACTGCATGATTTGAACAAAATGAAGTAGAGCCTAGGGAATAATCAACTTACTGCCTACAGAAGAGATTACGTTGGAGTTAAATCTTGAGTCATGAGGAGTTTGCCAAGTGAAGAAAGAAAAACACAGACAGACATTCCAAGGTATTGAAGAACATGGAGGTTTAAAAGGGCCTTGTACACTTGAGAAATGAAAATGGGGTACTGGAGTATGATAGGGAAGACAATAGACCAGATTTTAGCAAACCTTACAATGTTCACAGCAGAGGACACATTATATTGAGCCTGTCAATGCTAAAAACCCTTTACAGAAGATTACAGTTGCTTGGTCACTTGTTTTATTTGCAGTTTAAAGTTTACATAAAACTACTGGACTTACTGCAAAGGAAAAAGTCTGAACAACCTAATCTGTTCTCCAACTGCAGACTCTTATTTCTCATAACCAACCAAAGTCATAGTATTACTACCAAATGTCTCAAACCCAAGTATCATTCAAAGAAGTCAAGACAAAAAATTCTCATGGGTGGGAAAATGGTCAAATTCAAGGGCTAGTTTTGTAGCAACTACTCTCCATTTCGCCATCTTTGAGTTTTTTAACGAGCTTGCATGTTGTCCTACTTAACCTGCACTTATTACCATGTTTTCAATTAGTCTACCTTCCTTCTGTTCACATCATTACTGTCTTTGGGACACTCAGCTTCGTTTTAGCCTCAGCACAGTTACTTAACCATCCAGGTTATTTTCGAGACAGGAGACTCTTGAGTACGCACAGAAAACCTCAAGACAGCGTGTTAGCTCAGGAGCCCATGTAGCCAGTTGGAGACTATTTAAGCACAAGACCAGAGAGGCGGCGAACACCAGCCGCGCTTTTTACGTTTCGCCTCTCTGGGGCCTGCGAGGGGGCGGAGAGCTGGTGCGGTGGGGTAAACCCTGAAAAGGGCGGCGCTCCCCTGGGTTCCCAGGGCAGGCCAGAGGTCAAAGCTCAGGTCTAAAGCTGAAGGGGCGGGGCCTGCCTTAAAGACCAAGGGGTGGTGTGTGGGCCCTGGAGCGTAAAGAGGGGCACGGCGACTCGGAAAGACTCACAGTAATAAGCCACCACAGGGTCCCGCTTGTCATGTTCCTGAGCCGTCCTCAGATGATGCTGTATGCTCTTAAACTGGGGGGGTAGTGGGGGCAGCGGAGCAAGCTCGGCCATCTCTATTCCAGGAATCACCACTTCCTACTCGCGCGCCACCGACACTTCCGCTTCCGTCTGGTAGGTCGCGCGCACGAACGCGAATGGCAAGTCCCGCCCACTCTCCTGTTGCTCAGCGACAGCAAGTCAACTACGGGCTCCCAACAGGGACAGCCTCAATGTATCTCGCTCTTGGCAGTTAGAACCCAGAGAAGGCTAAGCGGCTCCGCCGTTGTGCCGCTTGTGGCACCAGCGCTCTCTGCTGGCTGCGGGTGGGAGGGAAAAGAGTTTTTGTTTTGTTTTACCTTCTTGTGTCCCCCATGCCTTTTTTCCTCCCTCCCTCCCTCCCTCCCTCCCTTCCTTCCTCCCTCCCTCCCTCCCCTCTTTCCTTCCTCCCTCCCTTCCCTCCTTCCTTCCTTCCTCTTTCTTTCCGCAAAACGGAAGGTAGAAAGGAAAAGCAAGAAGAGAATAATGTTTGTTGATTGGAGAAAGGGTAAAGGCGTGAATTGCCTTTAATATCATTCAGAAATTATCACTTCCAGTTTCTCAGATTATCTTAATAGCGTCCTTTTCTGATTTTGGAAACTTTAAATTCACTTATTGTGGAAGATGAGAGATGATGTGTTTAATTTTTTATATTGATTTTTTTATATTGAATTCTTCTGTATTGACATATTGGATAAAATAACCAGACTCTTTTCAACTTAAATACTAAGCACATTAAGCTTAAAGAAAATTGAATTTTTGTTCCGAACTGGTGCATGAAGAATCTGAAGATCATTTATTTCTGGAGAATGATCAATAATATGTCAGGTATTTTGACTCATACCATTGTAGGCATCAGCTTTTCCTTCCACCATTAGTGACTTCTTTTTCTCTCTTTTCCATCCCATTCTGTCATTTTCCAGGACTTTACATTTTATTTGCCTCCTCCAATAACCTTCATCTGTACTGCTTTATTTTCTCAGTTCCCAGTTTTGAGGGTTCATCTTAAAACTAGTTTTCATTGGGGCGCCTGGGTGGCTCAGTCGGTTAAGTGTCTGCCTTCGGCTCAGGTCGTGATCCCAGGGTCCTGGGATCGAGCCCCGCATCAGGCTCTCTGCTCTTCAGGAAGCCTGCTTCTCCCTCTCCCACTCCCCCTGCTTGTGTTCCCTCTCTCGCTGTGTCTCTCTCTGTCAAATAAATAAATAAAATCTTTAAAAAAACAAAACAAAACAATAAAAACCTAGTTTTCATTGAAATCACACTATCTCCAAGGAAAAAGATCTCAACCTCTGAAATTTGTCCTGCCTGCTCTTCTCTAATCACCAAAACATCTACCCCCCCCCCCCCCCCCAGAAACTCCCCTGTGTCCTTGTGATTACCCCTACTCCACATCCTTTGTCTATTTCTGCTTGCAGAGTACATTACCTTACTCTGGGTCTGCCTTTTTTTTTACCCGACGAGAAATTGAGACCTGTATTCTCCCCAATCTCAGTAACATTCACTACCACTTGATAATGTATATGCTACAGACTGAATATTTGGGTCTTCTTAACATTCATATGTTGAAACTTAATGCCCAATGTGATGGTATTAGGAGGTGGAGTCCTTGAGAGGTGATGAGGGCAGAGCCTTTATAAATGGGATTAATGCCTTTATAAAAGAGACCCCAGAGAGCTAGCTGGCCCTTCCCCCATGTGAGGATACAATAAGAAAGCAACATTCTGCAGCCTAGAAGAGCGGGCTCGCTAGAACCTGACCATACTGGAACCTGGATCTTCCAGTCAGCATAGTTGGATTGGTAGAGGAACTAAAGCAAAGTGTGATAACCGTAAATGTCATCTCTCTGTCCTTATGAATTCTCATTTATTCTTTTCCTATTCTTGATTGTCAACTCTGGTTGTTCTTAAAGTTCACCTAATAAGTTGTTTTGTTTTTTTTTTTTCAAAGACCTATCTAGGTCTCACCCCCAAGCCACCCCAATGTAATAGTTCTGGGTTGGAGCCTAAATATCAGTGTTTTTAAAAGGGCTTCAGGAAATTTTAATGGTATATCCAGGGTTCAGGACCAATGCCCCAATGAATCATCAATATGTAGCTGATGTTTCTCCAGTCTCTTTAAGCTAGACTCTCTGCCCTGATTGCCTTGATCAGAAGCTGCAATTCCTGCTATTGAGATTAAGGTCATGAGATATGAGTTGTTTTACCTCTCCTCTGGTACGACAGAATAGTAACAACGAGCTAGCATTTGCTGAGCATCTATTATGAATCATGTATGTTTCTAGGGACTTAACATCAATTCATTTAATCCTTACCACACCCTATGAAGAAGGTATTATCATTTTCATTATTTTATAGATAAGTGAGGCACTTAGAAATTATGTAACTTGCAGCAGATCAAAGCCAGTAAATATGAGTGTTTGATATTAAAATCCATGTCCTTTGGTTTCAGAGCCTGTGAATCTAACCACTATTGACTTTAATGTCTCTCTATACCAATATATCCTTGTACTTTAAGTTTTTCCTATTGAATGATCCTATGTCTGAAAAATCATGTGTTCTATTCCTAGTGAAAGCTGTACCTTCCTGTTATTCTCCTGATCTCTCCCTTTGAGACTGGAGGTTGCTCAGGTCCCTTTCTCATTTGCATGTGTTCTAAAGGAGGAAAGGGGCAAAATAAGCAAGTAAGTGAAATGGATTTTATGCCATCTGCCAACACATGTTCTCTTCTTTCCAAGTACTGTACTCCCATCATGAGAGGAGTATTGATATGAGGAAGAAAAGTAACAGAGACTGTTAGCATAACAGCACATTAAAATTATGGTGTGAAAGAAAATAAATATTAATAACATGAGGTTGTTTCTTCTTGTTGATGTTTTATAATGAAGAACTTACTATGAAGAAAGACCTAAATTCTCCTCCATCCAGCTCTGAACAGTTGCTGAAGGATCTCACATCACCCTCCAGGTTGGGGCTTAAATCTTGGCAAGTTAGGGGAGGACATAGATGGAATTCACCAGTGAAGCTACCTGGGCCTGGCATTTTCTTCGTGGGAAAGCTTATTTCTTTAATAAGTATAAAGATATTCATATTTTCTGTTTAATTGTTAAGTTTTTAGTAATATGTGCCTTTCAAGGAATGTATTCATTTTATGTAAGTATCAAACTTATTGACATAACATTGTTCATGCATGATGTTTCCTTATGATCATTTAAATATTCTGTTGTGATATCCCTGTTTTTTCCATTTATGATCTGGGTCATTTTCATTTTCTCTTTTATTATCCCAACCTGTCTAGTGAGAAAACAGTTTTACTAATCTTTGCAAAGAACCACTTTTTATTTCATTGATTTTTTTCTATTGTCTTTCAGTTTTCTACTTCAAGGTTTTGTGTTTTTTATCTCTCTCCTATTTAATTTGTATTTAAGCTGTTCTTTTTATAATTTCCTAAGGTGAGAGGTTTAAATCACTTTATAACTTAATTTTTCTAACAGAATATTTATAACTTCTAATATTCTGTTGATTACTCTTCTAGCTGCTTTCCACAAATTTTGAGAAACTGTGTGCATTAGTATTTGTTTATAGTAGTTTTCAATTTTCCACACAATTTCTTCCTTTATCTATAGGTTAATAGATGCTATTGCTAGTTTTTCAAATACTTGGGCATATTCCTGATATCTTATTTTTATTAACTTCTAGTTTAATTCCATTGTGACCAGCTAACATACACCATATGATTTCATTATTCAGACTTTCTTATGACCCAGCGAAGAGTCCCTCTTGGTGAATGTTCCACATGTACATGAAAAAAAAATGTATAATCTGCTGGTTAGGTGAAGGGTTCTCTAAATATCAATCAGTGCAAGTCAGTTATTAGTAACGTGTAAGTACTCCATCTCTTTTCTGATGTTCTTTCTACTTTGTCAATTGATTAGTGAGAGAGGGGTGTTGAAATCTCTAATTGTAACTGAATTTATTTCTCTTTTGAATTTTGTTAGGTTTTGCTTCATATATTTTGCTACTCTGTAACTGGTGACATACACATTTAGAACTGTTATGCTTCCTGATGAAATTATCCTTTAATCATTATTAAATGTCTCTTTTATCCCTGTCATCTCCCTTGCCCTGAAACCTACTTGAGTTTTCTCATATTATAGCCACTTCAGCTCTCTTATGCTTTTGCATGATCTATTTTTTTCCATTTTTTTCTCATTATCTAGTTGTAAAAATATTTGAATGGTTTAAATACTAAATCTTTAAATATTCAAAAATATTTAAGGTGGTGTTCTTGTTAATGGTTTGGTCTAGCTTCTAAAAAAAAAAAAACACATCTAGACAATCTTTGCTTTTGTTTAGGGTGCTAAGACATTTTATATTTATTGTTACTATTGGTATTTTTAGATTTAGGTCTAGTGCCTTGTCATTGCTTTCAATTTGCCCCATCATTTTTTGTTTCCTTTTTCTCTTTTTTGCCATCTTCTGGATTAATTGAATGTTAATTAACTAATTTTATGATTTTATTTAACTTCATTAGCTTTTTAGCCCAAATTTTGTTGTTTTGCTTTACCAGTTATCTTATATGTTACGGTATACATCTTTAAATCATCACAGTATACTTCAGGTGATAATATAAAACTTCACATATAAGAATCTTAGTATATTTGCATACTTAATTTGATTCACCAAATTTGTCTATTTTATATTTTCCTTTACCATTTTGTATTTATATTTTGTTGTTTTTTTATGTTTGTTTTCTAATTTATTACTGTATTCTCTGCCTTTATCCTTATTAGATTATTTTAGTATTTTTTAGTTTTATTTTGAAGTTCTTATTTTTACTTTTTATATTACATTTACTATTTCTTTTTAATAATAAATGTATTTTCAGCTCTCAATTTTCTGTGTACTACAGACTTGGCCCTATCCCATGGGTTTTAATAAGTAGTATTCTGACTGCTCTTCATTTATAAATACAGAAAAACTAGTTTAAATTACCTTGTTTGATCCATGGGCTTTTTATGAAATATTGATAGTCTTATTAATTTTTACTACATTTGCATTTTGGTTAGAGCAGTCAGTTTTTATAAATATTTTATATTTACACTGTATAAATGTCATATTTATATATATCATTTATTATTCAGGTGTATATAACTGTGTGCTTACAATCCTGATATAGTTACCAACAAAATGAAATCATAAAGTAGTAGATCAGTAAGGAATTAAAAAGATTATCCAAACCAACTCTCTCACTGGATCTGTATCCTTATACATAACAACAGGTACTGTTTACAGGGGTAAGCAGGGTTTCTATGGTGGCTTAGAAATGCCATCGCCTGTCCAGCAAGGAGATAGAGTCCAGGGGGGCCAAGGAGGCTAGATTTTGGAGGGCAGAATACCTTGGAGGGGAGAATTGCAAACAAGAGAGCTTCAGAGACCTGTAAAGTGTCTCCAACTGAGTTCTGCTCAGTGTAACGTCTTTAAATATCTTTCAAGGAAAAGATTGAAAGAAACATTATCCAAAATTCAGACAAGATTGAGACTAGTTGCTTTTCCCAACAGCCAAGGTAAAAAATCTCTTTACAAAGAGTCATACTTTGACAATGTACTAGAGGATAAATCAGAATAAGAATAAATCAGTGCTCATCTATGAGTGGGCAATGATATTAAGAGGAAGCCTGTTGGTTTTTTTTGGGGAGCAGGGAGAAAAAAAGGTCTTCCCTGAGAAAAATCCTAAGAGACAAACCAAGACAATGTCTGTGCTACTTCTCCCTTCTTTCTTTGGGAAATAGAGACCTATTTCCTGTAGCTACAACAATTTATGTAGCAACCATGAGTGCAATAAACTGACTATTTGTGTCCCCCTCAAATTCATATTTTATTTTTTTATTTTTATTTTTTTTAAAGATTTTATTTATTTGACAGAGAGACACAGCAAGAGAGGGAACACAAGCAGGGAGAGTGGGAGAGGGAGAAGCAGGCTACCCGCTGAGCAGGGAGCCCAATGCGGGGCTGGATCCCAGGACCCCAGGATCCTAACCTGAGCCGAAGGCGGACGCTTAACGACTGAGCCTCCCAGGCGTCCCAAATTCATGTTTTAGAATCCCAACACCTAATGTGATGGTATTAGGAGGTCAGACCTTTGGGAAGTGATTAGGTCATGTGGGTAGAGCCCTCATGAATGGGATTAGTGCCCTGATAAAATGAACTCAAGAGAGTTCCCTCACTTTCTTTCTACCATGTGAGGATCCAGGACAAGTCTGTAGCTCAAAGAGGGATCTCAGAACTTGACTGTACTGGCACCCTGGTCTCAGACTTCCAGCCTCTAGAATGGTGAGAAATAAATTTCTGTTGTTTATAAGCCACCCAATCTATGGTACCTTGTTATAACACTCCGAATAGCCTGAGAGGAGTCAACCAGCTTGCGGGTAGAATTTTGAGAGTGGTGGAAAGTTAACATTTCCAAAATACCAAAGGATTATCTCAGAAAGGATTTGCCTTGGTAAGGTGGCAAAATTAATCCTTCAGTAAGAACTACACTGGTTCCATTTAACAAAACTTAAAAGGAAGCACAGAGGATCAACCATTTCCAAGTAACTTAACTGTGCCCCAGAATAAAGTTTAAGAATATTCATGAGAAGAAAAAAATATCCCTCATCCAACAAGGTAAAACACACAATGTCTGGCATCGAATAAAAAATTTACTTCCAAAGGTGCAGGAGAATAGATCCAAGATAAACATGTTTGTGTTTGTGGGAGGATTGGTGAAAGCCATCCACCCTGGGTGCAGGCAATAAAAGGTGGGCTATCTATAGAGAATTTAAAAGTAATAATAAAGTGGACTAAACATTGTTGCTGTTTCTTAGCACATAGGGCCAGTGATTCTAAACAAAGACTGAATAAATACTCCTTCCTTTCAGGGTGGGCTAACCCCACAGCCTCCCCTCTTTAAGTTGCCACTGGACTACTCACTCAATATCTCATAAAGGTACTAAATCTTAGTTATCTTTGTCTATGAACTCTTAGTACAGTGTATATTCAATAACAGATACTTAACAGCTCTTTGTTGAATGAAAATAAGTTGGCTCTCTTCCTGTGCTTTCTATGTGGAGAAAGCCTCAATGATTTAAAATCCTAAATCTAGAAATTCATAATATTAGACATAGGCTGAATAATGCTTAAGAAAAAATTGAAAATCTCAGTATTTGACTGACTATACTAATAAGGCCTCGGTACAAGGCAGTCATAAAGATTTTAAATGATATCAAATAAAGGTGATTATTGGTGAGACAGAAGAATACACTGAACTGATAAAAGTTTTTCTGAAATAATTTCATAGCTCTTCAGGAAGTATAATTTAATATATAGTTTTTCAGTTCAATAATCTTGAACATAAAAGCTATAGTTGTTAGGATATCTGTGAGAGGTGTTTTTTTTTTTTTTTTTTCAACAAGAAACAAGGAAACCATTCACAATATTTGCCATAGCATTTTAAATTTATTTGGTGGCTATATTACCATATCATTTAATGTTAAAAATGTCAAGAAAACAGTATAATGCTAAAAATGTAATTATTTCATTTCTTTAAGTTAGTGATCAAACTATAGAATGACTCTTAATAATTAATTTACAACTTTTGTGCTTAAGTTACATTTTATATGAATGCAAGTATAATTACACCCTCAAAGTTTAGCCAAAAGGGTTCAGCCTTTACATTTAGGAGATCTGAATTCTAATGTGGTTATATGACTTTGGGCATATATATTTACCTCCCTGAGACTCAATTTTCCACTCTGTGTAAAAGAGATAATAAAAGTTTCTCTGGCCACAAAATACTGTGATTATTTAAGATGTTTTGTGTGAGAGAACTCTGTAAAAGTACTATTTAAAAAAGAGTTAACATTAGTTCTGTATATATTTTCTACTACATGACAAAATTAAAATAGAATGAAATGTTTGTTCGAGAATACCTGCCTTAGAACTTAGTATAATATTTTATATTAGACATGAAGTTCAGACACACTGAAGTAAGTTTAAAGAACAGATATTTATGTTTGAAATTGAGATACTCACTGAATGAGATGAAACTAAAAAAAAATGATTGATAAAGAATTGTGGCATGACAGTAGGTAATTACCCTTTTGGTCATTGCCTGATTAGAAAGCAAAATCTTCTAAATATGATCTCAAAAACTTCAGCAACACATAATATTACTGTAATCACAGTAAATGTATACATCGCAATGAGAAAAATGGTCTTCTCAAAGTGTTCTGGCACCATGCATTTTATAACAGTAAATTTTTTCCCGAGAGATCCAGCATCACACAGGTAGAGGGGTTTAACTTGGAAACCAAAGAGGTGAATCTGAAGCCAAAATGCTATCACCTCTAGACTAATTCTTAATAAAACAGAGAGGATATAAATCACAGTGTAGATAGGCTTTTGAAGAATGCATTCTTGATTGATGCTTTTACATGCAGCATAAAGATGGAAAATAGCTCCAGGAACCAGGACAATCACTAGTTGTAAGGCCCAGAACACCTAAAGCATGTCAGAAATATCTTAGTCAAATCAGCCAACATATTACCAAAAACACATGAAAGAGACTGAGTCTCAACAGAGGCAAACTTAACAATTCTACGTTCCGTAAGTCTTATGAGCAATAAAAATAATATAATGAAGATAGTAATGTTGAGCATATTTAATTACTAAGATGTTTAAAATTTTAAATTTTAGTAACTGTAAAAATGTATTCCTATTTTGCTGTCCTCACTTACCAATTATGAATAATAATGAAGTATTTTATTTTAGTAGCTACCCAATTTCCATTTTCTAATTACAGGCCTAGAGTATAATACTAACATCAATAGATAACAGAATTGTGGAGATGGAAGAAACTCTTGACCAACTAAAATTAATTTACGTGAAATATATAGCCAGTTAGAGAACAAGTAATGATTCTAGAAACAATACCTGTTAGGGTATTCTTCATCTTATTATGACATTATTTTACATTTAAAAAGAAAACAATTTTTATCTGGCATAGGGGAAGGTTTACGTGCACACAGAAAAACTTACTTGTGGAGTGATTGGCCTAAACTGATTGTAACAGAAGAGATTTATTTCTCTTTTGTCTGGATCACAACTGAAGTGCAAAGCCTCATTCCCATAGACTGCAAAACCTAACACCCCAAGGAAGAACATTCTTATTGATCCAAAGAAAAGGGTGTGGAATTGACCGATCACGGTTGGAGGCTTCACCTGTTAATGGTTTTAGGAGAAAAAGGTGTTTTGAAAACAAACATTAAAGAAATACATTTTAAAGGATGTTTTCATTTTCACATTTTAAAATATTTAAGATTCATGAATTTTTGAAGCAAGATAGAACTTTAGACCTCATTAAGCCCAATGCAAATTCTGCATCATGAGATTGCTCACCACTTTGCACTCTGAAAGTATGAAATGCAACAGTCAAATAGGGACATGTTGCTAATCAAATGTATAATCTTGGAAATATTTAAAAAGCTCTGAATTCAATGACTATCCTTCCTACCCCTGTAATCCTTTTGCAATAAAATCAAGAGAATCTTAAAATATCTAGGACCTCTTTTAGAAAATTAGATAACAAATCTAATATTAAATTCATTGGTATGCACAGTATCTTAACAACCAAATGATGTTTATTTAATTGTCATTACAGCTTATTTTCCACTTCTTAATTATCAGATTGAGAAGAGAGTGAGCTACTTTAAAACACTAACAGCTAAAAGTACTTCCTGAATTATTCTAGTTATAGTTTTAAATTCAGAATATTCTGAAGTATACGGTTGATATTTATATTATTCTCCATATATGTAGAGGTTCTTATTCATCAACACTTATGAAATCAGGTTAAAATACAAGACAAGACTCAAACAATTGTTTTTTGTTTGTTTGTTTGTATAATACTTACACATCCTTCATAGACGTTTTTGATGTAATTTAGAGACATGTCTCAGGAGCTGTTATCCTGGCATCCCTGCGGGTTAATTCTTGACCCACATTGCCACTTCGCTTCTGCCAGAATAAAACTCATATTCTCTCATGACTCTTACAGCAGAAAACACTTATCCCTGCAAATTTCTCTCCCCTCCTCCTTTTCTTTTCTTTTTTTTTTTTTTCATAGATCTCTGGGGCCCCAGTCAACTTTCCTATCTCTGTCCCAAAACAAAACAAAACAAAAACAAAGAAAAGCAGAGGGCATGTGGTCAATGTAATAATCCCTTTACTTACACCGTCAGCAGAGCCAGCCAGACAGACAGGAGTGCCAGCAAAGCAAGAGGCCAGTCCAACAAGGCCTCTGAGCACTCAGTGCCTCTCAACTACCTGAGAATTGCCTATATGTAAATCAGTGGATTCTTAAGCTTAGAGTTTTCTCCAAAATTTCCAGTGATCTTCCCCGCCCCCCCCACCATTTAGGTATGTCTGAAAAGATAATTACATGGGAAATATTCCTGACTCTTTCTTGTTTACTTTTATGGAATAGGACTAATTTCTGGGACATTTAAGAAACTGTAACACAGGTTATGACAGCTATTACAGCATCGAATATTATGGATATGTTGCTATATTTGTCTTTTTGCTGAATGCTTACTGTGGATGTGGAAAAATCTGTAGTAGATCTCTATTCTGAGTGAAAAGATAGTGTCCTGCCAACCAAGATGAGACCAGGATCAGCACAAATCATGTGAACAATCCTGCCTTCCTTTTTTTTGTCCTTCAATAAATACATCAAGTGCTAGACATTGTTATGAGTGCTGGGATCAGCAGGGACCAGAACAGACAAGGAGATGCCTTCCAAATGATACATCTGTATAATATCTTCTATCCACTATACTTCCATACAGCCAATGGTGGATCAAATCTGCTTCTTCACCTGCCTTCCTCATCTTAGTTTTGTTTGTGATCTGGGAAAGTTGTAACTCTTGACAACTTCACTGCTTAGCAAGCAGAGAAGTGATTGTATAACACATGCAATTATAGCCAATGGGCATGGGGCAGTGGCCTTGTTGAATAAGGGTGTTGTACTGGATAGGGAAAATAAACAATGTAATGTTCTCTCAGAGCTGTTGGATGAGAGAAATTGCTGTATATTCTCATCTTCTCAGAAACAGAATTCCAGGTTTGCTATGTATCGGTTTCTATGAAGGGGTATCCAAAAGCCAAACTATCTTTTGCATGGCAGGAATCTTGCTTTGCCTTCTACCATGTGCAAAAATGAATGTGTTTGTTTAGACCATTATATACTATGGTGAGACATGTAAAAATCATCAAAGTCTTCCTGTGTTTTTTCAGAGATGAACAAAATTAGCTTGAACCTTAATTGCATGTGTAGATGGGAGAAACACAGTATCATTTTCATTGTTGGGATCTATGAGGGACCAGATAAATAATACTGCTCTTCCCTTTATAGGTTATGATCCAATCAAGTCATAAGACAAAAGGATAAAGCACATGGAGGCCAAAATATCACCCTTATTATACTCTCATTACCATAAAGATTATGTTGGAAGAGGGATGTGGTTTATCTCTTTGGGAAAGTGTGATTCTGAGGCAGACACAGCTGCAGGCCTCGTCAATGCTGTATCACGGCTGCCTTTCCCACATGGAGTGCCTCCCTGCCTCTTTAAGATTTTTGCATGAGAAGAGCAGAGTAGACCTGCTGATCTCTGTGGACAACTGGCTTCCAAGGGGAAAATGCTAAGAAGTAAATGATGAATGCCCAGTTTTGCCTTCCAAACGTAAGGTAAAGTCACCAGCTAAGACAGTGGCTATAGTGACTTGGGCCTCACATGTTTAGCAATTGGAAGGGCTGTTAATTAGGATGACAACCTGAGTTTCTTTACATGCTAACAGCTGAGGGTACCAGAAGCAGCAAAAGAGGACAATCCCCAATATGCAAGCATTATTTAGTCCTCTGCTTGCTTCATGTTTGCTAATGTTACATTAGACAAAGTAAGTTATACCCGCCAACCCAGATTCGAGAAATAGCTACTACCTCTTGACGGATCTGCAGTCACATTGCAGAGGTATAGGTACAGAAATAGGAAAAATTTGTGACTAATTTTATATTCTATCACAATATGCCCTCTGATCACATATATTCATATCTCTTGCACATGTTTTCACCCTCATTCCAGAATGGTGAAAGTCTTATCAAATGCTCTAGTTAGGGTTGAAGTTCAAGGTTTTGTATTTGCTTCATGTGCAAATCTGGATGTGGTTGATATGTGGCTCCTTGTGATCTAGAATCTAATGAAACAAAAGGAAAAGTTATCTTCCACACAACGTTAATGCACAGTAGTGATATAGGGATAGGATGACTCTAACAGACACCTCCACTTCCAAAGTGGAAGAGCAGGAGGCACACTGCTGTCACTGGCCCATAGCAATTCTGAAATTTTGCATAGGACGTAATGCCAGTTCTCCCTATTCTGAAGGCAGAGAATATCCCATGATTAAGGCACAGTGCTACTCCTTGAAAGATGCTTCCCAGTCTACTGTACTATACTTCTTAATCGAAGTGGTTTCCTGGTACATTGTTGTCAATAGTCTGTGGCTCCATCCTCTGTGTTCTTTGCTGAAAATATATGACCACTTTCATCAAAAAATGGTTGCATTTGAAGCTGAATATTTTCCTCAGACTGCTCCCTGCAGAAATTTGGAGGGCCAGAAGTCTTTTTTTAGTTTGACTAATATCCATTTGATTCGAACTAGTAGTTGTTTTGCTTTTGTTTGTTTTGTTTGCTGGTACAACTCTCTTAATCACTTTCTTAGTTTCCAATATATCAGTTTTAATGCACTTAGTTTGAAAAAAGTTATACCCACAATTGTTTTAAAGAAAGGATTAAGCTTCTCTGAGACCATGCTTTTAAAGATTTTTAATAGCTTTGGTCTAATTGGGATGGTCATTAGTCATGTCTTAAATATTTTGAGTTTTATCGAAGGATGTTATAGTCATACTATTGATTTGCTTTAGGAATTTTTACATGCCAGGGACACTAGAAATGATAAACAAACAAACCAACCAAAAAGAATTCCCATGTTGCAAGTCCTGATTCCTCTGTATTTTTCCCAAATTTTGCCTGCAATCTCATCTCTAGGTCCTTTCACTAAGTCATCACTCTCTTCTTATACCTTATCAAATGTGGCTAGGAGTACCAAACTGTTAACTTCTAGAGTTCTTTCTGAATTGCTTCTTAGCCAGAGTCAAATTTTCATTAGTATGTTTTTTATCTTTCATGTTATTTCAGGTGACTATTGTGCTGATTGTCTTCGTATTATATCATATGAGTCACCATATTTCCAGCCTGCTACAGTTGTTTTCTCAATGCTTTTCCAGCTTCCACTAATAGTTTCACATTGCTTTTCCTGCCTTTGGTAATAGTTTCTTTGTTACTTTTTCACCTTCTGCCTACTGCCTTGTTCCAAAGATGATGCCACATTTTTAGGATTTTGTTCTAGTAGTGCCTGATCCTTGGTACCAATATCTGTATCAGTTAAGAATTTTTTCATAGCAAGCCACTCTCAAATTTAATGGCCAAAGTAGAAAGCATTTATTTTGCTCATGGTTTAGGAGGTTATTTCTCCTTGTCTGGACTGGCTTAGTGATCTCTGTTGGGTTCTTGCGTGCATATGTGGTTAGTCAACAGGTCAGCTGCCAGGTGGATTATCCAGGATGACTTAACTCACATGTCTGGAGGTTGGCAGACTTGGGCCAGAGTGATCGGGGTGACTAAGGCACATGTCTCTTGTCATTCTGGAGACTGGCCCAGACTTCTGCTTGTGGTGGGAATTACAGAATTTCCAAAACAGAGAGTTGAAAAAGCCAAAAGTGCAAGAGCTTTTCAAGCCTCTGCTTGCTTCAGAGTTGCTAAGGTCCAACTAGCCAAAGCAAGTCTCATGGCAACCTTGGGTGGATTCCAGCTCTTGGTAGGAAGATTTGAAGTTACATTCCAATGGCAGGGACATGGAAATGTGAAGCATGTGTAGTGATTTTACAATCAACCCCATGACTGGGGTAATTAAGTGAGGAAATCTAATATTCAAGAATCTTGCTTGCTTCATAATGCAATTTGGAGGTCAAGGATATGTGCATTCTTCCTAGAGAATCAGTTAATTAAAACTAAAGTTTGGGGCCTGCTTGTATGCTGTCCACTGAGCCTTTCTTTCCTGATATGAAAAGGATGTGAGAAGAACGAGAGCAAATGGGAAAAAACTCTCCTATAATAAAAATCCAATAATAATATATTAGCCTATGGAATGGTTTCTATTTGCTATTAAGTATTTTAAACAAATTATCTCCCTGAATTCTTACAACTCTGTGATATATGTTCTCTTATAGGTCTATTTTACAGACAAAGCCTAGAGAGTTTAAGTTACAGTTAGTAGATGGCAAAACCAGGTAGTGAAAGATAGTGAATGAATTGCTTGTTGTTAACTGGTGAGCTGTAGGCACATGAGAATATTATTAGGCTGATTGTTAGGACCCTGAAACATGAGGAATTAGGGGGGAGTAAGTCCAGACTTTCTTATTTTCTCCTGCAAAAAGCTCAGAGGTTATTGGTGCTGTGGAGGCTGGCCATTTTCCCATGCTCCTGGCCTGATCTCAATGTGAAGAGGAAAAGCCAAGCAGAGAACTAACCCAGTATAATACGTGCCAGGGGAGTACTTGAGAAATGTGAAGGACTCCACAGAAATGAAGTCAGCTAAATTTCTTTCTCATTTGGTATCCATGTGAGGAGGGCAGACCATACGGGCTCTGGAATCAAAAAACCTATGTTTGAACACCAGTTTTACCACTTGGTTAGATCTGAGATCTCGGGAAAATTATTTACCATCTCTGAATCTCAGTTTCTCCAACTGGGGATGATGGCAGTATTTACCTCACAGAGTTGTTGTATGAGGATTATTAAAGTATTTGGGAAAACATTCTTCCTGTGCTTAATGAGACCCCAAATCATCTGTTATTTTCTATTAATTTTTCTTAGTTACGCAGACTACAGAATATTCAATTAATAATCCACTTTAAGCAAGTAAGAGTCACTGCTTTCTTCAACATAAAGAACATTTGTATTGGCCACGAAGAACATTTTTGGGAAGAATGAATAACATGGAAATCCCACTTTAAAAAAAAAAATTTGTTGATGTTTAATTGACATATAACGTTATGTTGGTTTCAGGTGTACAATGTAATGATTTGATATTTGTCTATATTGCAATATGATCACCATGGTAAATCTAGTTAACATTTGTTGCCATCCATAGTTACAAAAATTTTTTTCTTGTGATAAGAACTTTTAAGATTTATTCTTTCAGTAACTTTGAAATATGCATGTCTATTTTCAATGTTTCTCCTCTGTCTCTGTTTAATCTTTTTTTGGGAAGTCTACTAAGATGCCAAGACTAGTGGGATTGAAGCCCAGGGAAGCTTTGAGTAAATTTAATCACTAAAACGTAACTCTGCTGTCCCAGCTCCAAAGATTTTAAAATGACCCAGTCACCTCCATCAATTTCCTGAGTAAATGGCCCAAAATTTGAGGCTTGCTTGCTCAAACTTGCTTAAAGCTTTTAACTTCAGCAGAGGAGTAAAAACAGGTTCAGATCTTTTTCTACTACTACTGTTATTACTATTACTACTACTGCTTTCACACACACACACACACACACACACACACGCACGCACACAAATGCATACACAAATTGCTGACATTTATTGATTACTACTATTTTCCGGTCCTGCTCTAAACTACAGGAGTCATGTATAATCTTTTGCCAGATATTCTTGGAGTCCTAAAATTTCTGAGATTAAAAACATTTAAGACCTGTGTGGTCTAGCCCAGAAAGGGGATAAACCTCTAATTTTGCACAGAACTCAAGATAGGATCAAATGAAATAACAGTGTAGAAAAGCACTAGTCAGGATGGCTAACACATATCAACCCATAAATATTTTTTCATTATTACTATTTGCAATCTGTTCTAAATTAATACTTTAAACCTAGTCATAGGTATTGTTTTAGAGCTATGTTTTTTTACATGTTTGTGCTTATTCACCTTCATTTTTTTCATTCACCCAG
Organism: Mirounga leonina; assembly: GCF_011800145.1. Taxonomy (NCBI): domain Eukaryota; kingdom Metazoa; phylum Chordata; class Mammalia; order Carnivora; family Phocidae; genus Mirounga; species Mirounga leonina. The sequence goes on along the minus strand of NW_023270807.1, from coordinate 93,223,995 downwards.
TAAATATTGAGTACCTAAAATATTAGCTCCTATGTACATTGTTGGAAATGTGTGAGAATAATATAGCTCCTGCCTTCACTGGGTTTATAGCAGAGCATGTGTGTATGAATGTATAAATATATGTGACTGACGTTTATCATGCTGATAATTTGTTTGAAATAAAGCATGATTTATAGTTAATCCTTCAGAGTATGGTCACAAACTATCTTGGCTTATTTTACATCTGGCAAACAAGGAGAAATAATCTCTGTAAGTTTCCTCCTTTGACTCTCAGAGTTTTGCATTGTGTTACAGTAATTTACTCTCCTCCTCATGAGATATCCAATGACTGTTGAGTGGGATGAAATAGAGATCAATTTAGGTACTCCCAGTAGTAGATTTCACAGAAGGACAGCTGAGATACGCAATCTGGACAGGTGCCTCAATTCATAAATCACAATCCTTAACCAATTCGCATCTCACTGAAATCTCTGACCTGCCAAAATTGGGTTTGTCTTTCTGCATGAATAATTTATATTCTCTGGAATGGAACTGGGGATGCCTTAGCAGAAAGGGTCAATAACTAATCATGTTATTTTAGGCAAATGATTTAACTTCCTGGGTTGCATTTCCATTTCTCCAAAAGGAATAGGCTGGATTCCGCAATCAATAATTTCACAATTCTATGGTTTTATGATTCTAAGTCTTATAACCATACTTGGAGCTATTATACTTGCTGTGAGATTTACTGTGAGTAATTTGTATGTTACCATAATTGCTTGACCTAATGGTTAAATTGAAGGCCTCATTTTTCATCTTCATCAATGAGTTTGTGCATTTCCTATTTCCAATATGCCTATATTGCATGGTTTCTAGTTATATAACACATATGCCTTATTTCTTTTTCAGATGTTTCATCCATACAGTCAAGCCCCATAGGGGAATACAGTCTATAAATCGAGAAGACCTGAATTTGTGTCTTTTTCTACCATTAGGGTTGTTATTTAAACATTCTGTGTTAACTCTGCAAGTTTTAGTTTTTCTAATTGTAAAGTGGGGAAAATAACTCTTACCCAATAGCTGCTGTAATTAAATGAGAGAATATATGAGGTAATATCTAGCACAATGCCTGACACTAGTTAGTTGATTTCTCAATAAATACTACTTTTGCTCTTATTACGGAGACTAGACTCATTGTATCAAACTTGAGAGGAAGTACACCAAATAGGTCAAAACGTGGGTTCTTGAATCGGCAAACATAGATTTGAATCACAGCTTGTGATGAAAATGCCTCAGGAAAATTAGCTAACAACACAAAGCCTCATTTTCCTCAACTGCTGGGATTTGTTGAGCTCTCTGGATCTGTGGATTTGTTTTCAACAAATTTGGGGGGAAAATCAGCCATTATTTCTTCAAATATCTTTCTGTCCTTTTCCCCTTTTATTCTGAAACTCCAATTACATAGATGCTAGAGTGCTTTATATGGTACCTGATCCCCTCTCTAAATGTTTCTTCTCATTGTGAATAGTTCTTATGTTAATGTCACTGATATTTTCTTCTACAGGGTCTCATCTGAAGTTAGTCCTACTCAGGGCATTTTTCATCTGTGATATTGTATATTTAGCTCTAGGACAAAAGTCAGTGAACTGTAGCCCATGGATCAGCCACCCCTTTTGTAAAATAAGGTTTTACTGCAACATAGCCATGCCCATTCATTTATGTATTGTCTGTGCTACAAGGTCAGAGTAGTTGCAACGGAGGTCATACGGCCCATAAACCTAAAATATTTACCATCTGGCCGTTTAAGAAAAAAGTTTGCCAACCTTTCTAGGGCCAATCCTGCTCTACAAGTTGAATGTGGGTTTTTTTTTTTTAATCTTCCATTTCTCAATCATCATGTAATATTTTTCTCTACCATTTTAAAGGTAGATGGGGTATATTTTAATAATTGTTTTGTTTTCTTTTTTGTCTATTCTAATGATCAATTTTTTTCCTCATTATGAATGATATGTTCCTGTTTTTTGTATGCCTAGTAATTTTTAACTGAATTGCTGACATTTTGTTGGTTGCTGTATTTTGTTGATTTCCTTTCACTGGTATTAGAATTTGTCCTGGTACACAGGTAGACTACTCGAGTCAGTTGGATACCTTCAGGCTTGATTTCAGCGTGTTAAGATGGGTTTAGATTAGCTTGTAGTCAGGCAAATCTAGGCTCACAACTAAAGAAGTATGTATGTATGTGTATGTATGTGTATTCTATAGGATACACATTGCATTACAAAGTCTTTCCACGCTGGTTGAGGAAACACAAACTATTCTCAACCCAGTTTGCACTTCAACTCTTTATGGGTGGTTTTCTCTGACCTTGAGAAGTTTCCTCTATTCATGAGCAGATCTGCACTCAGTCAAAGCCTCAGATGGACCCCCTCTGATCTCTAGAGTTCTCTGTTTAGCTCCTGGCTCTATAATACTCTGCCCTCTAAATTTTAGCCATTTTGTCTCTTCAAACACTGACTTCTGATTCCTCGATTCAGTGAGGCCACTGAGCAATGTTAGGGTTTCCACTTCCTGAACTGGGGGGAGGGGTGCTGAGCTGCCCCTAGGGAATAAGCTCATGCAGTCTGAGCTTGCCTGGTTTATTTCTCTCTTCTCAGTGACTTCAGTACTGTGCTGCTTGTTTTCCAATGGCTGCCCCAAATTTTACAAAGATTGCTACTTTTTTTGGTCCAGTTTTCTAGTTTTCCCATCCAATTTGTATCATTCTATTTCTACTATAACACAAAAGCCTTTAAAACTAGTTTCATCATTCTCAATAATGTTCTGAAGGGTAAAGATCATGGGATCTCTGAGCAAATATAATTTCACTTTTACAGTATTTGTAATACAGTAGATCTTACTTTACACTTAAAATTAAGAAGTCAACAGAATTCTATCCGAGTGTCAAGTAGTTTAGGGTCAGCAGTAAGTCAGGCTGTGTTGATAATTTAGTACAGTTGCTTAGCACAAGGGAGTCTGAAATGCTTCATTACAATCTCTGTGACTGATTGGTTGTGTTATATTGGATACATTTCTGCTTTTTCCCTGGGTTTCAATTTCCCATCTATAACAAAAAATAATAATAATACCCACATCATAGGGTGATAGATTATGTATTTAACATAGTATCTAGCACTGTAAGTACCAAATTAACATAAAACATTATTGTGTTGTTGTTGATATGATTGTTTTTGAGAAGTTGTTCATTGTTGTACTGAAGATGAGTCTGCAGGCCCTCTGCTGCAGGGAAATGTCTCACCTGAGCAAGTGTTCCTTCCCAGAGGGTGACACGTAGCCAGAAACTGGCTGATGAAGAGCTAAAAGCCTGCTCCCATTCTATTTCAGAACAACTCTGAAGGGCATCCCAGCTTTTGGGATGATGGAACCTTCAGGTGCAACTGCTTTGCAGGAGTTTCTTCATCTGCTCAGTCCTGCCTTCCTCATTTCTTTCTGGGGTCAATTCTTAAAAGCATTCTTCAGTAAACCTCCTGCATACACATTGTCATCTCATAATTTGTTCCTAAGATGCTTGGGGAACATGAGTGTGAAACACACACAAATGAGAGGATGTTGTATTCTCAGTGCAGAAAAACCCATTGCTCTGGCGCTCTCTGAGACCGGACATAGGCGTCTGAATTGGGTGTATTGACAGCAAGCGTTACTGTATAACTGCTCAGATGGTTTCCTATGCCTCCCTTCCCTGTGAGTCTTAACTACAACATTCTGCCACCCAAATGAACATGGAAATGTTTATCTTTTTAAACTGAGCATGTGTTCCTGAATACATCTCAAGCCTGATGCACCTGACCTTAAAAAGGAAGGAAATATATGGAGGAAATGTAGAAGAGGGGGCAGTAGTTAGACCAATTAGTCCCCTGACATAAAAAAAAAAAAAAAAAAAAAAAAAAAAAGCCCTGGAGGCAGCCTAGGTGTTTGTCCCTCAGCTGTGCCAGAAGATGGAATATTTTTTGGCTGTCAGATTCGCATTAACTTCCCAAAGACTTCTAGGCCCCCTGACACTTTTAAAATAGTCATTATATCCCAAAAGATCTTTAGAACACAGGCATTTCTCCTAAGAGTGATTCCTAGATAAACCTTAAGGGATATTATGGTAATTTCTCAATGAATAGCTTCTTCATTATAAAATAACCTGCATCCTATAAACGTGATTTTGGAGGGCTCTTATCTTGAAATTACCACAAATTGCCATTGACAAATGAAAAACTTTGGCATCAGGATTGGCTATGTGTGCATGATTTTTTTTTTTTTAAAGATTTTATTTATTTATTTGAGAGAGAGAATGAGAGACAGAGAGTACAAGAGGGAAGAGGGTCAGAGGGAGAAGCAGACCCCCTGCTGAGCAGGGAGCCTGATGCGGGACTCGATCCCAGGACTCCAGGATCATGACCAGAGCCGAAGGCAGTCGCTTAACCAACTGAGCCACCCAGGCGCCCCCTATGTGCGCATGATTAATATTCTTAGTAGTAACTTAGTGATGACTACAGATATGGGTGTATTAGCATAGCCTTTCAACATGTTCAAGTTTTCATGTGATTTCAAATTATTTAAATAGTAAAAGAGTTAGTGAGTATTACGGCACTGTAGCTGGATGCTTTAGATTTATTAGTTGGAGGGTTATTTTCATCTTTCTGAAAAAATACGGAATTATTAAATTCGTGCATGCCAAATTTTATTTTTTTATTTTTTGTGAACCAGGTATCTGTAGGGAGGTACATGCCTGACATCAAATGGTTTTTGTAAAATCATTTGCTATAGAGTCAAACTCAAAAAACTCATGCTTAGTGCTACTCTTTGTTGATGCTTGTCCCTGATTTCACTCCAATTTTCATCAGCGTAAGTTCCATAAGTCATCAATTTGTTGTAATTTTTCAACGTTGGACATACTGAGAAATTGTCAGTACTTTTGTCATAAACTTTAGTGTGGGAAAAATTAATGATTCTATGTTTGGTAAGGTGTACTGTAATTGCTGCTTAATTTTAGTATATGTTGAATCATGTTTTGTATTTTTGAAATACATAGCATTCCTTTAATTTATGAAATGCTTATAGAATCAAACTTCAATGCATATATTCAGTCTTATGTGCACAAATCCCAGATTACTGAATTAAAACCCTGTGCTAAATTGCTGGGTTATCATTAGAATTTCCATTCCTTATTCCCTTTGTGACATGTTACCAGGGAAAATTCATTGCTTTGAATAATAATGAGCTTGAGACAAATTTAGCTTTTGAAAGCTGATTAATGCCTTTCTCTGTTTTGAACACCTAATATATAAACCACCTTTGCTTCTTTTTGTAAAGAAAATTTAATGGCTATTTTTCTATGAATTCCTACTTATTAAGTATTGGAATGTGCTAATTTATCTTTAAAATGTTAATATAGATCTTGGGATGGAAATGTACTGGAGCTAGTAAAATATGAAACCATATGTGAGATGACATTATTAATATGCTACTCACTATAATTATTTCAGTTTTATGAGTCATATGAACTAAAACCATCGCATATTCTCTGATGGTTTCAGGAGTGATTTTTCCAGCTTTATATGTTAGGGGTATAAACTTTTCAAGGTATTAAAAGGCCCTGTGAGTATCTAATGAACTTGTCATCGCAAGCATTTTTAGACACTCCAGTGAATGGGAACCAATCCCATTTTTTATTGTTTGTTATTGAGATACAAATAGCTTAAGATGAGTTGTATGCTGCAAATTCCTAATAGCCCTTTTTATCTGTAAAATTAATATGGGACTTCTTATTTTGGGTGAGGTAGCAGGTTTCTAATTATATTAACCATGATAATGTCAGAAGTTAATTTATTAAAAGCAATTATATTAAGGTATTAAGGACAAAGAAAATAATTATGGGGTTATTTGGCTAACAACAGTTAAAATGTACAGTAACAATAAGCTGAAAGATGATTTTGTGCCAACAGATCTGTTAAAAATATGTAACACTGAATTATGAATAGAAACTTAAATGGATAAGAAAATAAAAGAATGTCTCCATAGTACCCAGTGGAAAATTGTTCATCAGTTATCAAATGACACAAAAGATCTTGTGAAAAAGCAGGACCTTGCTGGGGTGTATTCCCTGGAGTCAGTAGACAGAGCAATTTGGAATTGAATGGTAGCACAGATGTGCTATAGAGACCTTCCATTGATTGCTGATTTGTCAGAAGCAGAAGCATCAACAACCTATGAGCGTTTCAAGACTGTTGGTGAATGTATGGTTCCAGTAATTTATCCTTGAGTCCTTTATAAAAGGCTCTAAGTATAGAAATCCTTGAATTTCTTGGTATCCAAAAAGATTTTAATAGTTCTTCATACCCCCTTGGAGCCAAATATTCTATGTACAGCTTCTTATAATAATTTTAGGCTGAAGATAAATTTTTGTGTAGATGTGGGCATATGTGCTTAGATAAGTGTATTTTTTTGTGTGAGATTAAGATAGTGCAGAGAGCAATGGGTATTGAAATTCTTTCTTTGATTTAACATTTCTGTGAAATCATAATTCAAGGTCTTTGGATAATTTTTCACAACCATTACCCATATGTCAAATTCCAAAAGAGCTCAGTGTTTTAATTTGATGCCAAATATTAGAACTAAGAACTTAAAAAAAAAAGCATTCATAGAAAGAAAGAACAATAATGCCTTTCTAGTGATTGAATATCTCTCCCCTCCTGTTCCTCTACTTCTACTAGTGCAGTTCATGTCTGGTATTAATAGTTTGAGACTGTCTTCTTCTTGCTCTATTACCTGCTCAAACGCTTCTACACCCAAAGCTGGAGTAATTGTTCTATATATGGTTTTGTTGTTTCCCTCCAAAATCATCTTTGCTTCCCAAATTTTAAGGACCATAGACTACACACCTTAATTTAGCATTTTGAGTATTCCATAAGTTGGCCTTTTTCACTCTGTTCTCCCATTCTTCTAGAAAAATCTATGCTTCAGCCACTTCAGACTATCTCCTACACCTCAAATGTGCCTTATTTCTTTTCCATATGTAGATCCTTTGCATTTTCCAAAACACCCTATTTTATCTTCCCACCATACTGTTTATTTTCCCCACTAAAGTCCTACCCATTTAGGGGGCTAAATTTACATTTCTTATGTCAATGATTCCATCCCTGATCAACTGAACTAACAGCAAATTTTCTCTCTGAATTTTCAAAACATTTGGCAATGCACAGGGCTAATATTAGGCCACTTAACATCTTTGAACAAATTAGAAAAACCGGTGAGCAGACTATGACTCTGAGGTAGGGAAAAGTACCTCTTTTTTTTTTTTTTTTTAAGATTTTATTTATTTATTTGACAGAGAGAGACATAGTGAGAGAGAGAGCACAAGCAGGGGGAATGGGAAAGGGAGAAGCAGGCTTCCCGCTGAGCAGGGAGCCCGATGCGGGGCTCGATCCCAGGACCCTGGGATCATGACCAGAGCCAAAGGCAGACGCTTAACAACTGAGCCACCCAGGCGCCCCAGAAAAGTACCTCTTAATCCATGCAGATGGAGCTCTTTGCCAAAATGCGGGGCTTAATGAACAGATTCACCAGACTTCAGTTATCTTTTCTGTCACTGTCTAGCTGGCTGACCTTGGGTATAGTATTTTACCTCTCTAGATTTAGTTTTCTTCCCTGGAAAATGGGGATAATAATATGAAATTCATACCATTGCTAAGACTAATATGTGAGATAATGAACGTAGATTGTCTAGCTGGATATTTGGCATATAAACCCTAATCAATAAATTGTAATGACCTTTATAATTATTATGTTTTATGCTGCCATCCTTAGTTTCAGGGCTAGTCTGTTTTTCTCCTTGAATTAAAGTTTCAGGTATGGAAATTAAATATATTTGTAGACACAAATGCATTTTTGTTTTTTTGACTGGAATGTTTACTGATGATCTTTATCAGATCAGTACTTCCTAAATAAATATTAACAAGACTACATTTCTTGAACCAAGATGTTATTTTCTCCTGCTGTTGACATTAGCTCAATACATACAGAAATACAAGACCAGACACAGAAAATAGATATGAGGAAGGTAGTAGTCTTATTAATACCCTGACTTCGATTTAAAGTTATGGTAAATTTTGAGAAAGACATTTGTTAGTATGATCAAACATTCCCACTCAACTAATGAGAACACTTTCCATTTTCTGAAAGACAATTTGTGAAAAAATATCAGATTACTGACCACAAAAATGTCAAAACCACCTAGTTATCTGGAAAAAACAGCAATAGAGATGATTCTCCATACAACACCAAAGAAAAAGACCTTAACCTTGACCCATGGAGATTGCCTTCAAGGCGACAAAGTAATTTATTTTTCTAACCTAGACTCATTCAAATTCTTGTCTTCTCTGGCAATATTGCTGCAGGTTATATTCGGTGGACCAAATTCATATCAGTCTTTTAACCTCTCCAGAGCTCTTTGTAACTGCGTGTATTGGCTTTGAGTGAAACTTTCCTACTTCATAATTGGGCTCTTCATGCTGAGAAACCTCTGGGGGATCCAGAGGGACAGCCAGGAAGATGTGAATGTTGGAGGGAATTGGGCCAAAGGAAGGTATCTGTTAAGCATTCATATATTTGCATTTGGAGAGTGTAAGTGACTTCAATATTTGGGCTATGTTTATATTTATGAAATATGAAAACCTCCATGTGAAAAGGAAACATTCAAGTAAAAATTGACAATTCAGGCAAAAATGACAAATATTTGAATGTTTAGAGATATTTAGATGCTTCCAGATTCTGTTGGCTGCTTGTTATATAATTGGATACTGTGGATAAGAAAATAAGCAACGTTAGCATTGTTTGATTCCTCAGTCCTGGTGTTCTACCTGTACTATGTATATAGTTGAAAAAAATGAGTGTAATGAATGCATTTAATAAAATATATGGGATTATTTCATTTTTATTTTATTAATTACTATTTTATATTGTTTTGTTTTTTATTATTATTTTATTACTTCAGACATGATCCACAGGTAGATTGTAAAACAACTAAAGTTTGTGAGAGGAACTTTTCTTGCAAGAAATCATTCTGTTTCATAAAACTCACCAACAGTCAAAAGTCAATGAACTCAGTAAGTTCTTCATGTGCTTCATGACTCAGTAGTTGCAGCAATATCGGAAGTTTGAATTACCAACTCCATTTTTGATAATGAAGTCTTCTTTTTTTTTTTTAAGATTTTATTTATTTGACAGAGAGAGACACAGCGAAAGGGAACACAAGCAGAGGGAGTGGGAGAGGGAGAAGCAGGCTTCCCACTGAGCAGGGAGCCCGATGTGGGGCTCGATCCCAGGACCCTGGGATCATGACCTGAGCTGAAGGCAGACGCTTAACGACTGAGCCACCCAGGCGCCCCAATAATGAAGTCTTCTTATGCATTTTTAATGAAGTCTTCTTATGCATACAGAATCTCAGAGATTCAATGCATTTTCAGAACTGAAAAATAAATACTTTAGACTATAAGACTAACCCCTTTACTTTTGTTTTTAGAAGTGACAAGATAGAAGAAATGGCTTCCAAACCATCAAATGTAGGAAATCTCTTTTCAGCGAAATGAAATATTTCAGCTTTTCCAAATGCTTAAATCAGCTGAACCTAAAGTAGTAGCCTAGCTTGGATCATAAATTCAGCTATGGCATTTTAAAAATTTTTGAAAAAAATTAAAATAAAACTGAAAATGCCATTCCATTATGGGTTAAATTGTATAGAATGTTTTACATTGTTAATATTTTGTGGTTTGCCAAGATTTTTTGCATGCATTATTTTATATAACTTATATTATAAATTCATGACATGGGTAAGGCAGCTTTAGCTTAATAATATTTGCTTTTGCCAAGGCAAAACCCCTATTAATCAAATTAAGTATCATAGTTATATAAATAAAATTCAAAGCTAATTCTTTTTCTGACCTGACAGTCACGGCTCTGGTTATTGCACCTATACTCAAACAGCGCAGATGAAAAGAAACTGCTGGAGATATAATAATTCTATTGTCATTCTTTTGTTATTTTGATTTTGTTCTTTATGTGTTTACAAGCAGTTGATTCATGAGATTTACGAAGTGTGAGCAGCACTCAGCAGGTGGCGCTAATGAGACACAAAATATTGAGTCGTCAACTCCTAAGGCTCGAGATTTGGTAGTTAATAAGGATGTTGGAGGATAAGAACCGCCTGATTGCATTGTTTCTCATTTGAGGAGTAGTGATGCCACATCAAATCATTTTAGAGATTTATCCAATCCCTTCTTTATACTGAGATTGAAGATAACATCTTTCTTGTCTACTTCATAATATTTTTAAAAAATAGAGTATCTTCGGGCGCCTGGGTGGCTCAGTCATTAAGCGTCTGCCTTCGGCTCAGGTCATGATCCCGGGGTCCTGGGATCAAGCCCCACATCGGGCTCCCGGCTCAGCGGGAAGCCTGCTTCTCCCTCTCCCACTCCCCATTTGTGTTCCTCCCTCGCTGTCTCTCTCTCTGTCAAATAAATAAATAAAATCTTAAAAAAAAAAAAAAAATAGAGTATCTTCTTTCACTTGAAAACTAAGCCTAGTCATTTGCCTGTATGAACTTCCTTGCATTCATATGCTGGAAGAGGGGGGAAAATGAATGACATTGTGGTTATTCCTTTAAGCACAAAATATGGAATTCAAAAGAGATTCTTAGGAGCTACTAACTCCCAAGAAATTATAATCCTATTTATCTTTGAGGGATACCTAGCAGACTGTTTACCAGATCAACATTTAGGCCCCGTGTTCAAAGGTGGAAGAGTCCTTTTGTTTTGTAGCTCCACTAAACATTCAGAATGGGAACCATGAAAAATTAATTTTTCAGAATAAGAAAAGGCTACTTAATTAGAAAGGATGGAACTGTTTGCTTATTTTGTCAATTTAGCAATTAAGCTTCACAAATAACATCTGCTCATGTGTTAGGAAGTGACTTGGTGGCTTCTGAGCAAGTTATTTGAGAGGTATCTCACCGAGGAAGAAAGAGTTGCGTTTTAAATGGGGAATTCAGCAGAGTTTACTAAGAACATACTAATGCATGTTCTCTGAAGTCACATTTCTACACAGATTATGTGGTCATTGACATTTCTGGTATCCTCAGTTTTTCAAAGCTCAATTTCCTTCCAATAAAAACCAATCCCATCCCAATTCTGTGTTCTAATTTGAATAAAGTGATCAATTTCACATTTTTGTGACTCCTACTTGAAACTAGTGATGCATAAAACTACTTCAAAAAACTTTCCTCTAGATGGCTAAGGTTTAAGAGACTGTTACATAAGGGACAACTGAGTTAATTTTTTTATAAGTAACATTAATGATTGGAAACTCATAGAAATCACATTATTATATAATCAGAGCATTTTTTTCTTCTCATTAAGAAAGGTATCTAACTTTGGTTTTTATCAACAAATCAGAGATTATGACTGTTGTATTCATTGCCCTTTCTCAACAAAAATGACCTCTTCTCAGGTACCAGATTTTGTTGTGATATAAATCAACAGTGATAGAAACCAAAGACCATGCATCAGTGAATTCAAGTATTTTGTGGGCATAGCCAGGATCTTTGATCATGTTACAGGATCAAGTTGAAATGGTTTCACAATGGGAAGAGTCTGCTGAGATAGCCAATCAACTTCTTAGTAGGATTGTCTGAGAAAAATTTAATATATTTCTTGTCCCCACAAGTTCCCTAATTGAATATGACTTATTTTGATCTATCCATGGAAGCTGTTGTCAAGAAGACTGATGTGAATTACATGCCCTAGTTAGAAACTTCCATAATTTAGGGGGTCCATAGATTTTCTATACATAGTTAAGCATTAAACATGATAAGCTACTGAGCCACCTCCTCTTCTTTCTCCTCTTCTTTCTTCATCTTCTCAACACTTTTATTGATATATAATTCTCACCATATCATTCCTCCATTTACAGTGTACAATTAAATTATTAATATATTCACAGTTGGGTAACCATCACCACAATCAATTTGAAAATATCTCGTCACCCTCATACATACCCCAAGCCCGTTAAACTTTCCCCACATTTTCTCCCAGCCCCTTCCCTCTAACTCCTCAGTCCTAGGCAACCACTAAAGTATTTTCTATCCCTATAGATTTGTCCATTCTGGACATTACATTTAAATTTTATACATTTCATTTCATATAAATGGAATCATACAGTATGTGGTCTTTTGTGATTGGCTTCTTTACTTACCATAATATTTTCAAGGTTTATCCATACTGTGGCATGTATCAGTACTTGATTCCTTTTTAATACCAAACAATATTCTATTGTATGGATATATTAGATTTTATTTATCCATTTATCAGTTGAGGGACATTTAAGTTGCCCCTGATCTTGTTTTTTTTTATTTTTTATTTTATTTTTTATGTTATGTTAGTCACGATACATTACATCATTAATTTTTGATGTAGTGTTCCATGATTCATTGTTTGCGTATAACACCCAGTGCTCCATTCAGTACGTGCCCTCTTTAATACCCATCACCAGCCTAACCCATCCCCCCACCCCCCTCCCCTCTAGAACCCTCATTTTGTTTCTCAGAGTCCATAGTCTCTCATGGTTCGTCTCCCCCTCCGATTTCCTCCCCCTTCATTTTTCCCTTCCTACTATCTTTTTTTTTTTTTAACATATAATGTATTATTTGTTTCAGAGGTACAGGTCTGTGATTCACAGTCTGCCAACCATTGCTTTTTGTTTGGATTGTTTAATCCACTCACCCTTTATGTTATTATTGATGTAGTTGGATCTTGTGTGACATTTTTCTTTTTGTTTTTTTGCATGTCATACTTTTTTGTTCTGTTCCTCTTTTATTGCTCTCTTTTGTATAAAGTAAATATTTTCTAGTTTAACATTTTAATTCTTTAAATAATGATGCAGGAGAGCTAGGTTCTTGTCTCATGGAGTCGAAGAATGAATCTTGTGGACAAAGGAGAGTGAGTAAAATAGAACTTTATTAAGTGAAGATACAGAAAAAGCTCTCGAGAGTGAGAGGGGTCCTAACAGGGTTGCCATTGAGGGCCTTTAGGGTTGGTCTTTTATAGAAAGCTAACCAGGGAACTTAAATCCTTTTAACATCTCTATTGATATCACCATTGAGCAAGGACTGGTGATAACACCTTCAATGCCTTACTTCCTTTTTAGGGTCTGGTTATTCTTTGTTGGACACAGGTGATTATTATAAAAAAGACAGCCATCCCACATGCCTAGGGCAGGGTGTTCTGGTTTGTTCCCTTATCTCTGGTTTCCCCACACCTCCACATTTTGGGGATTTCTGTAAGCCTGATTACATAGCCCCTTATCTATCTCTCCCTACCCAGCCCCACCTGTCCCTTACTCAATAATTTTTTTACTGTATGTTTTGTGTTATTTTCTTAGTGGTTGCTCTAGGCCTTATCATATATATCTTATCAGAATCTACTTCAGATTTATACTAAATTAATACTAGTTTATGTGTAGTAAAAACCCAACAGTACATTGTTATAATTTTTACTTTATATAATTATTCCTTTTAAAGATGCTGGGAGAAGAAGAAAGACCAAGTATGTATTTATTGTTTGTTATAGTAACTTTCCTGTTTACCATTCCTGGTTCTTTTCATTTATTCTTGTGGATTCTTTTTATTTGTTCTTATGGATTCATCTAGTGTCTTTTCTTACTCCTGTATAATTCTGTTCCCACCCACCTACTCTGTGCATTAATTGTCAAATACTATTATATTTTATATATTATAGGCCCAACAATATAATTTTATACATATTGTTTTATACAATTGCTTTTTAAAATAAGTTAAAAGAAGAAAAAGGGAGAAATATGCACATGCTGTCCTTTCTAACTAAATTTACCCACATTCTTTGATTTTCATGTGGATTTGAACTACTGTGAGAGTCACTTTCTTTGTTTGATTGTCTTTCAGAGTGTCTTTCATCTTGAACTTGCTCATACTCTGTTCCTGATACAGTAAGTTTCCTTAGGGAGAGCTTTGGAGCTCTCTGCTTTCATAGCTTATCTCTTCCTTGTGCAAAATCTCTTTCTCATTGAATGCTGATTTGATTATGATGTACCTTGGTACAATTTTTTTAAGCCACAGGTAGAGTTTATTGAATTTATTTAAAAAAACAAAAACAATCCCAAAAAGACTTCTTTTGACATTAAAATATAGAACAGATAATTCTATCAAGGAGTTCTTATAGATACAAATATCTAGGTTAAATGCAGCACCTTATAACTAAATATGATTTTATTCTATTTATCTTCTTTAAGAAAAGACTTTATTTTTTAGAACAATTTTTTAAAAGATTTATTTTCTTTATTTTAGAGAGAGTGAGAGTGTGGGGAAAGATGGGCAGAGGGAGAGAGAGAATCGCAAGCAGACTTCCCACTGAGTGTGGAGCCCCAGGTGGGGCTCCATCTAACGACCCATGAGATCACCACCTGAGCTGAAATCCACAGCTGGTCACTCAACTGACTGAGCCACACAGGAGCCCCCTTTAGAGCAATTTTTAAAGTGGCTTTAGGTTCACACAAAAAATGGAAAGTTACAGAGATTTTCTCTACATCCCCTCCCCTCATAGGTACACAACCTCACTATCAACATCCTGCGTGTGTTCATATATTTGTTATAATTAATAAACCTATATTGACAGATCATTATCACCCAGAGTTCATAATTTACATTAGAGTTCACTCTTGGTGTTGTATTTTCTATGGCTTTTGACCAATGTATAATGGCATGCGTCCACCATTATGATATCATACAGAGTAGTTTCACTGTCCTAAAAAGTCTCTGTGCACTGTCTCTTTTCCTCTGCTTCCTCCATAATGTGAATTCTGGCAACTGCTGATCCTTCTACTGTCTCCATAGTTTTGTGTATTCCAGAATATCATACATTTGGAATCATACAATATGTAGCCTTTTCAGGTTGGTTTCTTTCACTTTGTAAGATGCATTTAAGTTTCCTCCGTATCTTTTCCTTGCTTGATAGCACTTTTTAAATATTTATTTATTTATTTGAGAGAGAGCAAGAGAGCATGAGCAGGGTGAGGGGCAGAGGGAGAAGCAGACTCCTTGCTGAGCAGGGGGCTTTATGTGGGGCTGATCGCGGGACCCTGAGATCATGACCTGAGCCGAAGGCAGATGCTTAACTGACTGAGCCACCCAGGCACCCCAATAGCTCATTTTTTAGTGCTGAATAATATTCCATTGTCTGTATATACCATCGTTTATATGTCCACCTACTGAAGGACATCTTGGTTACTTCCAAGTTTTGGCAATTATGAATTAAGTTGCTATAAACTTCCATACACAGGATTTTGTGTGGACATTAAGTTTTCAATTCATCTGAGTAAATACTAAGAAGCATGACTGATACATTTTATCATAAGAACATATTTAGTTTTGTAAGAAAGTCCAAACTATTCCAAAGTGGCTGTATCATTTTGCATTTCCAGCAGCAATAAATGAGAGTGCCTATTGTTTCACATCCTCATTAGCATTTGCTGTTATCAGTTTTTTGGTTTTTTTAATAGGTGTGTAGTTGTATCTCATTGTTGTTTTGAATTTAAGTGCTTTTTATTTTTTGACAACCTACATGACATGTTTTTTTTTTCTTTCTTTCTTAAAAACAATGCCTCTGCTCCAAATAAATCAAGGTCAAAATAAATGAAGAGCTCAAGATGACAACAGTCCCTTTGTCTAAGTCCTGGTGTTGTGTGGATGAAAAATAGCAGTCAGTTATGATAACACATGATAACATCCAAAGTGTAGCCAAATGTGTTAACATTTTTACACATCTAAACCAGCCTTAAAGTAATCACATATGGGGTTACACCATCCTCATGGTAGTCCAGGATAACAACCATGTCGTCTGGATTCATGGTTTTATCAATAAAGAACTGGTTGTTTTTGAAATTAGTGAAGATGTGCTTGATTTGTTCTGTAGCCCTGGTCATAAAAGGTTTCACTCTTTCTGGTCTTTGTTCTTTAAGTTTTCCTTTGATTGATTTCATATAATCTTTGATGTACTTCTTGTGGGTTTCTTTTGTGAATCTGGTTTCTTGCAAGTGATGGTTCATGACAATATCAACTCCAGTGATCACTGTGATTTGGGTACCTTTGCCCTTGGGGCTTTCAACGAAGACATTTTCACCAATGAGCGACTCAACAGTGTTAACTCTGTCTTACTGGCCATATTCCCCTCCACCCACAGGAACTACTCAGCTTATCACGGGACTGATGAGGTCCCAATAGATGATCATGACAATGGCTAGAGAGAGTCAATGGTAGTTCTAGCCTAGCAGGAGCCCAGAGCTGGAAGTAAATGGTATGCTGCCAGAAGGCATGCTGGGGGAGGGGTTAGTGGGTGGAAAAGCTATCTGTTCAGACTTTTTGCCTATTTTTTAATTGGAGTTTTTTGTTGAGTATTAAGTGTTTTTATTTTTGGATAACAGTCATTTACCAGCTATGTGTCTTAGACATATTTTTTTCCCAGTTTGTGGCTTGTCTTCTCAATTTCTTGACTGTATTTTTGCAGAGCAGAAGTATAATTTCGACTCACTAATTTAGTCAAGCTTATTGATTACGCATTGGGCTTTCAATATTGTATCTAAAAAAACGTTGCCATCCAAGGTCACTAGGCTTTCTCCTATGTTATCTTCTAGGAGTTTTATTGTTTTATGTTTTACACTTAGGTTGATGGTTAATTTTGTGTAGGGTGTAAGATTCCTTTTTTTTTTTTTTTTTTTGCATGTGGATATGTTTTTCTAGCACAATTTGCTGGAAGACACTCTGCTCCATAGTATTACCTTTGCTTCTTTGTCAGAGATTAGTTTACTATATTTATGTGAATCTATTTCTGCACTCTTTATTCTGTCCCATTGATTTGTTTATTCTTTTGCCAATACCATACTGTCTTGATCACTGTAGCTCTATAGTAAATCTTGAAATCAGGTAGTGTAAGTTCTCTGACTTTGTTCTTTTTCAATATTGTGTTGGATATTCTGGGTCTTTTGATTTACCATATAAACTTTAGATTCACTTTGTCAATATCCACAAATTAAGATTTTGATTGATATTGCATTGTAGATCAAGTTGGGAAAAAGTGATATCTTAAAAATATTGAGTCTTCCTATCAATGAATATGGATTATCTCTCCATTTATTTCATTCCTTTATCTATGTGATTTATTTTATCAGAGTTTTATAGCTTTCCTCATATAGATCTTGTATATATTTTTTCAGATTGGTACAAGTATTTTATTTTGGGGGTGCTGGTGTAAATGGTATTGCGTTTTTAATTTCAAATTCCACTTATTCACTGCTGGTATATAAAAAAGCAATTGACTTTTATATATTAACCTTGTATCCTGCAACCTTGCTAAAATTGCTTTTTAGTTGCAGGAGTTTTTTTTGTTGAATTTTTTGGGTTGTCTACATAATCATGCCATTTTTGAACAATGACAGTTTTATTTCCTCCTTCCTAATCAGTATAACTTTCATTTCCTTTTCTTGTCCTATTGCATTGCTAAGACTTCCAGTACAATGTGGAATAAAAGTGGTGAAAGAGATCATCCTTTCTTTGTTCCCAATCTTAGTGGGAAAGCCTCCAGTTTTTCTTCTTGGTAGAATTTTCTTCATGTTTCTTCTGCCTGGGATTTGCTTTTATCAAATTTGAAAAAACACTGGGTCACTATTTTGATTTTTTCTTTCTCTCCTGTCCTTCAGGGACCTAATTACAGAAAGATTAGGTCACTGAATGCTTCCCACAGTGCACTGATACACTGTTTTTTTTTTTTTTCAAGTTTTTTTCTCTCAGTATTTTAATTTGGATAATTTCTATTACTATATTTCAAATTCACTGATCTCTTCTGCAGTGTTTGATATGCTCTTAATCCTATAAAATTTATTTCCCATCACAGACATTGTTTTTTCCTCTGTAGAAATTGAATATGTCTTTTTATATTCACCATTTCTCTATGTTAATGCTAATGTTTTCTTCTTCCTTCTCAAACACATGTATAAGGTTTAGTTACATTTTTAATATCTTTATCTATTTATTGTGTCATGTGTATAATTATTGGTTTAGTTTCCATTGACTGATTTTTTTTTCTTTTTTTCTTTTTTTTTTTTTGGTTGTGATTTCCAGCTTATTTCATGAATTTTAAACAACAAAGAATGTTTATATATACTTCTGAATAGATTTTGTTCAGTTTAGGGCAATGAAATGTATAATATATATTTTATAAACATTGAATACTTCAGTATTAAAATGTGTCCTTCAATTATATAGAAATCACATTTTTTCATGCAATTTTATTCTCTTGGAACAATGAGATACAGTGGACTTTGAAGTCAAATATAATAAACTTCAAAATACAGTTTTACTAAAGTCTTTAGGAAATTAAGGAAGTTACCTTACCTCTATGAGTTTTGATCATCTCATATGCAAAATTAAGACTCAAATATGTATCTCATAGAAGATGTACAAACATTAAATTAGATATGACTCTAAGGAACTTAATGTGATGTATAGAACATAGACTATAATAAAAAAAATTGCCCATTTGGTAGATGTTTATTCTGATGTATACTGATTCTATACAAATGAGACAATACCCATGCACCTATATGTAATATGATGATATGTCTAAATGGTACATACATAATTATAATAATTTTATAATATTTTAATAAAATATCAGTAAGGTTATTATTATTAAAGCATTCATTACACTCTCCAATCTCATGAACCTAAGACTTCAAGTAAATACATATGGATTCACTTAAAATGCAAAAATTCAATAATCTAGATGCTTCATTTCTACAATGCCAACAATTGCATATTTATTAATCCAGTTTTTAGACTAAACATTTTTCTCATCTAAATGCTTAGCATCATCAGACATCGTCACAGGAGAATACAGATATTCGTACAGCAATCTAGACTACAATATGTTTTCACATAAAAAAGGTTAGAATGGGATAGTTGCAGTTTGAAAGTGAGAGATTTCATAATATAGGAGATTGCTTTGGTAGTTAATTTATTTTGCATAATAAGATTGGATGTTAAAAGATAAAATGTATATAATAACTTTGAAGATAAAATTCCTAGAGACATTCTCAACTTATATGTAATATTAATTGCCTTGATATATATGATATATAAAAGTGATTTATATACGTATATTCAAACTTATTTTATTTAGCCAACCTTAACCTAATAACAAATTAAGTAATGAGATCCAAGAAGAATATGATAAGGATTTGTAATCAAGTTAGAAAACATAAAATTGACTACAGTGCAAATGTTTATCTTGTCTAATGAAACTGTGATGTTTAAATGCTGTTATTGGCCAGAAATATTTAAAAATTGCTTACATTTTAGAAATGGGTTGGCACATTTCATCAGCTTATGTCTAGATCATTGTAAGTAGTTCTTGACTAATTTTCTTTTTATCACACAATTTTATTCTTTAGTAAACAAGAACCATCCTAATGTCATTTCTAATGAAGAGTGTTATTTGGCTAACTTCAGAACTGTGCCACTTCTGAGAAGTTTACGTTAAAATCAGATGGTGTTAATTTGGAAAGTTGTTTTGGTTTGGGGAACATCCTATTTAAAATAGTGTTATCAGGTGATGGGGATTAAAGAGTACACTTATGATGAGCATTGAGTTATGTATGGAATTGCTGAATCACTCTCTTGTACAGCTGAAACTAAAAAAATCGTGCATTCTATATGTATTGAGTGTATATTTAGGGGTAGCATTGCTCAGTCATAGGCAATCATATGTTCAGCCTTAGTAGATATTGTCCAGCAAGTTTCCAAAAGAAAAAAAGTTGGAATTCACTTTGGAAAATTCCCCATTTCTACTAAAGTTGAACATATTCAATCATTGTGATCTAAAAAATCTACACCTGGGATTCAAATGTGCATCAGAAGACAGGCAAAGAATATTTATGGAAGCATTGTCCAAATTAGCTAAAACTATAAAGAATCCAAACGTCAACATTAGAACTGATAAATACAGTGGTATGTTTATACTAGAATACTCTGTGGCAATGAAAAATGGTACACACAAAATCACAAGTGGGTTTCACAGACATAATGTTGAGTGAAAGAAACTGGACACAAGATTAAATACTTTATGGTTCCAATTATAAGACGCTCAAAAGCAGCAAACTAATCTCAGATGATAAAAGGCAGAATAGGGGCGCCTGGGTGGCTCAGTTGGTTAAGTGACTGCCTTTGGCTCAGGTCATGATCCTGGAGTCCCTGGATCGAGTCCCGCATTGGGCTCCCTGCTCAGCGAGGAGCCTGCTTCTCCCTCTAACCCTCCCCCCTCTCATGTACTCTCTCTCTCTCTCATTCTCGCTCTCTCAAATAAATAAATAAATCTTTAAAAAAAAAAGGCAGAATAAATAGTGGTCACTTCAAGGGATAGTGGTTAGATTGTAGGCTCTGAATGGTGGTCAGATTAAGCTGTACATTTAAGAATTGTGTACGGTGTGCATACTCTAGTTCAATAAAATATGTTTAAAGCTCATACGCCAGCTTTTGGAAAGAGTTTCCCTATTTGGGGTGAAAAAAATTGGGTCAAGGAAGAAGAATGGGGAGGGAATTCCATTCATTTGCTCCATCCTTGTCACTTTCTCTTTCCTAAATTGTTTTCCAGTGTCAGGGCCTTGCCAGCCCAGCCCCTGAATTCGGAGGTTCCCAAACTGTCTGGAGCTCCTCCCGCTCGGAGGCGGGTGAGGATGGAACTGTGTAGGGGCGCAGAGTGAGAGAGAGGACTCAGATCCCCCCCAGTTCCGCACATGCCAGCAGGAACTGCAGAAACAAGAGCAAAGCTGTGGAAAGAGCAAAGTGCCCGCCCAAGGTTTCAGCTGCGGTTCGCTGGTCAGCGGCAGGATGACCTCCTCCCCTCCCCGCGAACTGTGGGGCAGGTACTTTTATTAATTCCGGAGGGATAAATCTTTGTTCACAAAAGGACTGTTCTCCGCTAGCTACAAGGGAAAACAAAGCACTGAGGATTAGAACAAAGACGCAACTGCTTTGCCTTTTTTTTTTTTTTTTTTTTTTTTTTTTGGAGGCAGCGGGCGCCAATGTGCCCCTTCCAGAAGTGAAGCATAGGAGCGTGGACAGACTCCCTCTTTGGGACGCGGCGGTGTGACTAGCTCGCCCCAGGCAGTGCACTTGTGCCTGGGACAGGGAAATGGATTGAGCCCCAGTGTGTGTTGCACTTTTCAGGGCACCCGGGCGCATGAAAACTCCAGTGGACTCTTTTGGGAAGGAGAACATGCCCCCCAAGTCTCTTTGCAACCTCTCCCAGACCGCGGACGAGAATCCAAGCGGCTTGGTTCCCGGGGTGTCGGAGAGGGACTTCCTGCCCGCCTCGGACGGGACCAGCGCCAAGTTCGCGATCCGCTGCGCGATCCCGTCCCTCTACCTGCTCATCATCACGGTGGGCTTGCTGGGCAACATCATGCTGGTGAAGATCTTCATCACCAACAGCGCCATGAGGAGCGTCCCCAACATCTTCATCTCTAACCTAGCCGCTGGGGACTTGCTCCTGCTGCTCACCTGCGTCCCGGTGGATGCCTTGCGCTACTTCTTTGACGAGTGGATGTTCGGGAAGGTGGGCTGCAAGCTGATCCCGGTCATCCAGCTCACCTCCGTGGGGGTTTCCGTGTTCACTCTCACAGCGCTCAGCGCCGACAGGTAGGGGCGCAGGAAGTGGAGGTGTGGTCTGGAAAAGAGGTGGAAAGGCGTAGGAGTGCGGGGGCGGGGGTGGTTTGGAAAGGCTGGGGATGGGCAAGGAGAGAGGGAGAGAGGATGTATCCGGGAATTAGAGTAAAAGGAGTTAAAACGACTGAGATGTGAAGCTTGAAAATATATATAAGAAAATTATTACTTCTAAAATAACTAATATTGCCTTAGTTTGAAAGCAGTTTTAAAATTGCATATCCCAGTCTTCCTCCTCCCCTGCACATTGGAAATCTTTATTAATATTTCATAGAAAAGTTATAGAAAAATTGGGCAGCGGTGCAACTATCATGTAGAAACTTTTCTCGTGTGCCCAAATTTTAGAAGTGCACTTTCCTTATTCAGTACTTTAGTAACCTGATAGGTAAGAAAGTCTGACTTAATATTAGGGAAATATTTGATTTTGAGGTTTTTTTCAAATATGGGGAAACATTGTTTACACTTATTAACTAAATTCTGTTATCTATTTTGAGTCAAACAACTACAATAGTAAATGCTCTTCAGACAGATGACTATACATTCTTGTTTTAATACCTCAAGTCAAGTGACGCCCCCAACAGGTAGGTACCCAATTTTAGTGTCTTAAAATGGTGCTGTAAAAATACATTTTTTGACATTTAAAATACATTTTATTTCATAAATCAAGACAAATTCATATTGATTATAGTTTTCTTTAAAACAGTATCTTTTTTTTTTTAGAGAAACATTTACTTATGCTTACCAGTTTATTATAAAGAATATTATAAAGGATACCGATGAACAGCCAGATGATGAATACATAGGGCAAGGTACATGGGAAGGGGCACAGTGCCTCCATGCACATGCTCTCTCTAGGTACACCACTCACCCAACACCTCCATGTGTTCACCAGCTTGGAAGCTCTCCAAACCCCATCCTTTTGGAGTTTTATGGAGGCTTCTTTTTTTTTTTTTATGTTATGTTAATCACCATACATTACATCATTAGTTGTTTTTTTATTATTATGTTATGTTAATCACCATAAATTACAAAATTAGTTTTTGATGTAGTGTTCCATGATTCATTGTTTGCATATAACACCCAGTGCTCCATTCAATACGTGCCCTCTTTAATACCCATCACCAGGCTAACCCATCCCCCCACCGCCCTCCCCTCTAGAACCCTCATTTTGTTTCTCAGAGTCCATAGTCTCTCATGGTTCATCTCCCCCTCCGATTTTTTTGATATCAAATCTGCTTTTCACATATTTTAAACACGGGGAAGTGTCCACTGTTCTACCTTGCAGATCAGCTAAGTTCAACTATGTCATTCTCCAGGTGAAGATACTGAGGCCCAGGGAATGTTAAGTTCCCTTGGCAGAGCAGAGAGAAGAATCCAGGCCTGCTGACTCCTGGTCCAGTGCCCCTACCTCAGTCTGTTTATGATCATGCTTTCAGGCCTTTAAGCAGGAGGGATGTCTGAATGGGGGTGGGGACAAAATGTCCAATTAGGCAACTGTGCATGGAACCCTGGTCTAATTCCCTTGGGGATGGGGTATGGACGTAAGCTATTTAGACAAACAATTGGACTTGGATGATTAAGGTGGTGGTCACTCTCTTCTTCAATTTACATGTTGTTATTAATGGAAAATGAGTCCATCTAAATTTCCTGGTATTTGCAATAATACCCTTCCCTTACTCTGGCATTGAAGAGCTGTTCTTCGTTGAAGGAAAGACAGTAATCACTGGGGAGTTGAGAGCTTCTGTCCTTTTAAACCAAATATTATTGACATTTTGGTTTGTGTCATATTCTTTCTAAAACCACGTTCCTATAAAAATAGGTGACTTCGGGTAAATTATGTACCTTATCTTGCTAATATGACACCATTTCTATTACCTTTTATGAAGTTTTCTTTGACTCCTATAATTAAAATGTGACTTTTTAGTTTAGCTCCCCTTCCTTATAGGACCTATTTTAATTAGAAAGTTAAAAGAATTCTACTTAATGATTAGAATAAAACTTAATGAATAGCTATCACTACACTAGTTAAAATTACTATTGTTGTGCTTTAATTCCATGAGTAGCAAGATCCAAGGCTTGAGTTTATTTCATGCCATTTTTCTCAGCCTATTATCATGGAGACCCACAGATAAATTGGCTCTGACCAAGCTGCGAGAACATGCTATTCCTCATGTACTTACTGACTTTTTGGTTTGTTATGTGTGTCAAGTACTCTGTAAATGCAGCACAGATAACTTACTAAGGATAAAAAAAGCTGGGTTGCCTCTTCTACTTGGTCCAGATTTGCTTATTAGTGCATGTTTTGGAAACATAAATTAGGGAACTGGAATCCCTGGTGATGAAATGACCCAACATATCCCAATATTCAATTAAAATGCTTTGGAAATGTTTTGCTCTATATTGTCTACACGTCTACTTTTCTTCCAGAACATAGTAATCAACTGTTGATAAGTACTTGATCTCCTCACATTTTATTTAAGCAAATATTTTGATTTCCTGTCAATTTGATAACAAGTAGAAGACTAATCTCCCTTAGCACTGTGCTTATTTGTGTGTGAGTTTATTACCCTCACAACTCTATGAAGTAGGTATTAATATTATTACCATTTTGAAGTGAAGAAAACTAACTCTTGAAATTAAACAGCATGGTCTGAGATGGTGGGAATGGTGACCTCAGTTTGTTTTCTACTTTTATCTTGATGAATTTTTTTGTATTTTGAAAATGTACTTGTTTGCTTGCTCACATTAAATAGCGAATTATAGGCACTTGCATATTCTCTGTGGTTAAAACACATAACAGTTCTACACACACTCACACACACTCACACACACTCACACACTCACACACTCACCTATATGCTGTGATACTGAGTAGGTGGGGTCCCATAAACATACTTTGTTTATGGCTGGCATTATAGATCTCTCCTTCACTATCTATTACAGTAGCTTCATTTCCAAGTTTAGAATACAATTTCTTTGATTCTTGAAGACATTTTGGCCTCTAAAGGCCTCTAATTAGAATGCAACTAACTTTTAAGAATGAGTTCTTTTTCTTTTATAGGAAAAATTTCTCAGATTCCTAGTGCTGATCTGTAAACTTTATAATTTTGTATATTTACAAATGTAAAACTAGATATCTTATTCTTTTTTATGTGTTAATTAAAATGCATTTATAAATTAAATATTAAAAATCCATAAAAATAAAAGTGAAATTAATATTAATTTAATGTATCAGACCAAGTTGTTTTTCTGATATTAAATAGCCAATGTTGGATTGAATGTAAAAATAATTTTGCACCAAATCTGACTGAAGTGCTAAAATATGAATGGTTTCAAGCCTTTGTTTGCTAGTTAAGATAACCAGATTTAATTCCATAACTGAGTTAGTTCTATTAGGTATGAACCTTGAATTATTAACATTATTTGGATATTATACCAATGCAAACAGATACTCTCTTCAGTATAGTTATTTGTTAAAATAGTGAAATAGATCAAATGTAGGCCCTGGATCTATATTTCCTAGGCTGTCAGAAGCGTTTTTATCAGTCTCAGTCCAGTAATGGGGCGGGGGGGGGGGGGGGGGGCATGCCATAATCTCTTTGCTGGGTTTTCACCAAAACTCCTGACTGAAGCTCAGATACTGATTAACCAGCTGGCCCGGACTGCAGATGATTTCTTCTTTGGTCTGGAGCCCTGGGTAGTAGGTGAGAAGCCCTTGCTTCTCTGTGCTGACATTAGCACTTTGAGTGTATTTCTCAACTCTTCTGGAGAGTACAGACTGGCAGTACCTCCTAAGAGAATACTCCCCACTTGCCCTTTTACCAGAGTGAGGACTTTTTTATTGTCAACTTGTTCCAAAAGAATTTAAGGGAGCTTAAAAATAAAGATACAAACAACATACAATGAAATAAAAAAGGGAGGAAACCCAGGTAGAGGAAAAATAAAAGTTGAAGACTATAAGTTGACTTATACTATCACAAAATGTGAGTCACATGTTTGTCTGCAAGCATTCTATCTGCCGATGCAAAAAGGGCATTTTTTTTTTAAACAAAAGTTGCTATATTTAACTCCAATAAGTCAGATATCTTTTATTCATTGGTCTCAAATGCTTCTAGCTTTTGAGAAAACTTTATAGTTTTTGAGGATTATTCACTCACCTTGATCTGAAACTTTTGGGACACACTATAAATAAGAAGGAATGCACCAGGAATGTGGGTGCTAGTCCTGCCTTTGTTAGGGTCAGATGTTCTAGTTGGAGAAGATGATAAAATAATGCAAAACACATGCTCTTAAGGTGGTTATTTTCTTCATTTGCAAATTAAGAATGATGTCTTCAACTGTAGAGCTGAGGGACTATAGCCAGGATCCTATTATTTCCCTACCTGGGTATTGAATGGAGAAAGACCAAAAGAGGAGAAGGGACATTAGTATTGGTAAGGCAGCTGGATGGTGAGTTCTGTCTCTGGGGCTCTACCTATCACTCTACTCCATGTTGCAACATCTCAGACAAGTCTTTCAGTTAATAATTTATGCTGATCTATTTGGCCCACTTCTTAGTGGAAACAAAGACACTCTAAGATGTATCTGTCAGTCTTCTGCCTGTGGTGCTACATTTAAATAGGGTCCATCTGCTCTGGTTGAGCCAGGAGGTGAGACAGTGAAGTTCAACAACACCTTCCTTATTGTTAGTTGTCCCAGCAGTACAGTTCTGTGTGTGTTTCAGGAATGAAAATAACAATTTACTTTTGTTCTGCCAGTTGCTGATTCCTCAGGAGGGTTGACCAGTCTCCAAGGTCTTTTAAAATTTTTAATTGCATTTTTATTTTCTCATTCTCAACAAGTTCTTTTTTAAAAGAAAATTAAAACTTGAGTATAGTTGATATACAATGTTATATTAGTTTCAGGTGTGTAATGTAGTGAGTCAACTTCTCTATATATTATTCTATTGCTCACCACAAGTGTAGCTACCATCTGTCACAATGCAACGTTATTACAATAACATTGATTATATTCCCTCACCCTCTCCCTCTTGTGGTTGTATGTTGTTTGTATCTTTATTTTTAAGCTCCCTTAAATTTTTTTGGGACAAGTTGACAATAAAAAAGTCCTCACTCTGGTAAAAGGGCAAGTGGGGAGTATTCTCTGTTCCTTTGATTCTCGTGACATTCATTGCATAACTGGAAACCCATATCTCCCACTCTCCTTCACCCATTTTGCTCATCCCCTCACCTCCCTTCCCTCTGGCAACTATTAGCTCATTCTCTGTATTTGTGGATCTGATTCTGCTTTTTGATTTTTTTATTCATTTGTTTTGTTTTTCAGGATCCACACATGAAAGAAATCATATGGTATTTGTCTTTCTCAATCTGACTTATTTCTCTTAGCATGATACCCTCTATGTCCATCCATGTTGTCACAAATGACATGATCTCATCCTTTATTGTGGTTGTATAATATTCCATTCAATAAGTTCATACTTAAAGTTTTTTAGTTAGTCCTGACTTGTTTATTTATTGTATTTCTGGAAAAGTTGATGTTGATATGAGGTGTATATGATTCTCTTCTGGAAGCAGTTGATTGAATATTCAGTACAAGATAGTTATATGCTATATTTGTGTATTTACTTGCCATTATTATCTTTACTTTTGAATCAATATATAGGTTTTAGATAATATTTATGTAGCCAGTAGATTATTTTAAGTCCACCCACATTCCAAATATACTGACAACTGGTAACTGGAAAGTTCATTTGTTTATTTTCTATACAAAAAGATACATGTCTTCATTACATTTCCTTTTTTTAAATTGTTTTTGTTCCTGTATTCTTATTTGTTTTTGTTTGATCAATGTTATTTTCAGTTTCAGTCCAGGCTCCAAGTGATGAACCAACTTAATATTGCTAGGTTCAAACTTAATGAGCTATCTCTTAACTTATTGTTTTAATTATTGATACAAAATACTCATTGTTATTAGGTTAATAGCCTGTCTTTGTGAACACCACTGATTTATTGAGGTTCTAGGCAGTATTTTCTATTTCTAGTTACTCATGGAACTTCAAGGGGAACAAGAATAAATGCTAACCATTTATTTATCCCTAGCCCTTCCCTTGATTCTTCTATTTGCCATTAGGTTTTGATTTTTGTCTTCTGCAGATTTTCATTAAGAATATTCTTTCAGGGCACCTGGGTGGCTCAGACAGTTAAGCGTCTGCTTTCGACTCAGGTCATGATCCCAGGGTCCTGGGATCGAGTCCCATATCAGGCTCCCTGCTCCGTGGGGAGCCTGCTTCTCCCTCTGCCTCTGCCTCTCTCATGAATAAATAAATAATAAATAAATAAATGAGAGGTGCAGCTCTCTCATGAATAAATAAATAAAATCTTTTTTTTTTTAAAAGAATATTCTTTCAACTTTCAGTGTAGGCCTTCTTTACTTTTATTGTTTGTGGAAGTTTGGGGGGAATATTTTGAAAATGAAAATTTTAATAATTGTGATTTAATTTAAATTAATTTTGGGGAGAGAATCACATTTTGGGGGGGAGAAAATCACTTTATTCCAATTAATTCACAAATGAGAACATCACAAAAGGTGATTTAAGGAGGCACACAAACATCTGCCCAACCCCAAATTCAAACCATCTCAATGAACTTCTATACAGTGAGAACAACATTTTTCATTCCAATTCCAAAGAAAGCTGTATTTAGTGATGAAGGAGAAGCTTAACTGGTGGTTTTACACCTTATAGATTCACCTTCAATTATATTTTTATGCTAAATCAACTTGGTTATGAGAGATGATTTTCCATATCTTCAATTTGAACTTCTTGATTAGCCTAATCCATTTGCAAATCTGCACTGTTTCAGCACCTCGCTGAAACCTTCACAAAGCTTCAGGTCACCCTGGTTCTGGGCACACTCCAGAAACTGTTTCATCTCGGAGTGGCCTGGGCCAACTGCTGCTGCTGCTGGTGTGCTGGCCGGGTTCCCTGAGGCTCCTGGTAAGTGATGTCAGGCCTTGAAGGCTCAGCATTGCCTCCTCCACTGAAGCCCCCAGTGATGGCATGACCTCTGGTGTGCCCGACAGCAGAGCCCACAGCCACGCCAGCTGCAGTGGTTGCCATCTGGGCCATTGAGACCTGGCTGCCGGGTTGCCATCTGGGCCATTGAGACCTGGCTGCCGAGCCGACAGCAGCTGGTGGGGCCACTGCTGGAGGCTGAGCTGCCGGCGCTGGTCTAGGGGCCGCTCTCATCCGAGGTGCCCGGCTGGCCGGAGGGGCCATGCGGGAGGTGCGGCTCCGGCTTCCACGCGGCACCGCGACTTGCAGAGCAGCTCGGCGTCTACAAGTCCGAGATCGAGGGAATCACATCTTAAGAGACAACCAAGCATTAGATTATGAGAGCATGACCTGGAGGTGACTGTAGGTATTTACATTGATTTGATGAAAATGCAGTTTTTAGAGATGACTTAAAAAATATGAAATGGGGCACCTGGGTGGCTCAGATGGTTAAGCGTCTGCCTTTGGCTCAGGTCATGATCCCAGGGTCCTGGGATCGAGCCCCACATTGTTGGGCTCCCTGCTCAGTAGGGAGTCTGCTTCTCCCTCACCCTCTCCCTCTGCTGCTCCACCTGCTTGTGCTCTCTCTCTCTGTTAAACAAACAAACAAACAAACAAACAAATAAATAAATAAATAAAATCTTTAAAAAAATATGAAGTATTACTTGCTAGTAGTATTGAGTATGGGAGTAACTGAGCCTCCATACTACTAGCAAGTAATACTCCCATAAAATGATCATTAAATTGAGAAAATGTGATTACAGACATACGTCAAGTCTTTCCATTTAAAAATACCACTGACTTTTAAAGGACAAGGAGATCGAATGTCTAAAAATGAGTAGAACAGATAAAGCATTTAATTTTTCAGTTGCATCTTCCGTGATGTGCCATAAACTGAAAAAATATAGCCTGAAGTCACAAGATAGTCTTGTGTGAATCCCCAATCATCTGCATACTGGCAGTCATTTCAACATCATTTAATCCTTTAATCTCAATGAGATTTTCTGTAAAATGGGTACTTTAATTAATTTTACTGCACAGGATTATTTTATCAAATGACATAATTAATGTGAAAGCATTTTTAAACAGTATGTAGCTGTGTAACTACTTATACTATGCCAGCTGTGTGTCAGGATGACAAATAACCCATTAATTCAAACCAATATTTATTCACATATGCAGATAATTATTAGATAATAGACATTAAAGTGGAGAACAAAATGAGCCTATTGTAAAATTAATGAAAATGAGCTCTTTACCTTCTATAGGCCTTCTCCAATTCCTTTAATCATAGACTGGCTAGTTCCAACCTGTTGCCTTCACCAACACGGTTTGTCATTGTCTTCTCCTCCTCATGACACTTTCATATGTCATTTAAATCATACACTTTAATGGGTTAAGAACAAAGTAATTTGGTGGGGGGAGTATAAAAAACAAATGGAATTGCTGAGCCCTCTGTAATTGAATCCTGTATTTCTCATTCTTTCCAAAGTAACATCCCACTTATTACATTATTTTAAAAAGATTATTGTTTTAGACATTCTGTTCTATGGTCTTGAATAGATATTTTTAAATAATAAATTTATTAATTTTATTCACAAAAAGTTTTACTGCTACAAGCTATAAATACATTTAGAACATGATGTGGTGAGCACTGGCTGTTATATGCAACTAAAGAATCATTGAACATTATATCAAAAACTAATGATGTACTATAAGTTGGCTAATTGAATTAAAATAATAAAACATGATGTGGGGCACCTGGGTGGTTCAGTTGGTTAAGTGGCTGACTCTTGATTTTGGCTGAGGTCATGATCTCAGCGTCGTGGGACGGAGCCCTGCATCAGGCTCCATGCTCAGCAGGGAGTCTGCTTGAGTATTCTCTCTCTCCCTTTCCCTCTGCCCTTCCCCCTGCTTGTGTACACTCTCCTCTCTCTCAAATAAATAAACAAATCTTAAAAAAAAAAAAAAAAAACATGATGTGACATATTGTAAAGGGCAGGCATCTAATTCTTAACACTGAACTTTCGCTGGATTCCAGATACTCTCCGCTGATGAATGTGTGTCCTTTGCACCAGACAAGTTCACAGGGGTCTTGTGGAAAGATGCACACTGCCACAGTCAATCTTCTTGAAAGGTGGTTTCTAAACCTGGCTTATATTCAGAATCATTTGAAAATCTTAGTAAAATGCAGAACCTCATATTTTTACCTCCTAGAGACTCTGTGCCAGTAAGTCTGGGGAAAAATCTAATACTTTATCTGTTTTCAGTTCCAGGTGATTCTGAATATTGATAAAGCTTGGGCATCACTGGACTAGACTGTATCTCCATCTCTAACGTCCATTCTCCCCTTAACCTACTATCCAACGACCACCCCACTCTACCAAAACTGCTTTTAATAAGTGATCTCCTTGCTGCTCAGGCCACATTTCCTTATTAGTTCAACAAATGTTTATTGAGAAATGACTATGGGTCAGGCATTGTGTTATTCACTTTAGATACAACAGTAAGCAAAAGGAGGTTTCTGTTTTTGTTTTTACAGAGTATTTGACACAGAGGGTCTATACATCTTTTTGAAATTTTCTCTTTCTCTTGCTTCCACAATACCTTTCTCTCCTTTGTCAGATTGTTCACATTTAAACTCTTTGTTGTCCTCTGATAAATGAAACTATGATGAGAAAAAGAAAGAAACTATAGATAATGTAGCTAGTAGGTTTATAGAAATGTGTAGTTGGAGATTTTGAGATACTGAGATGACTTTATATAAGCTAAAATGATCTAATTTTCATTATATATTTTGTAATATGATTATATTCCATTATCCCTTTACATTAAATTTAGACCAGATATGATAAGGCAAGATTCAAAACAGAAATTAATGAAGAAGCATACTATTTATTAATATTTAATACATAAATGGTAATTATGTTTTCTTTAATCCCTTTTGATTGATTATTTTCTAGTTTTCCATTAGGGATACCTTTCTGAGACTATCTGAATGAAAAAAACATAACTTTTCACACATATCTGTTATGCTACTAAATTTAATGAGATAGTTTACATACTGAGGGACTGTTTCATTCCTACATTTTTATAAATATTTGAAGGAAAGATGATTAAACATGTCCATACTAATTTGCACTGTATTGCTTGACTTTTTATCCTTTCAAAGATGCACATGAAACATCAATGTAAAACTTATTCTCTGGCAATTATGTGATGTTTAAGTACTAATAATGACACTTAAGTAATCTATTGATGTAAACTGTGATTTCTGGCTTTATAGAATTGTCAGTACTCCCCTTTCCATTACATGTATGTCATTTAGGGAAAGATCCAAAGTCTATTTCCCTTCCTTACAAGACATGACCAGGAATCGTCCCTGTTGGAAAGGCCTTCTGTACCCATATCTTACATTCCTACTAGGTTTCTTGCTTCTCCTAAAACAAGAATTCTAGATCTGTTGCTAGCTCTACTATGGCAATCTTGTCAGAATGAAAGAGTTATAACCTTCATTCCTCTTCGCAGTTTCCCTAACATGCTTTATGTTTATGTGGTTAGATATGCGGTGGGAATAAGGGGTGGGGAGTGATATTTGTTTTCCTCCCCCCCCCCTTTTTTGAAGACTTTATTTATTTATTTGAGAGAGAGAGAGAGAGCATGAGTCAGGGGTAGAGGCAGAGGGAAAGGGAGAAGCAGACTCCCCGCTGAGCAGGGAGCCTGATGCTAGGCTTGTTTCCAGGACCCTGAGATCATGACCTGACCCCAGGACCCTGAGATCATGATCTGAGCCAAAGGCAGATGCTTAACTGATTGAGCCACCAAGGAGCCCCTGCTTTCCTTCTTTTTAAATCCACAAAAGAAAGTTCAGAATATTCTTTGAGTTTTCTAAAATCTAACAAGGAAAGCTAGTTATTTGATCAATTTTTAGTAATCATCACCCCCAAAATTTCTCTGGTCATTTCTCATCTCCTCCATGTACAAAAGAATTTACCATTAGCTTTTTGTACTTTGATCTTAAATATGAGTTGGCAGGTAGTAGATATCTAACTTTTGAGGAGAAATTCTAGCATAAAGAAACCAAACAAATAAAACTCTTTGAATGTATTAGTTTGTTTTTTGTTTGTTCAATATCTGCTTTAATTATGTTTCCATGAATTCCAAGAATAACAGCTTGCAATTAATGTTAAAAGAAAACAAAGAGGGACATCTTAACATGTAAAAAGAAAAAAATGGATTCACAGTGAAAATAATGTATATTGGTACTAAAATATAGTTACTGTACTTTGTGAAGGGAATGGTTTTCTTCTAACAGTTATTCAATACTTGGATTTTAATATGAGAAAAAAAATTTTTGCTTGAAACTTTGGAGAAGCTGTGCTACTATTATTGTTAGCCATATTGAAACTATACTAGAAAGAGAAGTAAACAAAATTTTCTGAATTAGTTCCATAGATATGTAATAAGAACATGTATTTATAAGAATAGGATGCTATGTAAAAGAGTGACTTGAAAACTAGAAAGAACTTCTAGAAATTAAAAATATGATAGCAGAAATTTAAAAAATCAAAAGAAAGAATGGAAGCTAAAGCTAATAAAGTATCTTAGAAAGTAAAACCAAAAAGAAGGTGGAGATGAGCTTGATAAAGTAAAAGACTAAGAAAGAGGAATTGAGATTCAAGCACTGGGATTCCAGTTATTCAACAAGGTGGTAGAAGAACATTTTTTAAAAAAGTAAATTCAGGAACATGGAAAATTATGCAAACAAAACAATGATCAAGTAGCAACTCTAGATAAATCAGAGACATGTTTAAGAAAGACAACATAACATATTACTTAATCCTACAGTGGGAGATACTTGTTTACTCATAATAACAGTATAGGGACTATTTTATAAACATTGAATATAGCGTACTAAATCAGGAAGTTGGTAATGGGGGGAATAGAGGTGATATAAGAGAGAAAATCTTCACCTTTAATAACAGGAGTCGAGAGCAAATGTCGATAATATTTACTTCAAGAGACATTTCTTAGACATATGGAGGTAATGACGTGAAATTGGTTCAACCCAGGAGCAGGACCTGAAATGAAATCAGGGGCTTCTATTGTTCTTTATAGGCTCATAGTGCTCTCTGATTAAAACAAAAACAAAAACAAAACAAAAAAGAAACAGAAAAAAACAGTTCATTCTAGTTACCGATTGTAATGCTTCTTTTAGTTTCTTAAGAACATGCAATTAAGCAGAATGGGGAAGGAACACATGTATACTGTGTTCTGCCATGTGCAAAGTCTGGGTAAAATAAATGCATTACGCATGCTTCTTTATTTACTTTGGTGTCAAGGCCCTTTGCTGTTGTTCTACTTTAAAATTTATATGTTTCTTGTTATACATGGGAAGACTCTCTAGATAAAAATATGGACTTTTTCTTATTGAGGTCCTGGGAAGGACACTTGATGCAAATCAGGAAGGAGAAAGCGAGGCTCCCCTCAGGCTGGGAGCTGTTCCTCTCCTGTGGGCAATGGGAAACAGCTTTATAGAACCTCAGAATGTCTTACCTGCTTGTTATGGTGCTTGAAATATTCTGAATTTTTTAGAACACCAGACTAAATCAAATGTAAATATGGAGAAGGTACAGAGTCATGGTATGGTTAATATCTGCTAATCGGCAGGCACAGTAATAGGTGTTCTCTCCATTTTTTTATAATCAAAAAACTTTGAGAGAAATGTTTTTATCCCCACCTTACAGATGAAGAAGACCTTAAGTGATTTTCCAAAGGATATCAGAGATGAGACAATGGTTCAGATTTGTTTGACTAAAATCAGTTTTTACTGTCTCGTGTTAACCTTCTAGGTATATTGTAAGCTGAAATACTTTTAGAAAAATATAAAAATTTGGTGTTCATATATAATTTTGGTTTGTTTGCATTATTATTACCCTAAAGTGTGTGATTGAGTTAGCTGTTTGGATTGTTTAAGCCCTGTGTCCTGGAGTGTGGTTCCTTTTACCATTATGATGGTTTTATATAGGAAGAGAGGATTTCATGAGGTCTCAACATGAAATAAATTTGAGCTGCAAAGACAGAATGTCATTTCATCTTCAGTTCTTTCAGTTCTTATGATTGAATTACCTCAGAAATCCCAGTCTCGATTAATCTTTTTTCCTAATGTCCTCAGGAAAAAAGTAGGAGACTCAGGCTCAAAAGCTGAAGAAGGGTATCAAGACAGAACTTAGTAACATTATTTTGTAGACATCTTATATTTTAGAGTTATTGTATATTAGAGCAATTTCAGTATTGAGAGCCTTTTTTGAAAATGTAATGATTTAAATAAAAATATTCAATAAATGATACTTTTTGTATTACTGATTTAGAATAAGACTTGTGAAAGAGGTAAGCAAATGAATGCAATTTGGGGAATGACAGTTTAAAATCTTTCCCTTTCTCTTCCTGTCTGCTGTGCTAGTAAGCAGTGGAATGACTTGTAGACAGACAGACATCGGAGATATGAAATATTCCATACACTACAAAACAGCTAGGGAATAATGGAGTATTAGCAAGTAGGATCTCCTTCTTCCCTCCCTTCCTTCCTCTCTCTTTCTCCCTCCCTTTACATTTTCCTTCTAAGAGAGTAATGTGAGGCGTGTTGTCTTTCCAGGTACAGAGCCATTGTCAACCCCATGGACATCCAAACGTCCAGGGCGGTGGGGTGGACCTGTGTGAAGGCGGTGGGGATCTGGGTGATCTCCGTGCTGCTGGCGGTCCCAGAAGCCGTGTTTTCGGAAGTGACAAGCATTGATAGCTTGGAAAATGCCACCTTCACGGCGTGCATACCCTACCCTCAGACGGACGAATTACACCCAAAGATTCATTCGGTGCTCATCTTCTTGGTCTATTTCCTCATACCACTTGCTATTATTAGCGTTTATTATTATCATATTGCAAAGACCTTAATTAAAAGTGCACATAATCTTCCTGGAGAATACAATGAACATGCTAAAAAACAGGTAAGCTTGGTAGGGGTGTGTGTGTGTGTGTTCGGGGTGTGTGGGTCAGAGGCAGTAACTGCTATTTTCTGTTCTATTTCGTGGGTTCTCAATGCCGTGAAAGATTAAACAGAGTCCCAGGGCACCGGGATTTGCATTAGCCTGAACTAGAAGGGATGTTGTGCCGGGAGGAGGAGGGGAGGCATCTCCAATATGTGGCCATGTTATATATAGCTCTGTAGAGATCCACTGAAGTCCAGCTTCTCTGCCATCTGGGCCAGAGCTATTAAAATTCAAAGTCTTTGAAGGTTTTTCTTTACCTTCAAATGTTCATGCAAAAAAATGACATAATAAACCAGAAAATTATCACATTTCAAGTATAAATTTATTTAATTATTGTCTCTTCTCCCATTAACCCATTAGGGATGACAGAAAGTCTTGGACAAGGATTCATCAGGAAAGGACTGTAGGACATGGTCTGGGAACTGGGGATGCCATTTGGGTAGGATGCCAGAATGGGGCTCTGGGAACAGAGGGCAGAGAACAAGGGTGAGAGTGATTAAGAGGTCATACCTTCTTTAACTCAACTTTATAGCTTGTCCTATAAAAATCATATACTAATTTAAAATTACAAATGCACCTTACATAGTCTTTCTTCCTTAAGGAATATACAGAGATACTAACTTAAGGTAAAACAAATTGTGTTAATCCACAAATAGATGGAAATACTGTCTAGTGGGACAGAGTTTCAAGTTGTGCTTTTGTGGACTCTTCGGGAGGAACTTCTTCCAAAGGGTTCTATAGGTACAAGGAGGTTTGGTTGGCTCTTCACCAATTTAAAGGCAAGTTGAATGACAGATCATTAAAATTTGCTGGGTTGTAGAAGGAGGCACAGGCTGGGGTGTTGCACACTTCAACAACAACAGAATCTCGAAAGAGTTCTTGCATGGAAAGTAACCTCTACTTATTAATGACGATCAACATCAGAGATCCACATCTTCTTTAAGAGCTAA
This sequence comes from Mirounga leonina, assembly GCF_011800145.1. NCBI lineage: Eukaryota > Metazoa > Chordata > Mammalia > Carnivora > Phocidae > Mirounga > Mirounga leonina. The sequence goes on along the minus strand of NW_023270807.1, from coordinate 93,187,128 downwards.
AAAATCAATCAGTCACTAAAGTAATTGTAGATAAGTTAACAGATTTATTATCTAAATATCTAGCATCATTGCAACAAAAAAATTCAGGTCATGGGCTCAATGCACTTTTTCCTTTGCCTTGTGATCCAATTTGTATCTCAATTTGGGTATTTGAGTTTTTGCTTTGGTTTCTAAAATTGAGTTCCTCTTACCCTCCCACCTCCACTTTTATTTTTTAAAGTGGCCTTAGTTCTGCCTTGTTTTTGTGAATTTCTCTATTGGGACTTATAAACTCTGGCTGGGTAACTAGGCTTGATATCAGTAAGAAGTACTCTCAATGCCAACAGCCTGCCTGTGCATTTGAGTCTCCAAGTATAGGTGGCCCTAAAATCCTTGCACCCATGTTCCACCTGTAGGGTGGACACTGCTTCATAATAAATTTCACGTTGAGCCCCTTAATATTGCCAGGTTGCTTAACTCATGCCACCAGGATACATCTGGGGTACCACATTTTGCTTTCCTTCTCTTTACTGCACCTTTATTTGCTTCCCCCATCACCACTCACTACACTTTTCTTTGGAATATTCTAATTCACTATCAATAGTTTTAGCTCAGAAAATATCATTTTGCCTACTATCAATATCCTTTGATAAATTAAGTTTTCACATTCATGTTGCCTTATTTAAATATTTGAGCAAGTAAGACATATAAGAGCTAAACCTTGAACTCTAGATGTTAGAAAATGATTTTTAGATTAAAAAGATTTATTTCCAATATTTGAATTTTATCTATCACATTCCTGAAGACTTTCTTATAAAACAGTGAACACAGTATGTAAAGTTTTTGAAAAGAAAGAAAATATCTTTTTATTTTTAAAGGTAATCTAATATAGTAATACTTATAAGAATAATAGTTACATCAGAAGATTGTGATTTATGTGAGTCAGAAGTTTAAATCTCAAGGTGTTTTGTGTGTGTGTGTGGAATAAGGATTTAAAAAGTCATGCTCTAGGGCACCTGGGTGGCTCAGTCGTTAAGCGTCTGCCTTTGGCTCAGGTCATGATCCCAGGGTCCTGGGATCGAGTCCCACATCGGGCTCCCTGTTCGGCGGGAGGCCTGCTTCTCCCTCTCCCACTCCCCCTGCTTGTGTTCCTTCTCTCGCTCTCTCTCTCTCTGTCAAATAAATAAATAAAATCTTTAAAAAAATAAAAATAAAAAAAAAAGTCATGCTCTATTTCAATTACCCTGATTAAAAAAATCTAATCTTAAGTATATTGTGTGGTTCATTAATTCAATGGATTTAATACAAACAAATGATTTATATTTGAAGTGTACACAGTAAGACTGTAAGCAACAGGAAAGTAGTTAAAAATAAGAGAGAATTTTTATAGGTCACGGTTTTAAATGAAGACGTAGCCGGGCGCCTGGGTGGCTCAGTTGGTTAAGCGACTGCCTTCGGCTCAGGTCATGATCCTGGAGTCCCGGGATCGAGTCCTGCATCAGGCTCCCTGCTTGGCAGGGAGTCTGCTTCTCCCTCTGACCCTCCTCCCTCTCATGCTCTCTGTCTCTCATTCTCTCTGTCTCAAATAAATAAATAAATAAAATCTTTAAAAAAAATTATTTTTAAAAAAAGACATAGCCATTTATTAATAATTTATCATCTAGTCTCATAGAGGCTGTCAAATATTTTTAGATGAAAGGGTATAAGACCAAAACAGGCTTTGTTAAATTGTTGAAATTATCACTTTGTTGAGGAAAATAATTTTTGTATTTTTGGATGCATTTGCATGCCATGGTAAGTTTTTACTCTTTTTGCACCATGATGTTTTGTATGCAGATGGTTCCATTTTCATTTTAACCAATGGGACTGTTTCCTTGTATTTGCAGATGGAGACACGGAAGCGCCTGGCTAAAATTGTGCTGGTCTTTGTAGGCTGCTTTGTCTTCTGTTGGTTTCCAAATCACATTCTCTACATGTATAGGTCTTTCAATTATAATGAGATTGACCCATCTCTAGGCCACATGATTGTCACCTTAGTTGCCCGTGTTCTGAGCTTTTGTAATTCTTGTGTCAATCCATTTGCTCTTTATCTACTCAGTGAAAGCTTCAGGAGACATTTCAATAGCCAGCTCTGCTGTGGGAGGAAGTCCTATCAAGAGAGATCAACCAGCTACTTTCCCAGCTCTTCTGCAGTGCGTATGACATCTCTGAAAAGCAATGCTAAGAACATGATGACCAATTCAGTTTTACTAAATGGGCACAGCATGAAGCAGGAAATGGCATTGTGATTTGAGCGATTCAACTCACTACCTGGAAAGAACTTACCTTTCTATCTCTATTGAGCAGAGCAGAAACAATTTCCTCATTCTTACTATTGCTCAGCTAATTCATGAGGTGATTTCATGATTGACTCAGAAAAGGCAAGACAAACACAGCTAGCATTCTTCTCTGAGCAGGACTTTAAATTACATTGAAAAATATATATCTCACATTAAAAGTCATCCAAGATGCAATTCTACATATGTATAAATTAATATTGCTTCAGGATTTAAGCTGTTGTTAGAGCCAACACTAGTGTATTTATCTTAAATTTGTTTCATCTTGAAGCATGAAATGAATTCCTAAATTGACTTGATGATTCAGTGAGGGTAATATTCAAACTCCTATTATTTGAAATACAAGTCATATTTTCCTGGTGAATTTTATTCATAACCAGAGCATGTATTTATCTCCTTTGTTTAAATAAAATAGAAAATTCAAAAGGTAGAGCTTAATCACAAGTCCATATTTATTTATTGTGATTCTTTGTGTGATTAATCATAATTTATAGAGACAGCTTATGTCTGTAACTTTTAGGTGTGTGATTAAAAGGTATGATGACATTTGATTATGAATAGTAAAATAGATATCATATGAATATGATTGATTTTACATTAGTTATCATATGTCCCCAAACTATGACTTAGAAAATGGCATGGCCATTTTTGTATACATTGCTAAATCCCTGGATATTTAGATGTTTCTCTATAGATACGATAATTAGTATAATTCTGGTGAATTCAATCATTTACTCATCCTCTCTTGCAACAGCCATCTCACATCATTTAAGCAAGTTTACTCTGTGTAGTACCACAGTTTTTTCTGAATAAGTATTTTAGATATTTCACCAAAATGCAAACATGGCCTTGATTAAATTCTAAAAGCTACCCTTCTTAAATTTGTATCAGTAAGTCTAACATTTGAATTAATATATTTCATACTATTTCTCTTTCCAAATTTGCTAAATGGAAAATTCTATTAATATACTAAGCTCTTTCTTAAACACCCCTAAGCCATACTCTTTAAGATATGAAATATTCAATCGTATGTAGCAATGGGAAAAATAAACACAAGCAAACTGCCTATCGTGGTTGATAATAATAATGGTAGTGAACATTAATCAAGCGTTTTCCCTGTTCTAGTCATAATCCTAAAGCTTTATCTTTTTTATTTATCTAATTTAATACTCAGTATAAACCCTAACATGAAAAAGAGAAAGATCAATTTTTGGTAGGCCATGAAGTTACACAATTTGAGGAATATCTCTATTAAAAATACACAATTTTGCAAATTTTACATAATTATACCCCATCACATAAACACATTGCCAGGGCACTGAACTTAGGCTTTATTCACTTTATGGTAAGTTCATCTCTGAAATATATCCTTTCATTATCTTTATTTTATAGATTAGAAAATTGAGATCAGAAATATTAAGAAAGTTAAAGAGGATTTACACAGCCTTGTGGGAAAGGTGAGATCTAAAACCAGATGCTTCACCATGGTGCATGCTCCCACTATTCCATCACAACTCAGTTGTAACTCTCTTCTATCTGGATTAGTTGTCCTTAACCTTTGCAAAAGTTGTTGATCTACTCATCACAAAGGTGCAAAATATTACACACAAATTTTACATGGATTCTGAGTGTCTTTAAATCTTTTAAGGCTCATCCATTAAAATCTAAAGAACCAAGGGTAATCCTTGGTCCATGCAGAATCTTTCTCTTTGCTAGTATTAAGGTGATGGTGAAAGTAAATACAAGGATATTGCAAGGTATATGCAAATATATCTTGCAAGATCCTTTTAATTTCTCATACACACACACACATATATTATGAGATATATGCTATATATGTATGAAACTATATATATACATATATATATGAGGCTAAAGGGATATACATTCATCTTAATTATAAAGTCCTGAGAATTTAAAGTTTACGAGAATAATGTTTTTATATAATCTGTTATCTGATTTGTTTTTCAGGAATGAAAAACATATTTTCAGGAAATATTTTAGAAAATTTTTTTAATTTATACTTATTTTGTTAAAAATGTTTTTCTGTAATGACACTAATGTAATAAAAATAGCACCAAACTTCAGTTATCCTCTTTTAAACAAAGACTTTTAACAGTAGCCACGTCTGATTATATAATATTATCAATATTGTCAAACTTTGGTCTGCATTTTATTTATTAAGTTTTTATTTATTGACTACATTTAAAAATTTTCTTTCTGGTTGCTATTAATACTGAAAGTCAGATTTTCTCTTAATGTTGAGCCCTGAAGTTTGGAGACTCTGTCAATACTTTGAACTCTGTTCATAAATTAAGCAGGTTGAAGATTGTGCAACTTTTTTTTTTTTAAGATTTTATTTATTTATTTTACAGAGAGATAGACAGAAGAGCACAAGCAGAGGGAGTGGCAGAGGGATAGGGAGAAGCAGGCTCTGCACTGAGCAGGGAACCCGATGCGGGACTCGATCCCAGGACCCTGAGATCATGACCTGAGCCGAAGGCAGATGCTTAACCATCTGAGCCACCCAGGCGCCCGAAGATTGTGCAACTTTTGTTTTGAATCTGGCTGCTGCCCTCCACTCCTGGGTTATAATCCTAATTCACTCACTAACTATAATGATTTCTCATTTTCAAGAAGTCCTGTGAATTGCACCATTTTTTCAAATATTTTCTTTGGGAGAGACACTTGAGAATTAATATATTAGCATATGTTCCATATACAGGATGATGAGGGCAAATATTTAATATTTACTTTTTTCATATACTTTTCAAGTCAAACAAAACTTCATGCCTAATACACACATACATACTCTCACACACATATGAGATTGAATTCATATTAAAACAGAACTCAAGGTTTGGCATTGGTTAGATTTTATATGTTTATACATGCTTCACATATTTATTTTTGAGCTTTTAATATTTATTGCCGGGCATTTGAAGACTGTTTTTAATACCAGAGAGTGAAATTAAAAGAAGTATACCCTAAATTTATCTATGAAATCAAACTACAGAAGGAAATCAAACTAATTATGCATATTAGTCAGAAGTAGACCAAAAAGCAAAACCAAATTTGTTAAAATAAACAGTGAAACAGACCTTTGAAAAGGTAGTAAGTTTCCTGATTTATATAATTCTGTCTAGTAGTATCTTATTTCAAGGTAATATTAGGAAAAAAATATGTCTAGTGTGGTAATATCTGCCATAATGGAGGCAAATTCCACTCAATTATGATTTTTCATGTAGATAAATGTCCTTTTATGTTAATCTCTTCTTTAAACCAGGTGTATTTCAAAAGAACTACAGCATGATAGGATCTTTGCAATGCTTGGGACCAGAGAATGCTCTTTTTTAATTGTCTTGTTTGTGAAATGGGTTCACAATATTGTAGGGGTAAAATTGGGCAATGCATGTAAAGTACTCACATGATTCCTGGAGTAATAATAAGCGTTCAATAAGAGTAGCTTCTATTATTATATTTAAAAGTTATCTTTCTTCATGTAGTAAAGTAACAAAATGTACTAAAAATTTGCTATGTGCCAGATCCTGTATTTTACAGGAATACCTCAAACGGCAGGCATTATTCTGATTCCCATTCTATGGGTGTGGACACTGGGGGTTAATACACTGGTAGGCAAATGGAAGAGCTTGTCAAACTCTTATCTGACTTTAAATTCATATATTCTATCTCTGGTCAGTACTGCCAAGAATCTGAATTTCAGTTAATTTATTGAAAGATAGAATGGAAGATAGAAATAAGTATGAGAACATTTTCTTCCCTGGAATGTGGAAGTTACCTGATGATGGAGGACAAAAACAAATGGGTCTTTGAGTCTATGTTTATCCATTCTAGAGTAAGAATAATAGCTTAAATTCTGGGTCACCCATATGAATACTTTTTTTTTTTTTTTAAAGAGAGAGAGAGCTCAGGGAGGAGGGGCAGAGGGAGAGAGAGAGAAAATCTTAAGCAGGTTCCACACCTAGCGCTAAGCCAGATTCACAACCCTGAGACCATGACCTGAGCCGAAATCAAGAGTCAGGTGCTTAACTGATTAAGCCACCTGGTGCCCCCATATGAATATTTTTATAAAAATAATTTCATATATAAAAATATGGGTCCATAATTTCTGCTCCCAATATTTTCCTCTATTTTGTGCATGATATATAAAAAAAGAAGAGAAATAATAAAAATTAATGGAACTTTTTTTGATCCAAAACACATATTTTATTTGACTATTTGCTTGTTAGAACATGTCTTAAATGTTTATATGATTGTATAGAGCTGTAAAACACTTAATGGATTTTAAACAAGTATAATTTTTCCCTTTACTAATATTTTATTAATGGCTTCATTGCACACACAGGAAATATTTCCACTAAATTTCTGAGAAATGAAATGTTTCAACCATTAAGCTTCTCTTAGATAGAATAAGTATATGTATTTCAACTTTAAATAAACTAGTATTTGTGCAAGTTTTCCTTAGACTTTTTCAAAGCAAGGCACGAGGTGTAAGTAAATATGGTCAGCTTTAGTGCAGAAAACTATTTCTTTTGTAAAGTTATAAAAGAGTAACAAGAGTGCTAAAGAAAGTCTGATTGTAAGTGGATCTTTAATGGTTATTGGAGGAAACATTACTTACATTCTGTGGTTATAGCATTTTACACCATTTCATTTTCTAAATTATTTTACCAAGCTCTTCCAAGAGCCCTATTTTTTCCATATGTTGTGTCTTACCAAAATTTCAAACAGGAAATGTTCTTATATACAGAGCCAAGTCTTAATCTGTGGGGGGTAATTTGTGTTTGAAGTAGTGTATAGTAAAATTTAACCAAGATTTTATTTCTGGGAACTAATTCTACTCTTGGGCAACAAACAGATAATACTTACCCTTTATTCCTAAGAGTAGAATAATAATATAAATTGAACCCAATTAGGGACCTAAAAAGTATTTTATAAAATATTTAATGGTACTTAGAACTATTTGAAATGAGAAGCCTGTCATCACTCGAGGTATTTTGGCAATTGTACATAATCAAAAATGAAAATCAAGTACTAGAATGTTCAAACTGTTGTTTTCATATGCTGCAAAAATTTAATTGCGAGCCTGAGGGTGCTTACAGCTTTTAATTTTCTGCTAAATGTTAGAAATGTATCTATTTACTTTATGTAATATTTTGCTGCATTCTTCAAACCAAAAAGTGTAAGTCCTCACCAATATGACCCATCTTTTATCATTTTGCACATTTATTAATGTGCCTGTATAAAAGAGAGTATGTAAACATGGTCCTATGAGAATGCAGAAGGAGGAGGAAAAAATCCTACATATCATTTTAAGATAACCCTATTGTCTCCATTAGACTTAGTCATTCACCTAAGTTTGTGGTTTTCAATGGGAAAAGCTTCTCCATGGAATAGCAAGAAGAGTTTGGTTAAACAACTGTGTGGTATCTTGCAGATACATAATAAAGTTCAATAGGAAATTAAGTTTAGTGTACACTTCTAACATATCTTAAAAACATAAATTTATCCAAATACCGAATTACCAAGACCAGCATTATTTCTCCCTAAGCGTTTAATTAAATAAATCTCTTGGACTCAACAAGGACCATATTACAGTGCATGCTGGATTTCAGTTGTGCTTGATCCACATTAGTTTTGTATTTCAGCCTAAGCTACAATAAGCTGTCTAGAGTATAAATTAGAACCTATTTCCCCTCTCCAGGTCGTTTTCCAAGAAGCATATCAATGAAAGCTATCACTGTTTAAATAAAATGATTCGGCATATCTCACTGCACAGGGCAGGAGGATACATCTTCTTTAGAAGAATTTATTAGTGAATGAAATCAAGAAATAGGAAATAAAGATAAATGTTTGAACACTGTTAATGCTTTTTAGTTCTTCATTTTATATTGATCTCAGTTTTAGAATACCATATTGGTTTCATTTTAATTAATAAAATAGTACTTAATAAAATTAGGTTGGAAGTTACAAATATGAGGACAAAAAAATCACAAAGTTTTAGGGTCAAGTTCTATAATTTTCCTAGAACACTATTTTGGCAGTAAGCCTGAAACGAGGCTCGATTCCCATGACCCTGAGGTCAAAACCTGAGCTGAAACCAAGGGTCAGACGCTTAGTAGACTGGCACCCCGGAAATTGCCTTCTTATATATAACTTCTTGTGAAAAGGCAGAAACTAGCATTTTTTGTTTGTTTTTGTTTTTATTTTACCTAAAAATATTCATAGAGTAAGACAAAAATCAGAAATATAATTAATGGTGCTTACTCTACTGGGTATTATCAGGGAAACAGAATGTTTTCTATGATAGCTTTTATGTATTTCAAAGAGCATTCTATCATATTAATATGGACTATAAGCTATCTTTAATGCATTCTTTATGAAGGTTCCAGAAAACTTTAAAAACTGCCCTTTATAGTTGTGGTAAATAAATATTTCATAAAATGCCCACACTTGTGAAACAAATCAAGAGGACATTGTTTATTGTTTTAACCTGCAGTGAAGACTTTGAAGAGGATCCTAAGACTTAAGTAGAATCAGCCAATTAAACTAAAGATGGGGTGGGTACGGGTTTGATTTGGAAGTGGCAGTCTGAAGTTGGTGCATTAAGGGTAGCCTGATGGAAGGGGACTCATCATCAGTCATTACTAAAACAGAAGTAAGAATAAACTCTTTTTTGATAGAGTGAGTATATTTAGGATCAAATAGGGAGTCATTTAAAACTGCAAAGCTATGCTCAATTATGTTATAGTATCCTAGGCTGAACGGTTTTAACTTTTTGGGAGTAAGAAAAGAAAGATTTCCACTAAGGGTGAGAAAATAAAAGAGAAGAAAAGGGGAGGGATTATTTAGTCATTGTGAGGCTGATTTTCCCAAGAGCAAGAGACATGGGTCCTGGGCAGGCCTTGAAGAGGGCAGTGGCTATGGGCCAGATCTGCAAATTTCACTGTCTAGGGGGACATCTGCTCTGGACATTTCAAAGTCACCCCAAAGTTGGTGTGTATGAAGCCAACTCATTACTCGCAAACTTGATCCTTCTCTTTTCAAACTTGATCCTTCTTTCTTCCATATTTTGGTAAATGCCATGCCTTTCACCCTTTACGGAAGGAAAATAAACCCAGGACTGGGTTTAATTTAATTTAATTCTTTCCCCACTTCTCTACGTCCAATCCATCAGCAACTGCTGATTCTACTTCCAAAGTGTATCTGGAGTCTTTCACTCTCTCTCCTCTTCAACTCTTAGCATGTACTCTAAACAACCATTCTTTTTTGCCTAGATTAATGCAGTAAGCTCTTAACTGACCTCCCTGTTTACCCTAGTCCCCAATTAAATCCATTCTCCATATTGCAAACAGAAATCGTGTCACACCTTGGCTTTCTAATACATTTAGAATAAGACCAAAATTACTTGCTTGGGCTACATAATCTGGCTCCTGACTACATTTTTAAATCACTTCCTACTTAGCTTACTGAATTATAGCCTCACTGGCCCTCATTTGTGTTCCTGCAGCACACAGACAACTTCTGACTTCAATGCTTTTGCCCTTGTCCCTTGTGTCTAGAACTCTCTTTTCTGAGATATTCACATGGTTGACTCTTGTCAGAGAAGCTATCTGTGGTCAAAAATTTATAGTAGCCACTCTCCAATCATTCCATCACATTTTCTTGTCCTTACTTATTTTCCTATAGCACTTATCTTTTCTTTCCTCGCTTCTATGGTCTTTCTCCTTCATCTCAAATAAAAGTCCTGTAAAATCAGCCACTTATCTGTGTTGATGTATACTATATCCCCAAGGCTTAAAACAGTTCTTGGACTGCAGTTTAATGTAGCTGGTGCTCACGAACTAACTGTAGACTGAATAAATGAAGGGTAGAATGGTGCTGGGTTACAAGATAAAGAAGGTACTTGGAAATAAAGAGTGGAAACATTTTGTGCAATGTCTCAAGAAATCATCCTGCACCCCTTCTTCTTACTGAACTAAATGGAAACACTTCCTCTGAACAAGATTTAGAAGATACTTGATCCAACTCTATGAAGTATTAGGTTCATTATGTTTTACTCTACCTATATCCTCTGCACTACTCTACAACAATAAACATGGATTTCCCCATGTCAGGTACTGATACAACTTTATAGTTTTGTGTCTTTTGTGTCACAGTGTGTGAGGTTTCTTACAAAATATCATCTGGATTATATTTTTCTGGGAAAATGTCGAGGGCATAAAGCAACACTGGAATATTTTTCCTGAAAGCCACATGGGATGCTCATACCATTAGAATTTACCTTAATCTTTTTTTTTAATTTATTTTTTTTATGCTTATGTTAATCCCCATACATTACATTATTAGTTTTAGATGAAGTGTTCCATGATTCATTGTTTGTGCGTAACACCCAGTGCTCCATGCAGAATGTGCCCTCCTCAATACCCACCACCAGGCTAACCCATCCTCCCACCCCCCTCCCCTCCAGAACCCTGTTTGTTTTTCAGAGTCCATCGTCTCTCATGGTTCGTCTACCCCTCCGATTTCCCCCGCTTCATTCTTCCCCTCCCGCTACCTTCTTCTTCTTCTTTTTTTTTTCCTTAACATATATTGCATTATTTGTTTCAGAGGTACAGATCTGAGATTCAACAGTCTTGCACAATTCACAGCGCTTACCAGAGCACATACCCTCCCCAGTGTCTATCACCCAGTCACCCCATCCCTCCCACCCCAACCCCCACTCCAGCAACCCTCAGTTTGTTTCCTACAATTAAGAATTCCTCATATCAGTGAGATCATATGATACATGTCTTTCTCTGTTTGACTTATTTCACTCAACATAATACCCTCCAGTTCCATCCACATTGTTGCAAATGGCAAGATCTCATTCCTTTTGATGGCTGCATAATATTCCATTGTATATATATACCACCTCTTCTTTATCCATTCATCTGTCGATGGACATCTTGGCTCTTTCCACAGTTTGGCTATTGTGGACATTGCTGCTATAAACATCAGGGTGCACGTACCCCTTCGGATACCTACTTTTGTATCTTTGGGGTAAATACCCAGTAGTGCAATTGCTGGATCATATGGTAGCTCTATTTTCAACTTTTTGAGGAACCTCCATACAGTTTTCAAGAGTGGCTGCACCAGCTTGCATTCCCACCAACAGTGTAGGAGGGTTCCCCTTTCTCTGCATCCCCGCCAACATCTGTCAATTCCTGACTTGTTAATTTTAGCCATTCTGACTGGTGTGAGGTGGTATCTCATTGAGGTTTTGATTTGGATTTCCCTGATGCCGAGCGATATTGAGCACTTTTTCATGTGTCTGTTGGCCATTTGGATGTCTTCTTTGGAAAAATGTCTGTTCATGTCTTCTGCCCATTTCTTGATTGGATTCTTTGTTCTTTGGGTGTTGTGTTGAGTTTGAAAAGTTCTTTATAGATTTTGGATACTAGCCCTTTATCTGATATGTCATTTGCAAATATCTTCTCCCATTCTGTCGGTTGTCTTTTGGTTTTATTGACTGTTTCCTTTGCTTTGCAAAAGCTTTTTATCTTGATGAAGTCCCAATAGTTCATTTTTGCCCTTGCTTCCCTTGCCTTTGGCGATGTTTCTAGGAAAAAGTTGCTTCAGCTGAGGTCAAAGAGGTTGCTGCCTGTGTTCTCCTTTAGGATTTTGATGGACTCCTGTCTCACACTGAGGTTTTTCAACCATTTGGAGTCTATTTTTGTGTGTGGTGTAAGGAATGGTGCAGTTTCATTCTTCTGCATGTGGCTATCCAATTTTCCCAACACCATTTGTTGAAGAGACTGTCTTTATTCCATTGGACATTCTTTCCTGCTTTGTCAAAGATGAGTTGACCATAGAGTTGAGGGTCCATTTCTGGGCTCTCCATTCTGTTCCATTGATCTATGTGTCTGTTTTTGTGCCAGTACCATGCTGTCTTGATGATGACAGCTTTGTAATAGAGCTGGAAGTCCGGAATTGTGATGCCGCCAGCTTTGCTTTTCTTTTTCAACATTCCTCTGGCTATGCGGGGTCTTTTCTGGTTCCATACAAATTTTAGGATTATTTGTTCCATTTCTTTGAAAAAAGTGGATGGTATTTTGATGGGGATTGCATTGAATGTGTAGATTGCTCTAGGTAGCATTGACATCTTCACAATATTTGTTCTTCCAATCCATGAGCATGGAATGTTTTTCCATTTCTTTGTGTCTTCCTCAATTTCTTTCATGAGTATTTTATAGTTTTCTGAGTACAAATCCTTTGTCTCTTTGGTTAGATTTATTCCTAGGTATCTTATGGTTTTGGGTGCAATTGTAAATGGGATCAACTCCTTAATTTCTCTTTCTTTTGTCTTGTTGTTGGTGTATAGGAATGCCACTGACTTCTGTGCATTGATTTTATATCCTGCCACTTTACTGAATTCCTGTATGAGTTCTAGCAGTTTTGGGGTGGAGTCTTTTGGGTTTTCCACATAAAGTATCATATCATCTGCAAAGAGTGAGAGTTTGACTTCTTCTTTGCCAATTTGGATGCCTTTGATTTCTTTTTGTTGTCTGATTGCTGTGGCTAGAACTTCCAATACTATGTTGAATAGCAGTGGTGATAGTGGACATCCCTGCCGCGTTCCTGACCTTAGGCGGAAAGCTCTCAGTTTTTCCCCATTGAGAATGATATTCGCTGTAGGTTTTTCATAGATGGTTTTTATGATATTGAGGTATGTACCCTCGATCCCTATACTCTGAAGAGTTTTGATCAAGAAAGGATGCTGTACTTTGTCAAAAGCTTTTTCTGCATCTATTGAGAGGATCATATGGTTCTTGTTCTTTCTTTTGTTAATGTATTGTATTACATTGATTGATTTGCGGATGTTGAACCAACCTTGCAGCCCAGGGATAAATCCCACTTGGTCATGGTGAATAATCCTTTTAATGTACTGTTGGATCCTATTGGCTAGTATTTTGGTGAGAATTTTGGCATCCATGTTCATCAGGGATATTGGTCTGTAATTCTCCTTTTTGATGGGGTCTTTGTCTGGTTTTGGGATCAAGGTAATGCTGGCCTCATAAAATGAGTTTGGAAGTTTTCCTTCCATTTCTATTTTTTGGAACAGTTTCAGAAGAATAGGTATTAATTCTTCTTGAAAGGTTTGGTAGAATTCTCCTGGGAAGCCATCTGGCCCTGGGCTTTTGTTTTTTGGGAGATTTTTGATGACTGCTTCAATTTCCTTAGTGGTTATAGGTCTGTTCAGGTTTTCTATTTCATCCTGGTTCAGTTTTGGTAGTTGATACATCTCTAGGAATGCCTCCATTTCTTCCAGGTTATCTAATTTGCTGGCATAGAGTTGCTCATAATATGTTCTTATAATTGTTTGTATTTCTTTGGTGTTGGTTGTGATCTCTCTTCTTTCATTCATGATTTTGTTGATTTGGGTCATTTCTCTTTTCTTTTTGATAAGTCTGGCCAGGGGTTTATCAATCTTATTAATTCTTTCAAAGAACCAGCTCCTAGTTTCGTTGATCTGTTCTACTGTTCTTTTAGTTTCTATTTCATTGATTTCTGCTCTGATCTTTATTATTTCTCTTCTCCTGCTGGGTTTAGGCTTTATTTGCTGTTCTTTCTCCAGCTCTTTTAGGCGTAGGGTTAGGTTGTGTATTTGAGACCTTTCTTGTTTCTTGAGGAAGGCTTGTATTGCTATATACTTTCCTCTTAGGACTGCCTTTGCTGCATCCCAAAGATTTTGAATAGTTGTGTTTTCATTTTCATTGGTTTCCATATATATTTTTAATTCTTCTTTAATTTCCTGGTTGACCCATTCATTCTTCAGTAGGATGCTCTTTAGCCTCCATGTATTTGAGTTTTTTCCGACTTTCCTCTTGTGATTGAGTTCTAGTTTCAAAGCATTGTGGTCTGAAAATAGGCAGGGAATGATCCCAATCTTTTGGTACCGGTTGAGACCTGATTTATGACCTAGGATGTGATCTATTCTGGAGAATGTTCCATGGGCACTAGAGAAGAATGTGTATTCCGTTGCTTTGGGGTGGAATGTTCTGAATATGTCTGTGAAGTCCATTTGGTCCAGTGTGTCATTTAAAGTCTTTATTTCCTTGTTGATCTTTTGCTTAGACGATCTGTCCATTTCAGTGAGGGGGGTGTTAAAGTCCCGCACTATTATTGTGTTGTTGTCAATGTGTTTCTTTGCTTTTGTTATTAATTGCCTTATATAATTGGCTGCTCCCATGTTAGGGGCATAGATATTTACAATTTTTAGATCTTCTTGTTGGATAGATCCTTTAAGTAGGATATAATGTCCTTCCTCATCTCTTATTAGTCTTTGGTTTAAAATCTAATTTGTCTGATATAAGGATTGCCACCCCAGCTTTCTTTTGGTGTCCATTAGCATGGTAAATGGTTTTCCACCCCCTCACTTTCAATCTGGGGGTGTCTTGGGGTCTAAAATGAGTCTCTTGCAGACAGCATATCGATGGGTCTTGTTTTTTAATCCAGTCTGATAGCCTGTGTCTTTTGATTGGGGCATTTAGCCCATTTACATTCAGGGTAACTATTGAAAGATAGGAATTTAGTGCCATTGTATTGCCTGTAAGGTGACTGTTACCGTATATTGTCTGTGTTCCTTTCTGGTCTATGTTGCTTTTAGGCTCTCTCTTTGTTTAGAGGACCCCTTTCAAGATTTCCTGTAGGGCTGGTTTTGTGTTTGCAAATTCCTTTAGTTTTTGTTTGTCCTGGAAGCTTTTTATCTCTCCTTCAATTTTTAATGACAGCCTAGCTGGATAGAGTATTCTTGGCTGCATGTTTTTCTCATTTAGTGCTCTGAATATATCCTGCCAGTCCTTTCTGGCCTGCCAGGTCTCTGCGGTTAGGTCTGTTGCCAATCTAATGTTTCTACCCTTGTAGGTTACATATCTCTTCTCCCGAGCTGCTTTCAGGATTTTCTCTTTGTCTATGAGACTCGTAAGTTTTACTATTAGATGTCGGGGTGTTGACCTATTTTTATTGATTTTGAGAGGGGTTCTCTGTGCTTCCTGGATTTTCATGCCTGTTTCCTTCCCCACATTAGGGAAGTTCTCTGCTATAATTTGCTCCATTATACCTTTTGCCCCTCTCTCTCTTTCTTCTTCTTCTGGGATCCCAATTATTCTAATGTTGTTTCATCTTATGGTATCGCTTATCTCTCGAATTCTGCCCTCGTGATCCAGTAGTTGTTTATCTCTCTTTTTCTCAGCTTCTTTATTTTCCATCATTTCATCTTCTATATTACTGATTCTCTCTTCTGCCTCATTTATTCTAGCACTTAGCGCCCCCATTTTTGATTGTACCTCATTGATAGCCTTTTTGATTTCTACTTGGTTGGATTTTAGTTCTTTTACTTCTCCAGAAAGGGTTTCTCTAATAACTTCCATATTTTTTTCAAGCCCAGCTAGTATCTTTAAAGTGATGATTCTGAACTCTAGATCTGACATCATACTAATGTCCGTATTGAGTAGGTCCCTGGCAGTCGGTACTACCTCTGTTCTTTCTGTTGAGGTGATTTTTTCCGTCTTGTCATTTTGTGCAGAGGAGGATAGATTAATGAGAGAACAAAATGCTAGCAGAATAACAATGTCCCCAGAAAATATACTCTAAACAAATCAGAAAAGACCTGAAGCAGTGGGAAAAGAAAGGGAAAGAGAGAAAAAAGAAAAAGAAAAAAAAGAAAAAGATAAAGATAAAAACAAAAACAAACAAAAGAAAACAACAACAACAACAAAAAAAAACAGAATGTGATCAAATATGATCAGGCTGGTATATAGATCAGTGCCACACACTAGATTTGGAGTGTATTTTGATCTTTTAGGAGAAAGTGCCTCCCAAAATTTTAAAGAAAGAAAAACTTATATATGTACAAAAATAAGGGTTGATATGATGAAGGGATGGAATATGACTGTAAAGATGGAAATTATAAAAAATTTTATAAAAGGAATTGATAAGAAGTTGTTTGAAAAAAGAAAGAAGAGGATTTAAAAAAAGAAAAAAGAAAAAAAAAGGGAGAGGATGTGATCAGGCAGGGGAATAGAAAACACCATATACTAGAGATTTAGGGTATATTTTAATCTGTTAGAAGAAAGTATCTCAAAATTTTAAAGAGAGAACAACTTATATATATAAGCCAAAAATACGGGTAACTACTATGAAGGGATAGAATATGACTCTAAAAATGAAAAATAAAAATGTTTTTTTTTTTTTTAAAAGGGATTGATAAGATGTTGGTTGAAAAAGGGAAAAAAAAATTCAAAAAGAAAAAAAAGAAAAAAAGACAGTTAAAAAAAATTAACTTTAAAAGACTAAAGAATCATGGTAAAAAAGCCGTGAATTCTATGTGCAGTAGTCCCCTAGCGCTGGAGTTCTGCCGTTCTCACTGATCGGTAAACTTGGTCTTGGCTGGCTGTTCTCGCTGATCTTCTGGGGAGGGGCCTGTTGCCGTGGTTTCCAAATGTCTCTGCCGGAGGCGGAATTGCCCCGCCCTTGCCCCCTCCCGGCTAAGTAATCTGCTCGGGTTTGCTCTCCGGGGCTTTTGTTCCCTGCGAGCTTTCCGTACAGCTTTGGAGGCGGAGAGTGAAAATGGCGGCCTCCCAATCTCCGCCCCGGAGGAGCCGAGAACTCGGGGCCCCGCTCCTCAGTGAGCCCCCAGAGAAAAGCCGCCAGTCACTCCCGTCTCCCCGGTCTCCGGCCGCACCCCATGCTCGCCTGGCCTGTGACCGCGCGCCTCTGTCTCTGGCACCCGACCCGGTGCAGTCTCCAAACCCAGCCGATCCCTGCGGTGTTTTCCCGCGTGGCTCCTCCCGGGGGAGGAAGGTGAGTCTCCCCGGATCTGCCGCTTGTTGGGTCCCTGCTGGAGGAGCAGGGGCCCGACTGTGCGCGGATCCCGGTTTATGGCAACCCCGAGCTGAGAGCCCGCGCCTGGGCTCCGCCTCTGCAGCCGGCTTCCCTGCTCCGTTACCTGGGATCTCTGCCACACTCAGGCACCCCCGGTCTTTCTGTGACCCCGAGGGTCCTGAGACCACACTGTCCCGGAGGGTTCCACCCCTCGCTTAGCCACCGGAGTGACTTCCCTCAGTGGAGCAGACTTTTAAAAGTTCCGATTTTGTGCTCCGTGGTTCTATCACTTGCCAGAAGCGGCCGACGGAGGCCCCTCCCCCGCCGTCTATCCTCCCGAATATCGCCTCGGATTCACTTCTCCGCACGTCCTACCTTCCAGAAAGTGGTCGCTTTTCTGTTCAGAGTTGCTGCTCTTCTTTTCTTCGATCCCCTGTTGAGTTCGTAGGTGTTCAGAATGGTTTGATCCCTATCCAGCTGAATTCCTGAGAGGAGAGGAAATCCAGGTCTCCTACTCCTCCGGCATCTTGCTCCGCCCCCCCCCCCCCCCCGAATTTACCTTAATCTTAAATGCTCTGTGGTTTGAAGTGAGAAGAAAGCTCACAGTTGGTCATCAGGAAACATCTCTTTGTGTACCCCAAAATCCTTCCTGCAGGTAAAAGCAACCATTCTGTGGGACCATAACTCTACTATAGCTGGATAGTAATCCACTGACTCATGGTCTTCATGAGTCATATATATATGACTCATATATCTTCATGAAATATCTTCATGAGTCATATATATGACTCATATATCTTCATGAAAATCTCTTCCCCTTTTAGGAATTTATAACTAAAAACTGACTACATTCTATTTTGCTTGATACAGTAAGTGAGAAATATTTTAAAAAGAGTCACTGTGTAATATGATCTTAGATTGTATTCTTAACACTATATATAGCACAGATAAGTTTTTAAAGATAATGTATAAAAGTTATGAATGCCTGTCAAATATTTTCCGATTTAAATACTTATGGTTGGATATAGTCGACTGATTAGAATACAAAGGCCAGAGACTTTGGGTCAGGTGTGGGCATTTGCTACTGTGAGTGTCTGCTTTTCTGATTGAGTTCTTGAATTGAAAATTCTAAACTTTTGAATGCTGTAAATTCCATAGTTTGAATGATTTACCAATCTTCCACCCATCCACATTCGGTTATTTTATCCATTGGAAGGCATGTTGCCCAAAAAAGGCCAGGTATAATTGAGTAACAGCACTGAGAAAGGCTAGAATTATAATTCTTTTTTTTTGTTCTCCAGCTGGGTACCAGGTGTTTTGTTGATCAAGAGATACTATTTCATTGACTTACAAAAAATGTAGATGAAGATTAACATGGATCGTCTTTTTTCTTTTTTATCTTCTTATGCTTAGTAATAAAAACAAAAATAAAGTTGCTCAGAATCAGACATTGATAAAACACTAGTAAGGGGGGAAATAATCAACCTTGGCATAAATGTGAAGTCTAACACTTCAGGCTAACTCAGGACTGTCCTTTGCTGGTCTAATGTAGATTCTAATCCTATTCCTATCTCTAAATTCTGCATGGTAAAATGGCATTTAAACTGTAGAGTTGAAAAGCAAATTTAAATATGGTGGTTTCTTATAGATTCATTGTATTAGCTTCATAAACAACCATAGATCACTAGAATCATGATCTGAGTCAAAGCTTTATCTGGGTGTAAGATAAGTATCTTATCTTTAATGGCTCCATGAGAAACAACTGTACAGCTTTCCTGGTAATGTATAGCAATGTACAGCTTCAATGTCAGAATATTTTTCTCGATAGTTTTCCCTTCCCTTTTTTTTTTTTTTTTTTTGTTATTGTTCAACTTAGAGAGGAAAAGACTTTTTTTGATAACCTCAAGGTTAAGCTTCCCAAGATGTTTTGGCACTTTATTGTGACAACTACTCAACAGACCCAAATAGTAAGAAAGGCATGTATAAACAATACAATTTAAGCCTATGAAACTCCTGTAAACCAATTATTACTCTGCACTATTATGACTACTTATATTTGATGATGTTGATTTTAATCTCATAGTCCCCAAATGATTGGAGCCCCAGCCATGTAGAAAATCACTGGTCTCCAGGATTTTGAAATCTCTCTCTGCCTGAGATCAAGGTCTTAGAGTAAGCCTCTTTGCCTGAAAACTTGTGCAGGGAAAGCATTCAGCTATATTGATTTGATTACTTTTCTTTTCTTTTTTCTTTTTTGGTGGGGGATTATAGCAACAGTGCTTAGATTTGTGTTTTCTACATGAAATAGCATAAAAATTTCATTTTGATAAATATTTATGTAGCACAAGTATGTAATGTATGCTCTATTAGGTCCTGGGTGTACAGTGTAAATAAAACAGACATGAACAGAGACATCTTAATTGTCAGCAACAGATAGTGGTTAACTCAAGTGGAAGAGAAATCTTGGGGAAGGATATTAAGAATTCTCCAAAATTAATGGAAAGTGGAAAACTAGTCAAGAACAAATTATTTATACTGAATAGTCAGTGTCAGTCCTCATGGGCCTTATAGAGAAGTGTGGGAGAAATACAATAACCAAGAAAAAAAGTATCAGCATATCATTATAATGTGATGCTGGTGCTGTTAAAGAAATAGAGGGCCAAGATAGAGAATAACAATGTCTGGGTGAGAATAGGAAAACAAACTCTCCTGTTTAAGCTGAGAAGAAGGATGAAAAGAAGCCTCCCAAAATGATTATTTATTTATTTATCTATCTATTTATTTATTTATTTTTTCCAAAATGATTTTTTAAAATTATCTTATTATTAATATTGTTTTATTGCATCATTCTACCTGAAAGAAATCTGACTGATATTTAGGGGCTAGGGCTGGGTCTAGTGGGCAGTGATGATTAGGGAAGGGCTCCAGGTAGAGGAAATAGTGCTTATAAAGTTGTCATGGCAGAAAGAAAACCAGGATTGGGGAGCCTATGTGGCTCAGTTGGTTGAATGTCTGACTCTTGGTCTTGGCTTACGTCATGATCTCGGGGTCCTGAGATTGTGGGGTTCTGTGCTCAGCGGGGAGTCTGCTTAAGATTCTCTGTGTCCCTCTGTCCCTGCTTGCATGTTCTCTCTCTCTCTAAAATAAAATAAATAAAATCTTAAAAAAGGAAAGAAGGAAGGAAGGAAGGATAGAAGGAAGAAAGGAAGGAGAAAGCAAGCCAGGATTTATTTGATGGGCTTAAAGGAGACCAGTGTGGTTGAAGCTGAGTTGGGGAGGGAGAGGATAAACTGAGATGAGGTTTGGGAGTTAGGCAGTGATCCTAACTCCAGACTTTGGAATCTATTTGAGGGAAAATTGGAAGTTTTAAAGAGTTTTAACCAGCCCAGTGTATGTTTATTATTTCTATTTATTAAAGGCGATTTTGGCTGCTGTGTGGAAGACAGATCAGAGAGAAGCTGGAAGATGAGCAATGTTACACATGACAGTGACTGATGTCACTGATGTCTTGCATCAACATGGTGGCAATGTATATTGGAGAGAAGTGGTCAAATTCAAGATATGGATGAGAATATACATGTCAGGAATTGTTGACAGATTATATACTAATTTTAGTAGAGTGGCCTTCAGTTCTTGAATGGAGAACTTCCATTTACGTGCATGATATATCTGCATTATTTCAGGTCTTTTGACTGCAAATGACCAAAATCTAATTACAATTAGATTAAGGAAAAAAAGAATTTATTGGCTGGTATGATTGGGAAATCTAAGGGTGAACTAGGGCTTTAGGCAAAACTGTGCCCAAGCCCATAGATGATTTTTGAAAGTTGTATCAACCTCTTTGTTTCTGTCTTTTTAAAAAAATATGTTACTCACCCTTCTTCAAGCTTCAGGGCACACGATCTCAGGCAGCACCAAGTTAAAAACATCAGAGGAATCAGAGAAATTTCCTCATTCACAATCTGCATTTTGTGTCTCTGAGAAGGATTCTGATAAGTCCTTCTTGGGTGTCCTATGCATCAGTGACAAAGCATTATGTCTAGGGTCTGATGTATATGCTTACTTCTTGGGAAGAAGCAGCTATTACTCTATGGAGGTATGAGGGAAACCTTACTCTGTGTACCAAAACAAACAAACAAAGCCGTGGCAATCCACTGCAACTATATAGAAAGACAAAAAACAGTCCTTGACATTCAGGAGCTGGCCTGGACTCAAGCAAGACCCTTAGTGTTCTTCTGTCGGATATAAACAATTTTGCAGAACATAAACATCTGATAAGGCAACACTGTGACCATTATGGCTCAAGAAAAAATAATACCATGTAGTCATGTCTGAACACAGATAAAATATGTGTACTGCCCAAGCCACACAAATTGCCCCAAAGCTATCTTGACTAACTATGAGTAGATACAGCTTCTTTACCAATTGCAGGGTTAGCCTGGGTTTTTTATTACAACACCAAATCGTAGAATTACCCTTGCTTCCTGAGAGCATCCAATCCAGAGCCCAGTCCTGCTTTCTTAGATCCTCTCCCCACATCACCTAACACAAACCCAAATCCTGTAACAAGTAGTTCCTAATACTTCCCTACTGAGAAACCCCTGGGTCCTTATGATATGCATTTATCCTCACAGCAACAAGCAAAAACTCAACTCATTCAGCTATAACGTTATTCCTGGTGGTCTTTAGCAGAGGGCATTGGCATCAGTAATTTTATCATTAATAAATACAAAACAAACAACAATAACAATAACAACCAAAACTTTATTTAAGTTTAAGAGAAATAACCAAGTAGCAACCAGTAAATTTCATCCAGCTCTTCTTGGAATTCTTTCTCTCCTCATCTTTTCATTTTGGGGAATATTGCAAAAGCCAGCAATAACGAGGAGCCTAGAGACAAGTAATCACCATGTCATTACTATTGTGGTGATGCACTTGATCTTGTATGAGATACTGTGTCACTCCTCATGTTTTACATATATTAACTGGCTCCACTGTGACATAAAGTCTGTCCCAATTATTTGATGAATGAGGAAGGCATGGTGCTTTACTTTAGCTATCAATCTGATAACACAATACCATCAAGCTTCCTATGGCTTTCTCTAATTTTAATCATTCATGTTTTTCCCCAGAATTTTCTCTAGGACTGTACCAGCCAAAAATTGACCATAGCCATGAAAAAGAAATCACCTTTGTTTATGTCTATTTCATGGCCATTAAAGCAGGTTAAGGCAAGGTAAGTATTTTATGCCACTTAGAAAGGGGATGGACAGATTCAGGATGGTCTTTGTTGAAATTGTTACTTCTTGTGTGTTCTTTTAGCAACCAGCTCTGACTGAATTGTACATAGATTACATGATTTGTCTGAATGTCTATCTCTTTCTTAGAGGGAATATTCATTTATTCAACTGTAAGTTCTTAATAACTAGCTAGCATTGTTCCTGATATAAAATGGGTACTTAATAAATGTTGAATGAATGAAAGGTTACTATTATAAATAAACTTCACTGTTTTCCCATTGCTCCTAAAACAAAACCCAAACTCTATCCATGAACTGCACAACTTGATAGAACAAAATTTCCAAGTTGAAAGCAAACCCTATTAAAGACTCCATCTGGACTTTTAAAAGTGTACCAGACCATTAATATCCAGGGCTTGTAGTTTCTTCAGGTGAAATGATCATTTTGAGCACTTCATAAGCCAGTTTTTGCTTACTTTTCAAGTCTCAGCTTGTCTTTCTTTCAGGGCAGTCTTTTCTGTTACCCTAGGTAAAATTACCTCTCACATTTATACCACCATATTTATTTCCTTTATAGAATTTGTACCAATTTCTAGGCTTCTTATTTATTACTTTGCGTACAGTCTGTTTGCCTACCTGACTGTGAGTTCCATGAAGGCAGGTATCTTGTTGGCATAAGCCCCTGTCATGGGGCTTGGTGTTTAGTAGGTCCTCCACAAGTGTTTATTGACTTTATGAATAAAAGAGTGAATGAGAATTGATTTTGTAGCTGACTAAAGGGATTCGTCTTCTTCCAGGTGGAGCTAACAATAAGCACTAATAATTATACTATTTTGAGAACATTTAAGCAAGGTCTTGAAGACAGTTACAAGGTAGTAAGTAAGATCTGGGATGAAGTAATGTCAGGTGGAAGGAATAACATACAGTAGGCAGGTCTTGGAAATGGTAAGTGGTCTATTTTGGCTACAGCATAAACTCCCCAGATGGAATTGTAGAAGGGAGAGTTAAGAAAGTAAGCTGCTGTCAGAGTGTGCACATTTGTTTTTTTTTTTTTTTTAAAGATTTTATTTATTTATTTGAAAGAGAGAGAATGAGAGACAGAGAGCATGAGAAGGAGGAAGGTCAGAGGGAGAAGCAGACTCCCCGCCGAGCAGGGAGCCCGATGCGGGACTCGATCCCGGGACTCCAGGATCATGACCTGAGCCGAAGGCAGTCGCTTAACCAACTGAGCCACCCAGGCGCCCCAACATTTGTAAAACATGCCACGACTAGGATCTGTGTTGCAAGTTAAGGGCAATTGTTGACTTTGAGCAAAGGGATGACTTAATCAGAGTTGTTTTTCAGGTGACTAATATGAAAGTAGAATGGAAGACTGTTTGTAGAGGGGAGAAGTAGTTAGGGAAAGGTGGAGATTATTGCCCGGAATAGTGCAGAAAAACATCTGTGAAGACCTGAACGAGGGTACTGGAAGTGGAAATACAAAGAAGATGGTGAGTGCAAAAGATAACTTAAAGATAAATAGAGGACACAGAATATTCAATAGGATAAATAGAGTTGTACTAAGCACTTACTCTTTTTTTTTTTTTTAAGATTTTTCTTTTAAAAATTATTTATTTGACAGAGACACAGCGAGAGAGGGAACACAAGCAGGGGGAGTGGGGGAGGGAGAAGCAGTCTTCCCACTGAGTAGGGAGCCCGATGCGGGGCTCAATCCCAGGACCCTGGGACCATGACCTGAGCCAAAGGCAGCACTTAACGACTGAGCCACCCAGGCGCCCCTAGGCACTTGCTCTTTACTTTTGTAATTGCTTGTATATACAACCACTGACTAGTACAATTAGTTCTTTTATTGAAGCAGATTGTGAAATGGAAAATTATTTGATCTGGAAAGAGTGCAAGGGCACTCTGAGACTGAAATTTCAGAGAAAGAAACTCGTTGTTTATACAGTGCAGAGAAATTCAGTAGCATCAACAATTACAGGGAAATGTCCATAGTCCCGCAGGGTAAACTGACCAGATGCAATTAACAATGGTTCAGAGGTGGGGATTCCTACTGGGACGGAATGCCATATTGATCATGGAGCCAAAACTAGTGGCTAATTATAATACTTTGACTCTTTTCATAGAGGCTTGATCTGGGGGTAAATGCTTTAAAGTCTCATTTTGGTCTTTTTGAGTCAGTTTTTGCTTGAGGCAAGTGGTAGTAATATTGTTCAAATGGAATCAATAATATTTTACTACTACTATTGCATATTATAATGTTCCATAGTTATCTCAATCTATTATTGATGAGCAGCTTCTAACTCATATTTGGGACAGCTTACACAAGTCTTTAATTCATAAATTAAAGGTTTCATGGAAGCATTTTTACTTTGTGAGTCTGAAATTCCCAACTGTTCTGGACTTAATCATGGAGGAATATTCTCTTTTAGGAATGGTAATATCTTATCAATATTAGAGTAAGTGAATCATTTATTCAAGTAATTATTTATTGTGCCTAATATTGTAAAGAACAGATATTGGAACAATAAACTCTTCTGATGGAATAATATCTGCTGTATGCATTTAAAGTTTAATTTACTATTGTGTCTGTAATAATAAAAAGGCAGTGTTGAAATATAGACACATTCTAATTAGATTACTCTTTACCCTCTTTAATCTTTGATTTGGCTGACATCTTTTAACATTTTGGACCTATTATTATTTGCTACCCACAGCCAGTATTTAGTTTAAATGGCTTTATCAACTATGCATACATTTTAATCAGCTCTTGTTCCATGTTGGAGTATAGTTCAATTCTATTAAATAATTCACTCTGCCATTAATGGTGCTGCCTGTTAAATATGGTGTTTTGGAGAAAATCCATATTACTGAACATTCACTGGTGACATGAATTATCTCCTGAAGATGGTGTTGTGATTCAATGCCATAAGTTATTTGGACAGCTCTTACGGTAACTCTGTTTCACTCAGTAACACCTCATAACTCACTGCTGTCAGCTCAAGAGGGTGGGAGGAAGTCCCCTGGTCCTATATGCCCTCTTCCATTAGTCCTCCTTCCATTCCTTCTTGGAGAGAAAAGCTCTGTCAGAGTAGTCACTGGTAAAATTTCCCTCTGAACCTCATGGCTTATGTTGTGAATTGTTTTTAATCTACAACAATTAAATAACCTCTTGAAAGAAATGGAAAGATTTTAATTCTTTCAGTTCCCAGTGTATTTATCTTCCAACTTTCTGGGACAAATATTTGCATTAAGACATCCTCACTTCTTCATGTTCCCTTTGGGACAAAAAGGCTTATTTGCAACTTAATGAGGTCACCTAAGAACTGTCTGAACTGGGCCAGGTCATTATGCTGTGTTAGAAATAACAGAAGGAAATATGAGGGGGAAAATTTTAAGGTTAGGAGGCAGAATTGATACAATTATCTGTCATTTCAGATGAATGCCAGAAGATGGCAGTCCTATTTGTTCAGAACTTTATGAATTTTGCAAGACCCATGAGTCCTCTTTTGTTTCAACATGATCATAGCTCATGAAGAAAGCCAGAAATTAGTTTTTGTTACTATAGAAACCAAACGGAATGACTTAATTTTTTTTCTTTTTAAAGAAACAGTCTAAAAGTGAGGTAAAAACAGAATACTAAAGGAAAAAAAACTAGGGAAAATAAAACACTTAATTTTTTCCCCTTATGGCAGCATTGTGAAAATGCTGGGCCCTTAAAAGTTTTTTTGGATAATTTTTTTTTCTTTTCTCTTTCTTTTTCTTTTTTTAAGAAATATATTCAAGTTGACTTTGAAATTGTGTATTGCTTTAAAAACAAATTAATTTATATTGTTGTAAGTGCAATAAATATACAAGTAGGAACCTGAAATTATTTGTTTCAGTAAAAGAAATAGACCAGACTTTTCATGCTCTTTAGTTGGGTATAAGGGAAATCAATACAGAAATAGTCCAAAACAGTGCTAGACTGAAAACAAAATTCTTCTGTTTCTGCCTCCTCCTCAAGATGTTATTAATTCAGATAATTTGCAATTGCTTTTGTTGAATTTATTTATTATGAGATCTACAAGTTACAATGATTATTTCTGACTCCTCCAATGGCACATTTAACATTAGGACACTCAACGTCTCTCCTTGTATTTAGGACTTGATGAAGCCTATGTTTTATTACATTCTAATTTTACATGGAATCTGCTAACTAGTGAGCATAAGCAATACATATAAAAACTGCATTTTGAGAAAACATTTTCTTCTCTATGTTGGGAGTAAACAATCGCATGGCCACGGATAGGGATAACTCACAGGGAAGGGGTACTCTGTAGGATAATTAAAAGGGGCTAATACAAACTGAATAACTATTACTCCCTCCTTGATTCTCAACCTCTAAAACCCTCTGTTAGCCTCACCTGGGATGTCTGACTGCTGAATCTCTTAGACTCTACAGTCTATCAGGATCCAAGGCTGGTTTAACCCAGCTTTGTATGGTTCAGCATTTTCACACCATATAGTTGGTATGCCTCTGACCTTGGACACCAGTCTGGATAACTGGGTTTTTCACTTTCCTTGAAATCTACTCCTATCAAATGTCTCTCTTCTATTACCTGGACTCTCGCCTCATACCATAACCCTTGTTTAGGTGAGCTACTATCCCTATTCCTTAACATTAAGTCACTGCTTTATTCTAGCTACTGTTCTGGGGAGACAAGAACTCTGGCCTCAAACAACAGCTAGGTCACTGCTAAGGGCATGCTATCTAATGGTTGACTCCCACTGTACCCACTGAGACTCTGCCTGTTCTTCTAGGACTACCCCTTCCACCCCTCTCTTCCCATATCTCTTGAGATACATTCCCTTATTATTTTTTATTTTTTATTTTTTAGATTTTGTTTATTTATTTGACAGAGAGAGACACAGTGAGAGCAGGAACATAAGCAGGGGGAGTGGGAGAGGGAGAAGCAGGCTTCCCATGGAGCAGGGAGCCCGATGCGGGGCTCGATCCCAGGACCCCGGGATCATGACCTGAGCCGAAGGCAGACGTTTAACGACTGAGCCACCCAGGCGCCCCGAGATACATTCCCTTAATGCCTTGGTCACCCATGGCCTCATCTAGACTGTGATCTGATGTCACAAATAGACCCTTGCCTGTGTTTTGCTTGTCTGATGAAAACTTAACAGCTGTATTTGCAACTTAATATGCTCCTAAATGATGCTCACAACTCCAAAGTAGCACTCTCGGTTCTGGAGTTCGGCTTTATATTTAGATGGAGGAAATGCTACGTAATAGGTGTTGCTGCATACCTCTTCCCTATTCTCCCATCACGTTGGGAGCTCGGAATCAGCCATTCTGGGAATATTTACCCTATGTAAATTTGCAAGCCCTAAAAAATCAGGTTTCCCCTCCCTCATCCCCCACTCTGGACAGCAAGTGTTAAACAATTACCAGGACATCACTATCCTTCAACCTTTAACTGTTCAACACTCTCCTCTCCTTAAAAGTGTTTCCTCAGCCAGTTTTATTACAGGAAATGTTGCAACCATTCACCTATGGTGTTCAAGCCAGGGCCTTGAGAACAATCTCTGACCTCTACCTGTGACGTGCTCTTAACTCTTGACTAGTGATGTTCAGGTAAGTACAAATGCTTTGCCTGGGCTGCAGCAACATCTTCTTGTAGTCTCCACACTGCTTCCTTTCTGATTCCCTTTCTACTGTACAGTAAGGGTGAATTTTCTAAAGAGAAAGTCTCTTCTCCCATTGAAATCCTTCAGTGGTTTCTCTTAAAAAGGAGGCTCTCAAAGTGTGATCTGGGAATCAACAGAATTAGCAATTCCCAGAAATTTGCAAAAAATGCTAATTCACAGGCCCTTCCCTTAGAATTATTGTATCAGAAACTCTGGGGGTGGGGTCCAGGTGGGGTCTGTTTTAACAAGCCTTCCAGGTGATTCCCATGCACACCTAAGTTTGAGAACTACTGACTTAGGGTGAACTTCAAACTCCTGTAATGTTTATAGGGTTTCTAAAAATCCTTTCTGATTTACCTCTCACCTAAGCTTCCTTTGCTTGCTCTCCAACTTGAATTCCTTGCTTCAGCAATATAAAAAATGCATTCATTTCCTTTATTCAGGATTGTTGGCTTTCACCAAGTCCTCTTTGGTAACTGGCCCTTTGCATATGGCAATAATTAAGTTTCTTTCCTGCTTTCTCCCTCTATCTTCTCTTGCCAGACATTGTTCCTTCCATCTTCAGTGTTCCCCATTTCTTTATCAGAGGAATACTTAACCTTTTTTTTTTAGAGAGAGAGTGAGAGCACACTGGAGAGCATTGGGGGAGACAGGGGAGAAAGGAGAACGGAGTGTAGGGGGAGGGGCAGAGGGAAAGGGAGAGAGGATCTCAAGCAGACTCCTGCTAAGCACTGAGCCCCCAGATACTGGGCTGGATCTTATGACCCTGAGATCAGGACCTAAGCTGAAACCAAGAGTCCTTGGCTTAATTGACTGAGCCACCCAGGCACCCCTGCTTAACCATTTTTGTAATCCAGGATTTTAAAGGCAGTTGCATGTCCAAATAGAGCAATGTGGAATATGACCATTTTATCTTATTTAGCATAATCCTCAAATTCTTTTTTTTTTTTTTTTAAGATTTTATTTATTTATTCATGAGAGACAGAGGCAGAGGGAGAAGCAGGCTCCCCGCGGAGCAGGGAGCCTGATGCGGGACTCCATCCCAGGACCCTGGGATCATGACCTGAGCCAAAGGCAGACGCTTAACCAACTGAGCCACCCAGGCGTCCCATAATCCTCAAATTCTTAATTGCATATTCCAAATAAATGGTAACTATAGCCTTTACATCATATTGATACAGAATAATTTAAACAATTGAAATCTACTTTACTCTTTTTTTTTTTAAAGATTTTATTTATTTATTTGAGAGAGAGAATGAGAGAGAGAGAGCACATGAGAGGGGGGAGGGTCAGAGGGAGAAGCAGACTCCCCGCTGAGCAGGGAGCCCGATGCAGGACTCGATCCAGGGACTCCAGGATCATGACCTGAGCCTAAGGCAGTCGCCTAACCAACCGAGCCACCAAGGCGCCCAAATCTACTTTATTCTTAACATTAAAATAATCTTTCAGTAAAAATTTATTTAAAGCTTTATGACTGCCTAATATCTTTATCAATAATAAACTTGGAGAAGCAGGAACACAGTTTCCCTTTCAAAAAATTAATTGTATAATGAAAGAGAATCCAATTTATGTGGAAAAATAGGCATTGGTAGCATAGTAACATAGTTCCTGGATTTGTACTAAGGCATTATACTGAAAAAGAAAACATTAAATAAAAAATGAGCTATATACTTTTGAAAATAGAGTAATCACATGCTGAAGAATTTGGTGTGTGGTGCCGAGAAATGGATGAAGGTGGTCAAACGGTACAAACTTTCAGTTATAAGGTAAATAAGTTCCAGAGAATTAAGTTACACCACAGTAACTATAGTTAACAATAGTGTATTGTTAAAAAAAAAAAAGAAGAAGAATTTGCATTCTCTCTTTACCATACTGGAAAATTTAATATAAACAAGGCGCTCAAAATTTGTTGATTTTTCAAAATCATTGTGTATTCTGGTAATGTCTTTGAGTGTTTTATGTCTATTTTGAATAATAAATGCTGCATATTGCTGGTAGATGGTACAATAATTTTTTAAAATTTCATATTTTAAAGCAAAATTTTTGAGCTTCAAGTTTAGTAGGAAAAGAACAATAAGAAGCACAGCTATTTCAAAGGTGAAAGTGTCACCAAATGCCACTGTATGCTCTCAACATGAACCTATCTTTCTTGTCTTTTTCTTTGACATCTTAAAATGAGATCGTTTTAATACTCCCAACCATCTGATAGGATCTGAGAAAAGACTATACCGGCCATCAAAGTAAAAAAAAAAAAAAAAAAAGTTCTTGATTTGGAGTATACACAAAATCAAAAAAGACTAAGAAGTGAAGGGAAGAAAATTGCTCTTTATCCTTTATAATCCCCAGTGATTTATGGAAAAGTTGTTTTGATTAATGTATTGTGATAGAATTAGGTTGACCTTTTTTCTTCCTTAGCGGCAAAAGCTTATAGCTGTAACTGTTATGTACCTCTCTCTTAAACAGCCAGCCACCTGGACCATTTCTATGGACTCCTGCATCCTGGATTTGGAGTGATTCCCTGCATTCTCAAAACAAACGAGCTTAGGGGATGCAGAGAACAGATGCACAAAATCAGGCTCCTCATTATTTAGAAGCATTTCTAAGACACAAGGGATTCTATTCTCTTTGTTGTCTGTGCTTTTAGGCATACACACAAATAAATTAACTTTTTTTTCCATTAGCTTATTGTGTGGGTTAAATAAATTAATACAGGTAATGCACTTAGAATAGTGTTTGGCACATAGTGTTTGCTATTATTTGTATTCAAGTCAGTAACATTTATTAAACACTTCTGCCAGTAAATGGATTGCACATGAAATATATGGCAGGGCTCTGCGTACCCCCTGTATATAACAAACAAGATAATTACTAAAATTGTGTATGCTTTGGAGAAGTGTCCCTTGTGTGTGTGTGTGTGTGCGTAAAATGTATAAAAAACACATTTTATCATGGGAAATTTTAAGCATACACAAATTAGAGAAAATAGTGTAGTAAGTCCCAACTGCCTATCCTCCAGTTTCATCAATTAAGAATATTTTGCCAATCTTATATTTCACCTATTCTCCCATCCATTTTGAGAATATTTATTTATTTATTTATTTATTTATTTATTTATTTATTTATTTATATTTATTTATTTGACAGAGAGAGACACAGCGAGAGAGGGAACACAAGCAGGGGCAGTCGAAGAGGGAGAAGCAGGCTTCCCGCGGAGCGGGGAGCCTGATGTGGGGCTCGATCCCAGAACCCTGGGATTATGACCTGAGCCCAAGGCAGGCACTTAGCGACTGCACCACCCAGGCACCTCCATTTTGTGAACATTTAAAGCGAACCCCATTCGACATATTTTCTTTTTAAGTATATCAATACATATCAATAACATATAAAAAGTGTCCCTTACTTTATATGTCCACTTAAAGTGGACATAAACTCTTAGGTTTGAGTGAGAGTAGAAATTAAATGAGGAATTCTGGAATCTTCTCAACATTTAGATTTAGGTTCACCCACAATTCCGAGTAGTTTCTATATGTCAAGTGTCATATGTCAATTTCACATTTAGATGTAGCCGTGACTGTTTTAGGAGAGGAAACAGAGGCTTGGGGGTGGAGTGATTTGCTCAAAATGGCACATATAAAACACAGAAGAATCTGAATTGAACCTGGGACTTTTGACCCCAGGTCTGGAGTTAGTCTCACTGTGCCTTAGCCAGCTAAAACCTGACCTTGTCAGGAAGTGGTGCTCCCAGGCTAACTGCTTTCTGTTTCAGCTCTTAAGTTTCCCCTGGCATTCTAGGAGAGTGACCATACAATCTTGTAGTAGCCATCGGCATGAAACCAGTCTGTGAGATGAGTCTGGGGGGTGAGGAAAGCCAGAGTCACAGAGACTAGATGATTGGTGTATGTACAATTGACTAGGCTATGGCAAATTTCAGAGGGAAGATTCCTGCTTATAAAAAGAGTTATCAGGCTATTAAAATGTCCTATTACGCTTCCTAAATGGTAATCCAGTAATCTTAAAATGTTGTCAGTTGTTGGTGTTCCTAATTGTTTCCTTGACATGGTGGAAATTATTCTCAGATATAGTTAATATCATAAAAGCATCTTAAAAATAGCCTCAGGAAAAAAAAAGAGTGTTTCTGTTTCATTCTTATTAGAAGCTAATTATTTTCACACTTCAGACTTTAAATGTTCACTAAATCCCTTTTTTGTTGTTGTTCTTAGATATTGGTTCTAAGTATTGGTTCATTGTCTTTTCATGTCATTCTTTTTGCCCATTCTGTATTTCTACAAAGTATTGCTCCACAGGCTTTATGTTACTACCAACGTTGGTCCCTAAGTGAAGCAAATTGGTCAGTGAAATGAACAATTCATTCACTAAAGCCACCTGCCTTCAGTGAGTTGAAGATGACGGATGTAATTACCTAAGACTATTTTATCAATGCCCAGATAACAACTGTATTTAAAACTACTATCCTTAAGTATCTTTTAAAAATGAATATTTCTAACAGAACTCAATGAATGGTCTGTAAAGCTCTAAGCAAATAATAAACCATCAAGAGAAACTCAAGGAATGATAACCAATTTTGGGGGAAAAACTGGCATAATTTTCTGCCTATAAAAGTTTATCGGACACTTGAAGCATGTTAGACCATAGGAATATTAACTTGATGCAAGTTAAACATGGTTAATACTTCTCTGGGAACCCATTTCTCTCATAATTCTTTCTCAAATTTTGTACTTTTTCTGAACTTT
This sequence comes from Mirounga leonina, assembly GCF_011800145.1. Lineage (NCBI taxonomy): Eukaryota > Metazoa > Chordata > Mammalia > Carnivora > Phocidae > Mirounga > Mirounga leonina. Next base: position 93,154,258 of record NW_023270807.1, on the reverse strand, counting down.
CTGAAACATTAATCCTTAGAATAGTTCTCAAAATACCATGGATCTCACTGACATGCAGAATTCATTACCATTAAGTGCTATTGGTAGGAGAAGTGAGCAAAGAGAGGGAAGTAATATATATATATAAGAGAAGACATCTATGCTGGCCACCTGGAAAAGTGGACAGATTAATTCATACTATATAACATATTGGTGATAGTATTCCTAGAGTTAAAAATCTCAATTCGTGTAGAAATTATTGCATGTAGGATTCTGGATATGCATTGGAAGCATTTTGAAAGAGAATGCCCACATATTTATGTTTAAGTATAGAAAGATCTATTGATATCCCCTTCTTCCTCTTAAACTGGCCATCCTTGAATAAGGCATTAGCCATGGATGGTGAAGACACAAAAGCTACCCCCAGAATTTTGGGGTCATTACGAAGAGACGAAATTCAAACAGGGAATGTGTTGAGATACTATCCAAAAGGTGGAGGTTGTACTTTTCCTAACAGGTCACTTTTGTGTGGTTTGTTTTTGTTTTTGTTTGTTTTTGTTTTGTTGTTGTCAAGGAAGTGGAAATCCGAAGAGGTGGCACCGAGGAAGGAAGCTCCCTGCAGCAGGTGATTCCACATCTTGGAGAAAGAGAAATGATCTCCAGACTCTGCTTGACATTGCAGCGGCTGATTTTAAGCAGCTCTTGTTGCAATGCCAGCAGCATGTCTACATTCGTCTCTCTTTTTTCCATCCCTACCTCATTGTGTTTCACACTGTAAACTGATAACATTACCTTATTCTGAGAAGTCTGTCTTCTTTCTTCTTTCTTAAGGAAGCAATTACAATTAGAGACAATGCTATATTGCCAATGCTCGCCTTTATGCCCCTCCTTAGGGCAATATTTCTCAAATCTTCTCGTTGAAACCATCTGTATTCTGTCACCTGCGAGGCAAGGACTTATTCAATGTGCAAACCTATTAAGTCAGAATCTCTGGAATCTTCATTTTTAACCCGCTCTTCTCGTAAACCTCCTCTCTGTCTCTCCCTTAGCAATCGAGAGCCCAAACTATTGGGCCTTCCTCATAACAGGCCAATTAAGGTAATATCATGTATATGTAAGTGCATCCTTGGCACAAACTATAGGCTGCAAAGAGTTATTCTTGCATAAAATCATAACGGAAGACTGATGATAATGCAGTGTTTCAACAAAATGAATTGGGAATGATTTTAAACATACACACTCACACTTTTGTGAGCCTTTGTGTGTTTTCTTCCCATCCTGTGGGTTGGAAAGTCAAGAGAATCAGTAACCTCAGGTGAGACAATACCTATGAATTAATTTCAGTAGAAATAGGAAAATAAATCTTGGATTTTCTTTTTTGCTCCTGTGAGCTTATTCTTATTCTTATGACCAAACACGAAATTATTTTAACTTGGTTGCTTTCACAAGATCATTAAGTCAGAAGGAGAGAGTCCTGAGAAGTGGGCCCAAGCAGGGGTTCAGTGATGGATGCATATAAAGCTTAGCGAAGTGGAGGTCACTAAACAATAATAGGAAACACTCCTATGTAATATGCTATGTTATGTTGCCAGGTACTATTCTAAGTGCTTTATATATATTTAATCATTCGCTCTATCATTATAACAGCTCTATGAGATAGGTTCCATTATTATACCCATGTTACAAATGTAAAACTGAGGCATATAGAGTTTATATAATTTGCCCAAGTTTACAGAGCTATGGGATAGAGCTGGGATTTTGAACCTATGCAGACTGGATTTAGACTCAATGCTCTTAATCACTGTACAATATGGCAACAAAAACAGGGACTTTAATCATATCTTCAAGGATGAGAAGATGTGAAACATTGCAAAACTTTTGGAAAGGAAGAATGATATGTAGGGACTAGTCCTCTAAGATAAAACTTTTTCTAAGACTAGGATAATTAAATGTGTAATTTAAATGTTTAAACTATAGTAATTAGTGGGTGAAAATAGACTGGCAGATCGATGGAATAGAATAGTTATCATGGAACCAGATCCTATAGTGTAATTCATGATAAATGAGACCTGATGAATCAGGTGAACGAGATGGATCATTCATAATGTATTGCTGCGAATATTGAGGAGCTAGTTAAAAAATCCATTTTGATTTTACTTCACTCTATTTCATCCAAATAAATTTAAAAAGGATGAAAGAACTAACATAGAAATGACCAATGCTTCTCACTGTATGTAAACTCCTTCAAATCAATAAAGTAAAACAAAACAAGCCTGAATTAAATGAAAAATATGGAAATGTATTTGAAATAAAATATGACAGATTGTTACTGTGACCCAGAGCCTAACTTGAAAACAGGATGCAGGGAAACAAGTGTGGGTGTGTTTAGAGAAACGGTGCATGATTCATGCATGGATGGGGGAATATTCAGCAGCATTTGACACAGTTGATTTCTCTCTACCTCCTTCCTGATATACTTTCTTCATCTGCATGGTGGGATACCACATTTGTCCAGTTTACCTATAGTCTCTCTGGCTTTACTTCTTAGTTTCTTAGCTAATTCTTTCTCTGTCTTCTTCAACATTTTATTGTCTAGCCACACCTACTTAGGAAGTGATTTCATCCAGTTTTTTTAAATTAATTTTTGTTATGTTAATCACCATACATTACATCATTAGTTTTTGATGTAGTGATCCATGATTCATTGTTTGTGTATAACACCCAGTGCTCCATGCAGAACGTGCTCTCTTTAATACCCACCACCAAGCTAACCCATCCTCCCACCCCCCTTCCCCTCTAGAACCCTCAGTTTGTTTTTCAGAGTCCATCGTCTCTCATGGTTCGTCTTCCCCTCCGATTTCCCCCCCTTCATTCTTCCCCTCCTGCTATCTTCTTTTTTTTTTTTTAACATATATTGTATTACTTGTTTCAGAGGTACAGATCTGTGATTCAACAGTCTTGCACAATTCACAGCACTCACCATAGCACATACCCTCCCCAGTGTCTATCACCCAGCCACTCCATCCCTCCCAACCCCCACCCCACTTTTGAGGCTTTCAATATCACTCATTTGATGTAGTCCATCAAATTTATATCTCCAATCCAGTCTTCTGCCTTGAAGTCTTGACTTTCTTATCCAACCACCTATTGGTCATTTCCACTGTTACCCCTCCTGGTCCAAGGCAAAGTCATCTTTCAACTGGATTGTGTAGTCCCCTAACTGGTGTTATTCCATTCTTATCCTCTATGTTCTTTTCTATGGAGCAGACAGAGTGAATTATAAAACAGTCATATCATGTCAGTCCTCTGCTCAAAATCATAATGCCTGCCCTTCTCAGGGAAAAAACAAGAATCTACAGTAGTCTGAAAGACACCATCTGACTTAGCCCTAGCTACACCTCTGTAACATCACTCTGCTCCAACCTACTGGATTCATGGAGGATGAATGTATAATCCTATCCCAAGGCTTTTGCCTTTTTTTTTTTTCACTTTTCTTAGACTGCTTTTCCTCAAGCAAGCTAAATGACTTGCTTTCTCACATCCCTTAAATATTTCTTCGTCATTTATTTTGCTCTTGATCCCTAGCATCTCTAGACATGCCATTTACTTATTAAATCTTTCCTGTCATTATAAAATGACCTCCATGAGAATAGGGAATTTTTAGTTTGCTAACTGTTCTATTTTTGGAGATTTCAAAATGCCTGGCATGCAGTTGGTCTACTAAATATTTGTGGAATGAATGAATGGACACGGATTCTAGCCTACAATTTCAGGATAAAAATAAAGTCTTAAAGGACCCAATCTAGCCTGAATAAAATACGACTAAATAGAAATTTATCCTCCTCACCTAATCATTTCATAATTAGACTGTATATTTTCATGATTTTAAATGTAAAGTAGAAAATTATTGAGCTTTTTACTACTTTGCCTGAGATTCAGATTGCCCTCTGGGAAGATTTTTTAATTTCTTTTCTAAAAGGCATGGGGCTTTGAAAAACAAAATAATTTCTCTACAAAGTGTTTTTTTTTATTATTATGTTAACATCTTTGTATTAAAATATAAGTCAGTCAAGCACAGCTTATAGTTTGTAATTGTGTTCTCAAGGGGAAAAAATTCAGCATCCTCATTGACATTAGTTAATACCCTCAGTAAGAGTCTATCATATCATTAAGTATTATCCCCTGGTGTGAATGAGAAAAGGCACTCTTACAATCTTTTTAATTTATTGTTTTACATTATAACAGGACAACCATAATTATATAACTCGAGTCTCAGTTTTTTTGTGTGTGGTTCACATAATTTTAGTCAACTGATTTTTCACAATGAAGAGGTGTTGTTGGCTATGTCAAGCAAATTATCAAGAGATAGCACTTAAAAAAAGTGCTGATCAAGATTATAAAGTGGAGTTCCATTCTTGTGAGGTTTTAAGAGTTTCTGTGTCAGTTCTTGTAGAATGCATGAAGGATTTGAATTTTTTACTATTCATGCATGGATGGGGGAATATATTAAAAAGTCATAATTCATATTTATTCATGGTAAAAGTGTTCAGTTTTCTACCTGTCCAGTACTTTTTAGGTGTGCATGAGTCATAGTTCAGAGCTCTTCACATTAAACCATCTCTTTTTACTTTTAGCCTGTGGACATAGGATAGTATTGTTATTATTACTGAATACCAAGCCACCCCCAAAACTTTAAAATGATTTTTTACTTTTCATTGATTTATTACTTCTCTGTAGTTTGAACTGATAAGCTAGACTTCTTTAAAATTGAATACTTCTGTTCCTCAAAAGACATCATTAATAAGAGAAATGAATAGGCAGGCCACAGCCTCAGTCATCATATTTGCAAAACATACAGCTGCGGAAAAAAACAAAACAAAACAAAACTGGCACCCAGAATATAATGAACTCTCACAACTGAATAATGCAAAGACAAACAATCTAATTAAAAAATGGGCAAACTCTTTTGGTAGACACCTCACAAAACATATGCAAATGTTCATTAAACATATGCAAAATTGCTCAATAACAGTAGTCATGAGGAAATACGAATTAAAACTATAAGATACCAACACACATCCATTTGAGTGGCTAAAATTAAGAAGACTGATAACTTAAATGTTGGCTAGGATGTGCAGTAACTCAAACACTCCTATGTTACTGATGGGGATGTAAAATGCAGTAGCCTCTTTGGGAAAATGTTGGCAATTTTCCATAAAATAAAACATACACTTATCCTGTGACCCTGGAGTTTATCCCTTTGATATTTGACTAGGAAGGGGTATGAGGGAATATTCTGGGGTCAAGAATAATATTCTGTCTTGATGGGAGTTTGTCAAAACTTAGTAAATATCACTTAAACTTTAAGTATTTTGTTGTAAATAAATGTAACAATTTCACAGGATTAGATAAATGAAAAGACTTATAATACTTCACAGACCGTACTCACATAAAGCTTTAATCAAGGCAAGGAGAATGACATAGCAAAGTGTAGGTGATCATGGGGCCCGAGAAACTCCCAGGGTCAGCTCATCAGGGGTCCATCTGACTCTCATAGAATGCACTTAGTCTGGGATTATGAGCCACTGATAAATGAGTGGAGAATCTTAGTTTCAGGAGACCATGAGGAAAAATTTCCAGCAGAGTATTTTTTTTTTTTTAAGATTTTATTTATTTATTCATGAGAGACACAGAGAGAGAGAGAGAGGAGCAGAGGGAGAAGCAGGCTTCCCGCTAAGCAGAGAGCCTGATGCGGGACTCGATCCCAGGACCCTGAGATCATGACCTGAGCCGAAGGCAGACGCTTAACCATCTGAGCCACTCAGGCGCCCCCAGCAGAGTATTTTATGCTTCACTAGTCACATAGGCAAGTCAGGGTGTTTGGCCAGTTACACCAGGTTTAAGAGATCAATAAACAAGTTGGTCCTGGGTGTAAAGTTTAACGTTTGAAATTTAACAGCACATTAGAAATTTATAGATTTATCAGGTGTGCTATAGCTTATAGTTTTGACCTTGAAGAAGGGGATTGCCCCAGTAAAAATGTGAATTAAACAAAGTACACTGTTTTCCCTTTTTTCCCATTCTTTATCTGCTCCTCTGTTTCTCTTGCTGCCTCCTGTCTGCTTCCAGCTGATTATGAGCTTTCTGCTCATCACTAAATCTCTCCCTTAAAGTTTCTTTCAAAATAACTCTTCCTTCAACTCTTAAGTTTTTCATTTCCTCACTGCACTAAAATCAGTTAACTGAAAAGGCAATTTACACTAAGGTGCTAGTAACTATAGACAAAATTTAATGAGGTCTACTCTCTTTGACTAGTGCTGAAAACTATGTTTCTATAAGATTTTAAGGAAATTCCATTTTCCTGAGATAATTTTAATTTAAAGGTGGAAAAAAATATTGTTCACATATTTTTCACAATATCATATGTCCAAGGAGGAATTTTATAAATGCAAAATTCAGTGGTATATCTGAAATGAATTTTGTTCTGGAGAGGATGAGAGCATACTTGACTGGAGGGCAAGAAAAAGTTTCAAACTGAAGGTGGGTCTTAAAGGAAGAGTAAGCTCCTTGCCATGAAGATATTGTAGGCAAGGGGAATAAATTAAGTGAAGGGACAGTGGTCTGTCAATTTGCTGGATTCTTTTTGGGGGATAATGCAGGGCTCATATTGGACAATTGTGCTTTGGCAGAGATTTTTGAATTTTATTTTGGCTATATTTGGAAGGCAAGATGTTCAGTTTATTTCCAAGGAAAGTAGAAATCTTAGACTGTAGTCTTGGGACCAGGATTGGAAAGGTCAGAAGCCCAAGTGGTGTTGAATATGACTTCGTAAGTCATACAAAAGTCCATTTCATTGTTGCACATTTTACGTAGACTTTTAATGTATTCTCGTACAATTGATTGCTGAATGTAGCATTATCTCCAGGGGAGAACCGCGTAGAGAGTGAGGCAGAGGTGCCAAGAAAAGAGAGATGAGAGGTAATATCTCAACCTAAAAGGAAGATTTCTGAGAGCACTCATTGGAGTGGTGCAGCAGATAGATATTTCTGGCAAGGCAATGTTTATTGACATCTGCATGTCAATAAATAGTACACCAATTAAAAGACATGGATTTTCAGATTGGAGAATAGAGAAAACCTAACTCTAGATTGAAGTCAAAGTCAGTGAGTAAATAATCCATAAAATATGGGGTAAAAAGGGGCAACTGTATTCTCATGCAGTGCAAACAAAAATTATGTGAGGATCTCGACTTTTAAGAGATTAAACAAAATGCAGTTTAGGCCAACAATTACTCAAGGAGAAAGAGGAGCCTCCTTTGTAATGCTAATATGAGGAATTTATAATGGGGATAAACATTATGAGTAGTTATTGACTCAAATACAAGTACCTATAAAAAGGTGAAAATACAGGAGATTAAAAGGAAAAATGTATCTACTTACTAGTAGTAGATGAATTTTATTTACCTCTCTCAATCTATGGTAGATCAAACTGCACAAAATGTAAGATTATAGGTGACCCAAATAACATAATTTAGAAAGTCTGATTGGTATATATCAAACTTTGAACCCTGAAAATAGAATGCCTATTCTTTTCAAGTGTCCTTGTTATCCTCATGAAATTGATCAGATAAGAGGTCACAAAGCAACCTCAAACATTAATAAATACCATAGCTGGTTCTTTGAGAGAAAAAAAAAATAGATAAATCATTAATCTACCGAAGAAAGAAAGAGAAAATGACCATAAAGAAATGACAGGAGGTAAAAAAGTCAGAGAAACAAAGGGAATCTAAGAAACCCCGTTAGATATAATTTTACTCAGATCACTAGTAGTATATAGAGATCAAGCTTAATCTTGTTTATTGCTTTATTTTACTCCATTGTGTATATATATATATATATTTTATTCAACAAGTCACTTGTTGATAATAATTTAAGATTTCCTAGTTTTGGGGGGGCTTTTTTGCCATTACAAATAGTGCTTCAGTGAATTTTCTTGTACATACATCTTTTTACATTTTTGCTAATGAATCTCTAGGGATAGATTGCTAGAATTAGGATTTCTTGTTCAAAGGTCAGAGAACATGCAGTTTGCTAGATATTACCAACTTCCCTTCCATACTTTTGTTCCCACCAGGAATGTATGAGAGTAGCACCAACATGTTTTTTGAACCGATACTAAATCTAATATGGGGAAATAAAAATAAATAGGAAAACTTTGAAAAAGAAGAGCAATGAGGGTAGAGAAGACTTAAAAGATTTAAAGCATAAAGATTTACTAATTAAATCACTGTGGTGCTAGTACATGAGGATTTATACAGATAAATGAAATAAAATAGAAAGTATAGAATTAAGCCCAAATTCATATGGGGATTTAATATATGGGCAAGATTGTTGTTGAGTCAGTGGGGAAAGGATGGGCTCATCAATAAGTAGGGTCAGACAACAAAGTAACTATCTGGGGAAAAGAAAGTTTAGACATATTTATATCTCACAGCGTGTACTTGGATAACATCTTTTAAAGTTTATGCGTGAAAATTTGAAATATGTGTACCAAAAATGTAATAAAAGTATTTGCTCAAATTCCTGGAGTGGAAAACTCTAATTGAAAATGTGGATGGCATAAAAGAAGGGTTTGAAAACTTAATGATCTAAAATTAAAAACGTTTGTATTACCTTCCAAAAAAATAACATAAGCAAATTCAGAAGATAAATGACACATTTGGAAAAAGTTATTTTCAATACTCTTTGTATGTTGAAAGCATCTAGGAAAAGACCAACAATCAGGTCTAATTTTCCACTGGAACATGGTGCCAAAGGCATGCCAGGTTACACCTGGCATCCATTTGGATTAGGCTGGCATCCTTTGCTATTGGCTGGTGATTGTGCCAAACTGATTGTTCAAATGTTTGAACATCAAACTTTCCAATCACTTGGCAGAGGAGAGGACATATAATATAAGCAGTTCATAAAAATAATGCAAGATGTTCTTTAAACATATGAGAAGTTCCTCAGCCTCGCTCATCCTAAGTATATAATGCTGTGTGTCCAATGTAATTCAGTGATGTCCTACTGTAAAATATAAGAAGTTATCTGTATCATCATGGTAAGATTACATATTGTCAAATGAAAAGTACAAGGAATAGAACAGTGGGTGTAGCATGCTGGCTTGGTGTAAAAATAGTAGATAAATGGTAGAAAAAATATATATGAGATTTTTATTGTGTATGCTTGAAGGAATTTTGGAAAGATACACAACCAAGTGATAATGTTAGTACCTGGTAAGAATGGGGTGGGGAGAAGAGCTGAGCAAACAGAGAACTGTGGTGGGAAGGGGATTTTCTTCATCCATACGTTTCTTTACATTTCTTTGTTTTGGAAACATGTAAAATGCACTAGCTTTTTAAAGATTAAATGAAAACATTGGAGGTAAGAAAATGCAATAAAAGGATAGCCATAGAACAAATATAAAAATATATCTCACTGCAGAGGTCACACTCTATTTTGCCTACTCATAAGATTAGCCCAACTTTACATCAACTTTTGTTTTTTTAAAGATTTTATTTATTTATTTGACAGAGAGAGAGAGTGCACAAGCAGGGGGGAGCAGCAGAGGGAGAGGGAGAAAGGCCCTCCACCAAGTAGGGAGCCTGGCATGGGACTCGATCCCAGGACCCTGGGGTCATGACCAGAGCTGAAGGCAGACACTTAACCAACTGAGCCACCCAGGTACCCCTACATTGACATTTTCCAGGGAGAGTGATGGTACTCTTTTCCCTCTGGTCACAGAAGAATCTCTCCTTTGTAGAAACCGTAATGATGTTATCTTGGTCAGTAGAAAATATTTTCTTTGTGTGTGTACGTGTTTTAATGGTTTTATATTTTAATTCCAGTGTAGTTAATATATAGTGTTATATTAGTTTCAGGTGTGCAATCTAGTGATTCAACAACTCTACACATTATATTTATCCAAAAAATAGAAAGCATTTTTCTTACCTTCAAGTTGATCTTCCTCTATAGATGTTTGGATATTTCTAACCACTCTAACCTTGACTTGTTCCTCCACCTCAACTGACTGCAAGAACTGAGTATCATAATGTGATTTTGTTCTATTGACTTGTTATGAAATAATTTGGGGCTCCTTTTCCTTTGATCTGCTTTTTTAGAGTTCATCAATGCTGACCACTTTTACTTATTGCAGTGGCTGTTAACCAAAATTTCTTTCTTTTTCTTTTCAAGTTCCTTGGATTGAGTGACAAAGTGTTGTTTTGACTACTTGGATACTGGAATATGCTCAATTATTTGAATTTAGCTTTGATGGACGGACTCAATTCTTATTATATCATGTGCTGCAGATCGTAGCTGCGTATCATATCTGGATGTCATATCTGCTGATAAGAACTGCCCCACCTCCCCTCAGTTGAAAACCCAGTTTACACCTTCATCTTTATAATAAAAGGAGGTTGTTGATGTAACACATATTTACCTTTTCATTCAAAAGGGATGGGTTGTTGGCACCTTTTACATAATACTAATCCTGAAAGTAATCAGGATAGATAGAAATAATCAGTACTACTATAAAGGAAACATTTTTTCCCCTTCCTATGTTTACTTCATCTGAAGGAAGAGAAAGAAAATATTTTTTTCCCCTTCTTACCACCCTTCAAATTTCCCAGAAGTGTTTCTTTTTATCCTTTAAAGAGATGGACAAACATCTAGAGGACAGTCTTGATACTATGCTTGCTACTGACTTGGGGAACGTTTCCCTGAATTTAGAGATTACATCCCCTTTCTTACTTCTCCGTCATGATACTTACTATAGTGTGACTTTATATAGAATGTGTGACTTTAACGCACATCAATCATCCTTTCTAGACTTTAGTTACTGTGAGGGCATGGTCCATATCTGTTGGCTAACTTTTATATGTATCCCAGTCAAAGGCAAGTACCCTGGCATGCAGGGCAAGCAGGAATGAGCGAAGGAAGGAAGGAAGGAAGGAAGGAAGGAAGGAAGGGAGGGAGGGAGGGAGGGAGGGAGGGAGGGAGGAAGGAAGGAAGGAAGGAAGGAAGGAAGGAAGGAAGGAAGGAAGG